>NC_138869.1:68445501-68759347 GCF_965194805.1 Balaenoptera borealis | reverse complement strand
CCTGAGCTCTAGAGCCTGCACGCCACAACTACTGAGCCCACGTGCCACAACTACTGAAGCCTGCGCGCCTAGAGCCCGTGTTCTGCAACAAGAGAAGCCACAACAATGAGAAGCCCGTGCACCGCAATGAAGAGTAGCCCCTGCTCACCGCAACTAGAGAAAGCCCGCGCACAGCGATGAAGACCCAACACAGCCAAAAAATTAATTAATTAATTAATAAAAAAAAAAAAAACCCAACTGTGGACAGTGGAGAGATCACAGTAAGGAGAGGTGTGCCTCCCTGGTGAAAGACATTTTTCTTCCCTTTTACAAAACTGCTTCCCAAATATGCACACGCACCCCTGCCTTCCATTTGGAGAAAGAAGAGACCCTGGAATTTCTCAACATTTATCTGAGTTTGGGGGAAAGGTTGTGACACAAGGAAAGGAGAAAGGAAGAAATGAATATGTGTTGAGGTATTATGCTTATGACAGACATCTCAATTTGGCTGTACAGCTCTCTAAGATAGAAATTATTATGCCCATTTTATGGACGAAGCAAAAAAGTATAGGTAAAAGAAAAAAGTATACTAAAGAAGGAGAACATGATAGTATCAAGTAATAGTTGCATCATTCACTCTATCTTAAGTATTCATTTTTTCCTTGCATAGATAAATAATATAAAGTAGTAAATATACTGTGTTAGTTTTCTTTAAATCTAAGTTTACAGTTAGAAGGTAATTATCTGACCTTTCTCTAGTTGTAGGGGTAAATCAAGAAGATGGTTGTAGAATTATGGCAAGAAAAATATGAACAGAAAGTATTTTATTCTATCACCTTGGGAAGAAAAATAGAAATGACTAAATAAAAACAACCCATAATGTTACTTCATTTATGCAATGGTTAGGGAAAAGATTTTGGAAGGTTGAGATAGTCTCTGTGTGTTTGTTTGTTTTTTTAAAATTCCTAATTATACTGTCCACTGAAGTGAGGACATTTTTTTTTTTTAATTTATTTATTTATGGCTGTGTTGGGTCTTCGTTTCTGTGCGAGGGCTTTCTCTAGTTGCGGCAAGTGGGGGCCACTCTTCATCGTGGTGCGCGGGCCTCTCACTATCGCGGCCTCTTCTGTTGCGGAGCACAGGCTCCAGACACGCAGGCTCAGTAATTGTGGCTCATGGGCCTAGCTGCTCTGCGGCATGTGGGATCCTCCCAGACCAGGGCTCGAACCCATGTCCCCTGCATTGGCAGGCAGATTCTCAACCACTGCGCCACCAGGGAAGCCCTGTGTGTTTGTTTTCTAATGTGTCTATAAGTTTTAAGAGAATTTGACATATTAGAGAATCTGACAAATTAATCTTGTGATTTCTTTTTTTGTTGTTTTTTGCTTGTCAAACTCCTGACTTTTTTTTTTTTTTTTAATATTTATTTATTTATTTGGCTGTGCCGGGTCTTAGTTGCAGCATGCAGGATCTTTTAGTTGAGGCATGTGGAATCTAGTTCCCTGACCAGGGATCAAACCTGCACCCCCTGCATTGGGAGTGCAGAGTCTTAACCACTGGACCACCAGGGAAGTCGCTGACTTTTTTTTTTTAACATCTTTATTGGAGTATAATTGCTTTACAATGGTGTGTTAGTTTCTGCTGTATAACAAAGTGAATCAGCTATATGTATACATATATCCCCATATCCCCTCCCTCTTGCGTCTCCCTCCCACCCTCTCTATCCCACCCCTCTAGGTGGTCACAAAGCACCGAGCTGATCTCCCTGTGTTATGTGGCTGCTTCCCACTAGCTATCTATTTTACATTTGGTAGTGTATATATGTCCATGCCACTCTCTCACTTCGTCCCAGATTACCCTTCCCCCTCCCCGTGTCCTCAAGTCCATTCGTTACATCTGCGGCTTTATTCCTGTCCTGCCCCTAGGTTCATCAGAACCATTTTTTTTTTTTTTTAGATTCCATATATATGTGTCAGCATACAGTATTTTCCTCTGACTTATTTCACTCTGTATGACAGACTCTAGGTCCATCTACCTCACTATAAATAGTTCAATTTCGTTTCTTTTTATGGCTGAGTAATATTCCATTGTATATACATGCCACATCTTCTTTATCCATTCATCTGTTGATGGACACTTAGGTTGCTTCCATGTCCTGGCTATCTTTTTTTTTTTTTTTTTTTGGCTGCGTTGGGTATTCGTTGTTGCGCATGGGCTTTCTCTATTTGCAGCGAGCAGGGGCTACTCTTTGCCGCGGTGCACGGGCTTCTCACTGCAGTGGCTTCTCTTGTTGTGGAGCACCAGTTCTAGGTGCACGGTCTTCAGTAGTTGTGGCGCACGGGCTCAGTAGCTGTGGTGTGCGGGCTCAGTAGTTGTGACTCACGGGCTTAGCTGCTCCGCGGCATGTGGGATCTTCCCAGACCAGGGCTCGAACCCGTGTCCCCTGCATTGACAGCCAGATGCTTAACCACTGTGCCACCAGAGAAGCCCCATCTTTTCTTTTTTTAATTTTATTTTATATTGGAATATAGTTGATTAACAATATTGTGTTAGTTTCAGGTGTACAACAAAGTGATTCAATTATACATATACATGTATCTATTCTTTTTCAAATTCTTTTTCCATTTAAGTTATTACAGAATATTGAGCAGAGTTCCCTGTGCTATACAGTAGGTCCTTATTAGTTATCTATTTTAAATATAGCAGTGTGTACATGTCAATTCCAAACTCCCAGTCTATCCCTCCCCCCCACCCTAATCTTGTGATTTCAAATTGAATTGTGTAATTTATTATAGACTTGTGATTTGAAGCTTGAAAAGTATAAGATAATTTGATTACACTTGTAAATGGTATGGATATCTTGAAGACAACTTGATTTGCCACATTTAGAAGCTTGAATTATTAGGTTTAGGAGAGTTATTTACGTGCTTAAGAAGATTTTTTTCTTGTTTGACTTGTAAATCTGTCTATGAGGCATCTGAAGTGCTTGAAAAAAAGCAAGTATATTAAATTTGTAAATGTAGTTTAAATATTTAAGAGAATTTAATTAACTAACTTTGTAAATGGCATGAGTAATGTTCAAGCACATCTAATATGGCAAACCCATGGGCTAACTGAACATTAATCAAGGAACAAGTTATTGCTCTTATTTTTATATAAAAAATACAAGATTTCTAAACAGAACATTAAAGTAAGTTAAACTTAAGAAAATTTGTTTGTAAATTTACAACTTTAATTAATTGAAAATTAAATATAAACAATTGCAAATAGTCTTTTCTCCTCTCAGATGTGTCCCTAGGTTATATGCCTCCTTGGCAGCCGACTACCTTCATCTCACAGTGTTGTCCTTCCCCGATCTGTGATAGCCCTCGTTACTGGGAACTCTTTCACTGGGCCCTGTTTTTTATGGTTATTTAACTTTTATAAGAATGCACGGGGGGCTTTCCTGGTGGCGCAGTGGTTGAGAATCTGCCTGCTAATGCAGGGGACACGGGTTCGAGCCCTGGTCTGGGAGGATCCCACATGCCGCGGAGCAACTGGGCCCGTGAGCCACAATTACTGAGCCTGTGCGTCTGGAGCCTGTGCTCCGCAACAAGAGAGGCCGCGATAGTGAGAGGCCCGCGCACCGCGATGAAGAGTGGCCCCCGCTTGCCACAACTGGAGAAAGCCTGCGCACAGAAACAAAGACCCAACACAGCCAAAAATAAATAAATAAATAAACAAATGTGGGGTTTAAAAAAAAAAAAAAGAAGAAGAAGCCCTTGTCTTTCTCTCCTTGGTTTAAAAAAAAAAAAAAAAAAAAAAAGAATTCACGGGGACTTCCCTGGTGGCGCAGTGGTTAGGAATCCGCCGGCTAATGCAGGGGACATGGGTTCGATCTCTGGTCCAGGAAGATCCCATGTGCCGCGGAGCAACTAAGCCTGCGCGCCACAACTACTGAGCCCGCGTGCCACTACTGAAGCCCGCGGCCTAGTGCTTGTGCTCCGCAACAAGAGAAGCCACCGCAATGAGAAGCCCCCGCACCGCAACGAAGAGTAGCCCCTGCTCGCCGCAACTAGAAAGAAAAAAGCGTGTGTGCATCAACAAAGACCCAACGCAGCCAACAATAAATTTTTAAAAATTAAAAAAAAAAAAAAAGAATTTTGAGAGTAGGACTCACGTGAAGGGTTTAGCAAGTACCTGGCATGGAGTAAACCCTCAATAAATGTTAGCTGGCCCTCCCACCCCCGTCATCTCTATATTCCACGGCATCCAAAAGCCTCAAGGAATACTCATTGAATATCCTTTCACTTGATCCAGTATTTTCTAGGACTTTGGCTTAAAAAAAAATCTAAATAGAAAAAGAACTTTATGGTCAAAAATGCTCATCTGTGACAAAATTTCAAAGAGCTAAATATTAGGAAAGTTTATTTCAACAGTAGGGAAGTTGTTGAGCAATTTTATTTATGATTTTATACACCACCTTGTTTCAAAAAAGAATTTAAGATGGCTTACAGAGGCCTAAACCAAAGAACAAGATAAAATACGTTTAAAACAAACAAGAAATATAAGGCAAAGGGATGGAAAACAAAGATAGCAAAGTGGGAGGGTGCCAAGAGTAGGGTTAGCAATACAAAAAATACACGTGCTAAAGTCATATATCCTTGACCGGAAAGATTTGCTTTAAGCTTTCTAGCAGCCAACACCACTCAAATTCAAAACTCGAAGGGTCCATAGGCCAAAAACTAACAAACTGCTCTAAAAAGTTAAACTCCTCTGGAAAGCGAGATCATAAGAAGGTCCTCCTTTGATTAGAGGGGGGCTGTGTAATGAACCAGCACCATCCTCAAGAGCTGTTTGGAGAGAAAACACAAGGACGAGCTTCAGCACTTCCCAGAGGATAGGCAAAGACACAACTTCCATTCTAAGGAAGGCCGGTATTCCCAGGCACAATCCAGGTGATTTGACATCGAACGAGTAAATAAAGGATGATAATCCAGTTAATGGACTATTACAATGCGCACCACAGTACGGGGGTGGGGAGAGGAGTGCTTCCGTGAAAGAATTAAGTGGAAAAACTGGAGATGACAAAAACACAAAAATATCAAACTATGTGTAGAAAATCATCAGAGTAAAATTCACTAAAATGTTAACTCGTTATTTCCGTATATTAGGAGTACCATTGCTTTTTTTTTCCTATTTATTATTAATTTTTAGATGTCCAATAGGAAATACAGTGGGTAAAAGTATCTTGAAAGATGACTCACATAAAATCTGAACAGTGATTAGGCTAAGCCTCGAAGCAGCGTCCCCACGTATCCTAACCCCGGGCCGCAGGTTTCCGGTAAAAGCCCTGACCCGGGGTACCCAGGCTTCCCAGGGAGCCGCCCACAGAGACGCAGGGTCCTCCGCACAGCCTAGAGAGGACCGGAAGTCGGCTGGGGGCGGGGTCTGAGGCTCCGTCAGACTCGAGGTCCGCTGGCTTGTCGTTTTGCCGCTAGAAGGGAATTGGTCGAAATCGCGCTGTGGAGGGCGGACTAGCTGCACTCTATCCACCTGTGCTCCCCTTGACCTCAACTTGCCATGCCTCCAGCGCCCGAGGTGACAGTGGGTGCGGGTCCCAAGCCCCTGGCGGGGGTCGACGCCGGCTGTGCATCGCCCCGTGCTTGGGGTCGTCGGGGCTCTGCCCCCCGACCGCCTTTTCTCTGGCCCGTCCATCCCCCACTTCTCTTGGCGAAGCAGGTGATAGGATGACCCCCGGCCATAGTGGACAAACCTTCAGTTCCAAGAGCCGGTGACCTTGGAGGATGTGGACGTGGGCTTCAGATATGAAGAGTGGAAGCGCCTGGACCCTCCTCGGAAGGCTCTCTACGCGGACGGAATGCTAAAGAATTATGCAATTGCTATCGCCCCGAGTAAGGACTTTCCTGCGACCCAGAGTCGGTCTGACTGGAAGGCTTAACTGCACTTTGTTTCTAACTGGGTCTTCCTCTGCACTCCCCCTCTCGTGTGTTGTGAAACGTTTCAGGGACTGGAGAGCTTCCAGAATTTGTCCAAGTAGACCTGTGAGTTCAAGTTTCTTTTTTTTTTTTTTTTTTTGGCCACGTGTGTATGTAGCTTGCAGGATCTTAGTTTCCCGACCAGGGATCGAACCTGTGCCTAACCTCTGAAAGTGCAGAGTCCTAACCGCAGGATCGCCAGGGAAGTCCCCTGAGCTCAAGTTTCTAATTTTTTTGTTTGTATTTGTTTTTGGTTTTGTTTATGGTTTTTTTAGTATTTGTTTTTTTAGTCAGTATTTATTTTTTCTTTGCATTATTTATTTTTGATGTGGACCATTTTTAACATCTTTATTGAATTTGTTACAATATTGCTTCTTTTTTTATGTTTTGGCTTTCTGGCCACGAGGCATGTGGGATCTTAGCTCCCCAACCAGGGATCGAACCCTCACCCCCTGCATTGGAAGGCGAAGTCTTAACCACTGGACCACCAGGGAAGTCCCTGCATTACTTATTTTTAGGTCAGGCAAAAGGCTTGGAATTTGCCTGTGTCCCTTATTGGTATGGCACTCTTCTGGTGAGAGTGCTGCTGGGTGGAGCCGTGCAGTTCCTGATCCCCACCACCCGCCCCCCCCCCACCACCATGGACAGAGAGAGAGCCCAGAGGTGCTCCTGGGCCCTGAGGAAAGATATTTCTACTCGTAGACTCATGTCGCCCGATTCTTATCTGTTAAAAGTGTGCAGTTTTTCAGCATTCTCAGTTACTGCCTTTCTCATACCTGGAGTTCTCTATAAGCAGGATCCCAGGCCTGGGACCAACTGGTAGGTTTCTAGGGTGGCTGCCCACTGCTATTGTCTTTCATGTCATCCCAGACACACAAAAAAGACGTGCTCACCAGGACCACACTGCTTTCCAGGCCTCAGAATATTCTGACCCCAGAGGCAGCGTATTTCTCTGACTTCCCCAAATATAAGAAATGAGTCCTGGGAATTCCCTGGCGGTCCACTGTTTAGGACTCAGTGCTTCCACTGCAGGAGGCAAGGGATCCCTGGTCCGGGAACTAAGAAGCTAAGATACCTGCATGCCACGTGGTGCAGCCAAAAAAAAAGAAAAAAGAAATGAGTCCTTAGTTCCTTTTGTCACTGTAATCATGTAACAGAATGATTTAATTAGATTAAACTGGGGGGACATTAAGGTGGAGGACTCCTTTGCCAGCCCCTCATACTTTGTAGTTAGAAAAGGAGTCCCCGGGCTTCCCTGGTGGCGCAGTGGTTAAGAATCTGCCTGCCTACACAGGGGACACAGGTTCGAGCCCTGGTCCAGGAAGATCCCACATGCCACAGAGCAACTAAGCCTGTGTGCCACAACTACTGAGCCTGCGCTCTAGAGCCCGTGAGCCACAACTACTGAAGCCCGCGTGCCTAGAGCCCGTGCTCGGCAACAAGAGAAGCCACTGCAATGAGAAGCCTGCGCACCGCAACGAAGAGTAGTCCCCGCTCACCGCAACTAGAGAAAGCCTGCGCACAGCAACAAAGACCCAACACAGCCAATAATTTTAAAAAATGAAAAAAAAAATGAAAAGGGGTCCCCTACCCCAAGTGTTGGAAAAAGTAAAGAATGGATAGAGTTGAACTCTGTCCTTGATATGAAAGTGGGGTGAAAAGAGATTCCCAGGATTAGCATCTAAAAAGGAAAACCGGAAATACAGTGGACCCTTGAACAACATGGGTTTGAACAGGTCCACTTACAAACTGATTCTTTCCCTAAATATGTCCTGCAGTACTACTCTATCCTTAGTTGGTTGAATACACAGATGCGGAACCGTGGGTATGGCAGCCCCACTGTAAAGTTATAGGTGGATTTTTGACAACTCAGAGGATTGGCACCCCTAACCCTGTGTTCAAGGGTCAACCGTATAGACGAGGATTTACCTGCCCATTGTCTTTATTTCCGTAGTGACCAGCAGAAAACCTTTATCTTAGAAGCTTTTTTAGGTGAGAGTGGACTGCAAGAAACCAGAAACCTGAGAAGTCTTCAGCTAGTCCTGGGGAGAAAGGAAAGAAGGAAGGAAATGAGTATCTAGAGCCTGAGGGAAGGAGCCAAGGGGCGGGGACAAAGAGGAGGACAGCTTAACTGGGGCCCCCAGCAGAGTTGTCCTGATACCCTGATTTCTTGAAATGCTGACCCTTTTCCTTGCCCATAAACAGGATTTGCAGTTTATAAACCTGAGGTGCTAAGCCATTTGGAAAAAGGGGAGACCTGTGTATCTGGGCTGGACAAAGAACCAGAGCCAGATGGGTGAGTGCAGGAAAGCCTTGGGACCACCGACCTGCCCTGCCTTCAACTTGTACTGATAATTACTCGTAAGTAATTCCAAAGGCTTGTGAGTTCCATTGTTAAGAATATAGGCTCCTCCTGGTTGATTTTACTATTGCCAGTGATTATCCAGCCTTTTTCTCTCTGGTCTCTCCTGGTTCACAGTTCCTGTGAAGGAAGGCTCAAGATGGTTATCTTTCCACCTTCATCAGGGCCCAATGGACTTAGGATTTCTAAATGAGCAGAGTGTAGCATTTACAGTTTTTATGCGCTCTATTTTTTTTTTTAATAAATTTATTTATTTTTTGGCTGCGTTGGGTCTTCGTTGCTGTGCACGAGCTTTCTCTAGTTGCAACGATTGGGGGCTACTCTTTGTTGTGGTGTGCAGGCTTCTCATTGCGGTGGCTTCTCTTTGTTCCGGAGCACAGGCTCCAGGCGCGTGGGCTGCAGTAGTTGTGGCATGCGGGCTCAGTAGTTGTGGCTCGTGGGCTCTAGAGCGCAGGCTCAGTAGTTGTGGCCCACAGGCTTAGCTGCTCCGCGGCGTATGGGATCTTCCCGGACCAGGGCTTGAACCCGTGTCCCCTGCATTGGCAGGCGGATTCTTAACCACTGCACCACCAGGGAAGTCCCATGTGCTCTACTTAGAATTTGCATCTTCATCTTCCTTTGGAAATGGAAGCAGAGTAGAGAACAGGACTCGGATCTAGAACCCCCAAATTCTCAGAACCTTCGTGTTCAAATAAGCACCACTCTGAATCCAGTGGCCCCTATTCTGACATTGGACTGAGAAAAGGTGTCTGGGTGATGGTGATGGGACCTCCAACCCTCCTCCTCACCTGTGTCCTCTTGGTGAAGCCATAGGGAATTCTCATCCAGGGTAATGGGAAGAGGACTGGAAAGTTCTCTCAACAGGATTGGCTGTTTTGTCCTTTGAAGATGAAGACCTTCCCTGGCTGCTTGGAGGACCAAGAGCCCACACCTGTTCTAGGTCCTCCTGGTTGCTGAGGAATCGGGCCCTGGCCCTAGTGCAGCATTGATGAGCTCCCGACGATCGAGACAGCTTGGTCCTGCCTCTCCACAGGTTTCCTAAAGGCGAAAGGATAACTTCAACCACCAGACATTTAAACAGTTGGAGCTTTATTGCTGATAAGGTTAACCTAAACATTAAACTTAAACTGATTAGACTTCTGTTTAAAAACTAAATCCAGTAAAGTCATTGTTTTTATTCATTTTTGCCTCCATGGTCTTATGAGTAGAAGAGGTTGCTAATATATTTAGATAGTGCTACCAGGACTACAAATTATTAAGTAACCAATCAGAATTAGAGACTTTAAAAGTTAAAGGTCACTTTCCCAAGATGTAGTAACAATCTCTGAAGTCCAGGAGTCTTGAAAGACTCCTTAACGATAGCCTTAGGACTTCCCTGGTGGTGCAGTAGTTAAGAATCCGCCTGCCAATGCAGGGGACGCGGGTTCGAGCCCTGGTTGGGGAAGATCCCACATGCCGTGGAGCAGCTAAGCCGGTGCACCACAACTACTGAAGCCCGTGCGCCTGGAGCCCATGCTCCGCAACAAGAGAAGCCACCGCAATGAGAAGCCCACGCACCACAAGGAAGAGTAGCCTCTGGTCTTCGCTAGAGAAAGCCCGCGTGCAGCAACGAAGACACAACGCAGCCAAAAATAATAAATAAATAAATAAATTTATCCTTTTTTTTAAAAAAGGAAAAGGGCTGAATGAGATAATTATCAAACAGAACATGGGGATGTAATGGAATCCCATTTTCCATCTGTCACATCTGGAGGATTCTTGTTAAGTAGAACACACATCACATTTAAGTCTCAGCTGATCCCAGCCATTCACGTGGTCTTTAGGCCTGTAATCATAACCTCTTCTGTCACTGATGCACCAGTGGCTTTTGAGCCAGTGGCCGACCCGTAACCCCTGGGGTCTAGTGAGGAAAGGGGAGCAGAGGCTGGCTGGTGGGATGGCCCCTGACCCTGCTGAGTCCATGTAGAGCTTCTGCTCAGATCCCCATCGCCTTCCCAGGCTGGTATGGTATCAGGAATCTCAGGAGGGACCAGGGGGCTGAGAGACAGAGATCAGCTCATCTCTGCTGCCTTTTGTTTCGTCCAGGATGTCCAGAGAGGAAGACCCCAAACTCTTGTGTAGTAAGCACTTGAAATAGGTCTTCTGAATTATTTACTTAGGACACAGTCGTTTTGATCTCAGGTGGCCTCAGCCTGCAGCAGCTTGAAGCAGGATTTCAGTTCCCAGCCAGAGACTGAAGTCAGGCCACGGCAGTGAGAGCGCTGAATCCTAGCCACTAGACCAGTGACCAGTGACAAGGCTCTGGCCCTTTGGCTTTGCAGAAATGAATTCCCATGAAGACGGAAAGTAGTGAAACAAGTAAAGTGTTTATTAGGAGGAAAAAGAGTACATGTGGATAGACACACAGGCGGGGTCAGAGAGTCACACCCTCGTAGTAGTTTGAATCACTTATATGGGGCATTTCTTCCGGGTTTCCTTTGGCCATTCATCTTGCTTTGCCTGGTTCTGAATCCGTATTTGATTTATCTAAGGGTCCTCCCATGTGTGCGCACACATCTCTTAGCCAAGGTGGATTCCAGCGAAGAGGCCTATGGGTAGCTTGACATCACCTACTATGGGGTGGCGCCCTCTCCCTTTTTGACCTTCAAGGAGCCTTTCTGTGCATGTGTAGTCAGGAAGGTCTCCTTGACCTTGAGAATGAGAAATATGTGCCCAGCCCTGGGCAGGGCTCAGCCCCTCCTCCTCTTCATCTTGGAGTATCTGTCCATAGGGTCAGACTCCAGCTGTTCAGCCTGGGGCCCATTTACCTCCTGCCTCAGTTTGAAGAGATTTCTTCCTGCCACATAAATAGATAATTTTCAGGTGAAGAGCTGGAATTTACCCTAGACCTTAGGGACAACTTCCATTTTAGTAGGTGGCCGTATGTCCCAATTTGCTTGAGGCAATTCCAGTTAAGACCCAATGGCCTGGTGCGATTATTAATAGCATTCCCTTTCACTGTCTGAAGTAAGAGGTATTCCCATTGCAACAATAAATCATATAGTCCCTGGAATTCTAGGACAGATCACATTTCTCCAGTATCAGTTCCTACTCTAAATTTCCTCCCCAGTCATTCTTTCTGACTGGAACCAGTCAGACTATCTTGCCTCCTGGTCCCCTAAACTGTGCAACCCAGGAATCCTTTTTCCCCACAGGTTGGTCATGCAACTGGTTTCTGTTGTTGCTGTGGCCACTGATGTTATGTGAGGATGAAAAGTGTTCATTTGCTGTCTGCTTTCACAACAGCTCACTCAAAGGCTGAAAAATATTTGAAACCCAGTTGTAAACACCCTGAAGAAACTGGAGCATTGACTGGTGTGTCCTGTGCAAAAACCTGTAAAGTTCAGACCACTTTAAATTGTTCTTTTTTGTGAATAATGCACAAATTAGGGCAGCTCCAGGGTAGGTGTGGGCTGTTAGGCCAGTGCAGGGTTTTAAAATAAGTTGAATTATAACACAATATTGTAAATCAATTATATCTGAATTTAAAAATTAAATAAATAAAATAAGTTGAATTGAAGTACTTCTGGGGAGTCCCCCCTCTCCAGGGAGCCATAGCCCCCCACCCTTCGTCAGATTCCAGCTGCTTCTCTCATGTTTACCTTTCCTACCTGGTGCCAGTTTTGCCAGTTCAAAACTCACAAGACTCGTGAGTTTGTGAACTCAACTCTAAGTTTCCTTTTCTGTCTTTGTTACCTGTTGTTCACGTTGGAACAGGAGGGAAAAGCGTGCTGACCTCTCAGGCTGGCTTGGCAAGTGGGGTCACCACAGGTGAGATAAACCTGGCCCCTTAGGCTCACACTCCCGTGTTTGCAAAACTATGCTATTTTCATTTCCGTGCTAATAGCTGACCTTCACTGAGCAACTCCCACCTGCCTGGGCCTGTTCTGAGGGTTTACCTGTCTTGGTAACCTTAAGGGGGAGGTGCTTTTATCCCTATTTTATAGGTGAAGAAACTGGTACAGAGAGGTTGATTAACTTGCCTAAGGTAATCTGAGTGATAATTTTTTAAAAACTCATTGCTTCTCATTTTCCAATTATAGTAGTAATTATTGTTCATGACAGAAAATGTGGAAAATACAGAAAAATAAAGACATAAATTTACAAAATTACAAAATAACATAAATCATCTCCAATTGCACCCTGAGACATAATCCCATGTTTAGTAAGGTTCTGCCAGGTTTTTTTTTTTCCCCTGAGTATATATATTTTTAAACATAGCTGGAATCATTTAGTACATCTGTTTTATAACCTGATTTTTAAAATGTCCTCAATTGTGAACATTTTCCCATGGCAGTATCTGCTCTTTTACGTCATGTTTTTTAATGCCTGCATCGTCTTCTACATATGTTCTATAATGAATTTTGTTCTTAACTGATTCCCTATTGTTGGACATTTATGTAACTTCCAAGCTGTTATAGTTAACCAGCATGCAGATTTACAACAAGAAATATATCTGGCAAGCCAACAAGACTATTTCTGCAAGTTGGTCACACATCTTTTCCCTCTAAGAAAGTATGTGGAAAATCAAACTATATCACAGAATTCAAAAAAGGGGCTTTGATCTTAATAAGTGGGGTCTGCAAGCTAGGTGGTAGCCTGTTAAAACCTGTTTGGATAAGAATGTCTGCATTGCAGTCTTCCGAGTTACATCAAAGACCATGCATGTCAGGGTCTCCTTATCCACACCTATATTGACCAGTACATGGGTTTTTCTTCCTGCCACATAAGTAGATAGTTTTCAGGTGAAAAGCTGGCATTTACCCAAGGATTCTGCATTTCTAACAAAGTATCACACTTCAAAGACTTTACAGAGCTTTCTGCAAGCTCTGTCCAGTGACTTCTGTTTCCCTTTCATTGGCCAGAACTGTATCCTGGAACCAGCCCTGGTGCAGGAAAGGCTGGGAGACATGGTCTTTTTAGCTGAGCACTTTGTCACCCTGAATACAGTGTGTCTCTGTTAGTAGGAAAGAAGAGAATGGTGTTAGTAGGTGACTCTGATCACACTGGAAACTTTTTAAAAAATCTGTCCCATTAATAGTTACAGTTCATTTTTGGTAGAAGTGTGATTTCCACAGCCTACCCTGTATAGAAATGTTTTCCCAAGGATGTTTTCTGTGAAACCAAAATAACTGTAATATTATGAAGTGATGGACCTTGTCATTCTTCCTGGCTACAAATTCTCTCTCCTATAGTGTCCCATTCTGATTTGTGAAATAAGTGGTTTTTGGGAAGGGCTGAGATGAGCTCAGAGACACCAGCTCTCCTGCATGCCTTTGCTTATAAAGTACTCACCTTTTGCATTCAGCCTGTGTGCTGTTTTAACTCCAAATACAAAGATCTAATATCCTGTAGATCTATCACTATGTCAAAATAAAGAGCTAAAAAATCCCCAAGATCCTGATCCAACTGTATGAAATATTTTTGAGATATTCTGGGTCATCAGATCTAGCAAGTGAAACAAGAATGGCAGAATGTTTATGGCTGCAGTTTACTCTTTCTACTTTCGTGAATCTTAAAAATTTTCCATGCAAAAAGCTTTTTAAGAAAGTTTTTAAAAATTGAAAGATATCCAGAACATATAAAGTACTCCTACAATTCAACAACAGCAAAAAACTCCATTAAAAAATGGGCAAAGGACTTGAATAGACATTTCTCTAAAAGAAGTTACGCAAATAACTAATAAGCACATGAAAAGAAGCTCAACATCACTAATCATTAGGGGAATGCAAATCAAAACCACAATGAGGGGCTTCCCTGGCGGTGCAGTGGTTGAGAGTCTGCCTGCTAATGCAGGGGACACGGGTTCGAGCCCTGGTCTGGGAAGATCCCACATGCCGCGGAGCGACTAGGCCCGTGAGCCACAACTACTGAGGCTGTGCGTCTGGAGCCTGTGCTCCGCAAGAAGAGAGGCCAAAATAGTGAGAGGCCCGCGCACCGCGATGAAGAGTGGCCCCCACTTGCCGCAACTAGAGAAAGCCCTCGCACAGAAATGAAGACCCAACACAGCCAAAAATAAATTAATAAAAATAAATTAAAAGAAAAATCACAGTTCGAGTACTTTAAAAAAAAAAAAAAAACCACAATGAGATACCGCTTAACATCCATTAGGATGCCTAATTATGAAAAAAACAGAAAATAACAAGTGTTGGTGAGGCTATGGAGAAATTGGAACCTTGTGCATTGCTGGTGCAGCTGCTATGGAAAATGTTATGGCAGTTCCTCTAAAAAATTAAAGATAGAACTACCATATGATCCAGCAATTCCACTTCTTGGTATATACCCAAAAGAACTGAAAACTTCAGTAGATATTTACACACCCATATTCATAGCAGCATTATTCACAATGGCCAAAAGGTGGAAGCAACCCAGGTATTCAGTGGATGACTGGATAAACAATGTGGTATATATCGATATATGTATATTGTGATATATATATAGATATATAGATATCACATTGTGTGTGTATACATATACATATATATACTGTACATATATATATATATATATACACACACAATGGAAAGTTACTTGGGCTTAAAATGAAGGAAATTCTGCCACATGCTACAACATGGATGAACTTTGAGGACATTATGCTCATGAAATAAGACAATCACAAAAGGACAAATTCTGCTTGATTCCACTTATATGAGGTACCTAGAGGAATCAAGTTTTTAGAGACAGAAAGTAGAATGGTGGTTGCCAGGGCCTATGAGGAAAGAGGGATGAGGAGTTAAGTTTAATGAGTATGGAGTTTCAGTTTGGGAAGATGAAGCAAGTTCTACAAGAGGTGGATGGTGGTGATGGTTCCCTAGCAGGGTGCATTTACCTAATGCCACTGAACTGTACACTTAAAAATTATTAAAGTGGTATATTTTATGTTACACACATTTTGCCACAACTTTTTTAAAAAGAGTGATTGCTGGTTGGGTTCATCCATGAGAAAGTCTTGTTCGGGATTGTTCTTTTGGCCTGGATGCATTGGAGCAAAGCCATAGCCAATTACAGCCCTCATGTAGCATGAGTGACAAATCAATCTCTGCTATTGTTTAAAAAATGAATACACTTTATGTTTATATTTTACCATAATAAAAATTTTTGAAAGAAAAGAAAACTTTTTTTGATTATGAAAGTAATACAGGTTCTTTATGTTAAAAAAAATGTGGAAAGCGAATACCTCTCTCAATCCTTTCTTTCAAGAGTTTAGAATAAATTTGTCCAGATTTTATGTATGAATATATGTTTTAAAAAGGATCAAGCTGAACCTTGTTCCACTTACAGCAACTTCCTGCATCATGAAGACATCTCCAAGTCTTTCTATATAGATCTACTTTACAGTGCGTGGTATTTCACTATGTACAATAGATATGCCGTATCTTTTTGGCCAATGGATATTTATCATTTATGATACTTTTAATTGTTTACTTGTTTAGCAGCCCAAGTTAAGATGGTTAGGGTGGACTTCCCTGGTGGTCCAGTGGTTAAGACGCCACGCTCCCAATGCAGGGGGTCCAGGTTCAATCCCTGGTCAGGGAACTAGATTCCCACATGCCTCAACTAAAGATCCCGTGTGCCGCAACTAAGACCCGGTGCAGAAAAAAAAAAAAAAAAAAAAAAATGGTTAGGGTACGTATGGGTAGATTTTAAAATTCTTAAAAGTGAAGCCTACCTGGCTTACTCTCCCACTTGAGAGAGGTGGGATGCATTATTACCCTTAGAGTCTGGTTTCTGAAGTGGATTTGGGTGCAGGTTCAGAACTGCAGGGCTGTGCACACTCCTCCCTTTGTAAATATTCCTGCCTTGTGTGTGTGGCCCCTCCCTGGTCATGGGAGTTGGTCAGGGCACAAAGCTGGGGGACTGCCCTCTTTTTTTTTTTGGTCCAAATTCAAACTTTTGCTCTAGCTTCTGCCAGTTGTGACCCCAAAGTATCCACCCTCTGGTCATGGCCACTCCAGCCCTAGCACTTGGGTCTGGTAAGCCTGCTTCCGTTTGCTTCTTTCCCAAGACCTTGCCTTGCCACTCAAACAAGGTTTGCATTCCTTCCTGTGGTATAATAAATATATTTGGTCTTTGTCCCCAGTTCCTGGCACATAGTTCCCAAAACCCCTGGAATTCCCTGAATGATAGCAGTGTCTTTTGTTAGCCGTAAGGAGCCCCTTTTGAGCACACTGGAGTTTATGCTAATGAGGTGACTTAGGGTGGGGCCCTAGATGGCCTCAGGATGGGGCTGGACACCAGAAAGACCAAGTGATTGGAGGACTGGAACTTTCAGTCCCACCTTCCGACCTCTGGGAAGGGGGTGGTGCTGGATTTTAGGCTCTATTAAAAAACTCTTGGACAATGAGATTTGATGAGCTCTTCGGGGCTGGTGAACAGGAATGCACCCAGGGCTTCCCTGGTGGCACAGTGGTTAAGAATCCGCCTGCCAATGCAGGGGACACAGGTTCAAGCCCTGGTCCGGGAAGAACCCACAAGCCGTGGAGCAGCTAAGCCTGTGTGCCACAACTACTGAGCCTTCACTCTAGAGCCCGCGAGCCACAACTACTGAAGCCCATGCACCTAGAGCCCATGCTCTGCAACAAGAGAAGCCACTGCAATGAGAAACCCGTCGAAGAGTAGCCCCCGCTCTTGGGAGCTCGCCGCAACTAGAGAAAGCCCAAGGAACGAAGACCCAAGGCAGCCAAAAAATAAATAAATAAATAAATAAATAAATAAATAAATAAATAAATAAATAAAAAGAATGCGTCCACATGCCAGGAGGGTGGCACAGCCTAGGTCCACACAGGGCAGAAGCGCTCTTCATCTGGCTGTTTACTCGTATCCTTTAATATCCTTTGTCATAAACTGGCCGGAGTGAGTACACTGTTTTCCTGAGTTCTGAGAACCACTCTAGCAAATTAACCCAACCTGAGAGGGGGTCGTGGAAACCTCTGGTTTAAAGCTGGTCAGTCAGACAACCAGATGACAGACAACCTGGACTTGAGATTGTGGGGGCGGTCTTCTGGGACCGAACCCTTGACCTGTGGGGTCCAACACTCCAGGTAGAGAGTGTCTGAAATGAAGTAAATTGTGGGGTGAGAATTGCTTGGTGTAGGAACACCCTACTCCACCCAATCCTCCCCCCACCACGCCCCCTCCCCTAAACGCACTTGGTGACCAGAAGTATTGAGAGTAAAGGAGGAAAGTGGAATTTTCCTCTTGCACTTCCTTTGCTCAGACATTTGCTGACCACACAGACATGACCACGCCCTTCCCTGCTGAAGAGTTTCCCTAGACTTGACCCCCGGCCTCTTGTTGGAGAGCTCTTCTTGCTCATCAGACATAAACACAAGACTCAAAGCCTCCCCCTTACCCTGCTGAATCTGTCTGTGCCCCTCAGGGATTATTCTCCTGATGAGGTAGAAATCACGTGCTTCAGGATCACCTTTGAGGATGAGTGACGCTGTGACCATACCCTTCACCCATGGGGACAGGCGTTGACCCTTCCGAGAGGAATCTCCATTAGGATGTGATGGGGAATTTGGGGAACGTGATCTGACTCAGTTCATTCCTTGCTAACCAAGTCACTGCTGCCACCCATGTGTTAGTGATGTGGTCTGAAGGTTTCCATTTAGTTGGTTTTAGTTTCTGACTCCTTGCAAGCTGTATGGTCCCTTTTGATGAAAAATGGGCTATTTCTGCTTCTCCTTAATAATCAGTTCTGATGTTTTCCTCACTGGAAATGGGCAGCTTTCCTGTGCTCTGAGTCTACCCTCACCTCCCTGGCACCTGGGTCATCTGCCTTTGCATTGAAGGCCCTGCCTGTGGGAGTTTTACTTCTGTCCTGAGATGGTCGTCCTGCCTGTCTGCACTTCCCAGCAAGCTCTCCAGTTGTGTCTCCAGCCATATCTGGTTCCCACTGACAGAAGGGCTAAGGCTGGTTTTGATCTATTATCTCCCCTTTCCTGTTTTCGGTGCTATGAACAGAATTTCACTCTTCCAACCTAATCTGATCATCCTCCTGGAACAAGGGAAGCATCCTGGGTACTACACCTGCAGGCAGATGAGGACAGAAGACTCACTCACAGGTGAGGGGGTGAGTCCGCTAGCCCCCCACTCCCCGCCTTGTTACAGCTCCTTCCCTTGCGCCATTTACAATGTTGAAGAACCCGAGGAGGAGCGCTGACTCAGATGAGTCCTTGTCTTCGCTTGGTCTCTAAGCCACTAGGTGAGAATCTGATGGACACCTCCACATTAACACCTCGCCGTGCATTCCCCTCGTCTGGGTGAGCCGCCTGCACAGAGGGGACAGTGGCCCAACGCCTGGTCAGTCTGCATGTGGTGAAGATGCCAAGGACCTTCGGCCCTCAGCCATTCCCCTTTACCTGCTGCTTTGTTTTCTCACCCCTTTCCGGCTGGGGCCCTACGTCCCTGTTTCTTCCCCAGTGTTTTGTCCTGTCTTTTGTTCCCTCCCTTTTATTCTCCACGTAGCACCAGTACACTCTTTGTCTGCTGGCTCTTGGAGGTTTCTGTTTTGGTCCCCTTCCCAGTCCTTACTGTTCAGGGTTGTGGAGATAAGTGCTGGATGCTGTCATTCTCTCTTTGTTGCACTTGATTATTCTGTTCTTCTCAGGTTAATTTTTGCTCAAGATGCGGATCAAGTCATGTGTTATTTGTCAGATGGTGAGAGCAGAACCAGGAATCAACTCTATAAGGCAGGGCCTTTCTGAGGATATGAAGTATGGAGAGAAGGCATTGTGAGGACTCCCAAAGGCTAGGCTCCAGAGATCTAATTTTGTAGAATCTCGTGGATCCCAAGAAACCACAAAAGATCTTAGAAGAAAGGATCCTGCAAGTATAGTGCGTGCAGTAAGGGATCCACCAGGAAGTCACAACTTGCTGCCTGGCAGAGAATCCTCGCTGGAGAAAGGTTTGCTCTCACCTGTTCCTGCAGCCTGGAGGACTTCCACTGGCAAAGAATCTCGTAGATGTAAGGTGTGTGAGAAAGCGCTGAGAAACAGACACATGTTCTCATACATCAGGGCGCTCACGCCAGAGGGAAACCCCACACTCGCAGCGAGTATGGGGAATTCTTCGAGTCTAGTGCTGTGACCGTCCCCTGCGGAGAGAAGGCCCAAGAGTGTGAGCAATGTGGCAGAATCATAGCCCTAGTCCCCAGCTTACACCACGTGGGGAGAAGTCTGAGTGCCAAGGGTGTGAAGAAAGGATCAGAATCACCACTCAAGCTCATCAGTGCTTCATAATAGAGAAAGCTCCATGGGTGTCACAAGCATGGAAGAACTTTCTGAGATGTGAGGCCCTTTCTTCCCATCGATGAGCATACAGAATGGGAAGGAATACATCTGTAAGGAGTGCAGAGAGGCCTTTTCTCAAGAGGCCACTGTTACTGTCTGTTTGTTTTTTCAAAGATTTTTTTGATGTGGACCATTTTTAAAGTCTTTATCGAATGTGTTACAATATTGCTTCTGTTTTATGTTGTGTTTTTTGGCAGTGAGGCATGTGGAATCTTAGCTCCCCGATCAGGGATCAAACCTGCACCCCCTGCATTGGAAGGCGAAGTCTTAACCACTGGACGGCCAGGGAAGTCCCCAGGAGGCCACTGTTATTGTTGGTCAAACAGTCCACACTGGAGAGAAGCTGTATAGAACGTAAAGAATACAGGAGAGATTTCAGAGACGGGTCACACCTTATTACACACCAGAGTTCACATCCCAAGTAGGCCATGTGCACACGACAAGTGTGGAAGAGCTGTCATGTATATCACACTAACCTCTGTTCACTGCAGAGTTCACACCGGAGAGAAGCCCCATGGGTACAAAAGCTCCCAACACTTGGTTCTTCTGAGTAGGCACTCTGGGGAAAGCCTTGCATGTGTGGCAAGTGCGGAAAAGCCTTCAGGGATCGGCCCCATGTCACTGTCCATCAGCGTATTTATACTGTGAAGAAGGCTTAAGAACTGTGTGGGAAAGCCTTCAGCCAAAAGTGGACTCTCAGGGTCCATCAGGGAGTCCACCCATGGACTTCCCTGGTGGCACAGTGGTTAAGAATCCTCCTGCCAATGCAGGGGACACGGGTTCGATCCCTGGTCCGGGAAGATCCCACATGCCGCAGAGCAACTAAGCCCATGTGCCACAACTATTGAGCCCATGCGCTGCAAATACTGAAGGCCATGCACCCTAGAGCCCATGCTCCGCAACAAGAGAAGCCACCGCAATGAGAAGCCCGCGCACCGCAATGAAGAGTAGCCCCCGCAAGCCGCAACTAGAGAAAGCCCGTGCGCAGCAACGAAGACCCAACGCAGCCAAACTTCTTCAGCCTGGTGGGGGTTTCAGTATCTGTAAGACAGCTCACAGGATATGGCTCAGAATATTATCTGTAGCCCTTAAGAAGGAACTAAAAGTCCTTGACTATGCTTAATGACTAAACTATTATTATTTGGTCTCCTTTGACTGTTTTCCTTTGTTTCTGCATTGTCTCACTTCTCTGATTAAACTTATTCTTTGGCAGAAGTTTTTCCACGAACAAAAGGCAGGCTGAGGACATGGGGGGCATGGACCATAGGGTCCTGTTCCGTTTCAAGAGCGGGACTCGGAATGGGACACTGGGTTTGTCCAAGGGTGGTGTATTAGTCCCCTGGGGCCACCATGACAAATGACAACCAGCTGGTGGCTTAAAACAACAGGAATTTATCCTCACAATTCTGGAGGCCAGATGTCTAAAACCAAGGTACCAGCAGGGCTGGGCTCCTTCCAAGGGCTCTAGGGGATCACCCTTTGCCTCCTCCAGCACCTGGAGGCTCCAGATGTTCCTTGGTTTGTGGCTGTAGCGCTCCATTCTCTGCCTCCTTCGTCACAAGGCCCTCTATTCTGTCTGTATCTCTCCTTATGTGTCTCTCAGGACACTTGCCATTGGATTTAGGGATCGCCCGATAATCCAGGACGATCTCAAGATTCTTAATTACATCTGCAAACACCTTTTTTTCTAAATCAGTTAACGTTCATAGGTTCCTGGGGTTGGGATGTGGACATATCTTTTGTGGGGCACCATTCAACCCACTCACTACAGGTTTAGTCGGTGGAGGGACGGTAAGGAAGCATGTGAGCCGGTTCTGGAGAGAACGGGGGCAGAGGGAGTGCAGACGGCAAGCATGTGTAGAGCTAGAGGGTAAGACTGAGTCACACTTGCCTGATGAAAGCAAGGATCCTGTTATACCCAACTCTCCGTGTCGGATGCTGCGCCCCCACACACACGTTCTCAGGAGGAGGAGATGGAGGAGGCGGGGAAGGAGTTGTATCACAGCATTCCTGTTACACAGCCATGGCCTTTCTGGAATCAGCCACTGCAGTGGGCGTCAGGTCTCTAGATGCCTGGAAGCAACACAAGCTTGACTGGGGGTTGGGGGGACAGCATTGCCAAGGCAGGTGGGCAGGAGCTAGAAGAGAACAAATTTATAATGGCCCGAGTTCCTGTGGGCACCTCTGGAAGCCCTGAAGGCTATGCTGAAGGCTTTCAGAGACAGGGCTACCTTTGGTACTGAGGCAGCCATCCATAAAATAAATTGCATGTCCTCCTGAAGCCATGAGAGACTTGTCCTCACAGACTAAATCCAATCCCCCAGCTTCCAGGAGAAAGAAGCGGTCTTACATGCAGGACACCTACATTACGCTTGGCATTAAGGCCAGTGCCCAGATCTCCAATGAATGGCAAAAGTCCGCCCCAGCTCTTTCCAATAGGATTGCTTAGACAGGGACACAAATAGTGGTGTGCTCTGGGGAATGGTAGGGTGAGGCAATCTCAGTCTTGAACAAAAGAGAAGGGGCCTTGGCCAGAGTAGGCCAGATTTTGATGTGCAGACAAAAGATGGTGATGCCAGGATGAAATGACTCACTGGAAAGGGATAGCACCTGGAGGAAGATGACTTGGGGGGCAGGATGTATTTCAGGTTAGTTGAAACATAACTTTTTCAAAAAGGTTTTCCAAGGCACCCTAAAGAAGTTGGGTGCCCTATTCTTTCAACTCACTCGTTCAGGGTCATCAGCTTACGAAGGTAGCTCCACAATGGCAGGGACTAGCTAGCATCCTGTCTAATGCAGCTGATGAAATGAACTGGAGGAGAAGGGGAGGGAGAAATAATCAGCTTTCTCCTGCATCTTCGTTCTGAGCAGTTGCTAGGTGATGTCTAGGAGGACCACTGCTGCCTGCTACCTGCAGGAGCTGTTCCCTGAGCTCTGCCCCCTGCACAGCACTGGGTGGGGGAGGGGTGCAGAGGGAGGGTGCCTGGCCTTCTCCTGGACTCACTGAGGCTGGACTGCATGCAACCCTCCCTCCATAGGTTTGCCTCGCTGGCCTCTATCGTCACCCCAGCAATTGCTCACCACCTCCCAGCTCTTCCCCTTCTCTGTCCTCATTCCCAGACTGAGGAATGCCAAATCGAAGTGTTTCGAAGTGTTGAGTCACCTCACCCCCCACCCCGTTTTCCCTTCTGTCTCTTTCAGCCAACCCTAGCTGAAGAAATGCTGCGGGGGCTGGCAGTGTCACCCCCAACACCAGCAGGAGCCCCATATCTCCTCCCATCCTCCCATTGTCAGATGTACTTCAAACCATATGATGGAAGCAAACATTTCTGCTTGTTTTGCATACACTTCTCACTGCGGATAAGATGGGCCGGACACTCAACTGTAATGTTTTCAGGATTAGGGCTCTGCTCAACTGATCTTCCCATAACACCAATTTCTTTTTTTTTTTTTTAACATCAATTTCTTTTGGAATTGAATTTGACACACAAAGTCCACATGGTTTGTAAAGCACAGGTTTAAAAAAATTTATAACCTATTTTTGGCTAAAGGAGGTTTGTAGAAAAATAGTTTCTATCTAATCAAATAGTCATTCTTAAAAATTAAAGGGACTTCCCTGGTGGCACAGTGGTTAAGAATCCGCCTGCCAATGCAGGGAACACGGGTTCGAGCCCTGGTCTGGGAAGATCCCACATGCTGCGGAGCAACTAAGCCCATGCGCCACAACTACTGAGCCTGTGCTCTAGAGCCCACGAGCCACAACTACTGAGCCCACTTGCCACAACTACTGAAGCCCGCACGCCTAGAGCCCGTGCTCCGCAGCAAGAGAAGTCACCGCAATGAGAAGCCCGCACTGCAACGAGTAGCCCCTGCTTGCTGCAACTAGAGAAAGCTCGCACGCAGTAACAAAGACCCAACACAGCCAAAAATTAATTAATTAATTAATTTTTTAAAATAAAGATTAAAGCCTAGTTCTAATGGGATTGCTGAAAAGGATGTATAACCTTGGAACATTTGAGAAGTATCCATTTCATTGCCTACTGATGTACCAATTGCAAAGTTTTTTCTAAGTGATGTTTCTTTGCTAGTTGTGGAGAGAGGGGAATGTCCCACAGTCACTTAGGGACCTGTCTCCACAAGTGGAGTGGACATCTTTATAACCCAGGGTTTTGTTGGTGTGATGCTGCATTCAGCACGGCCTCAAAGTGATGTCCCAGTATCTTGCTACCCTCTCGACACATGGCACCAAATATGTAATCTGAAAATAAAAACGAGGATGGTTCCTGTTTTATAGACAATTTAAGAGGAAAACCCTTGAAATGGGAACAGTCTTTTTTAAAATCAAACTTTGCTTCATCCCTCAAATTTCCTTGATCCTGATTCTGTTCCTTACTTTATAAACTCATTACATATTTGATTTTAAATTTTATTATTAAGATAGGTTAATTTCCACTGTTAGAATCTTCTTAAGAGTTTCTCCCCACCACACCTGCTGCTTGACACAGAATTTTTTTGAGGGGTGGCATTAAAGACATAGGACTAGACTGAGCTTTTTGAAAGCAGGGACCGATACTTGAGCATCTCCATATCCTCAGCACTTGACGTGAAGGCCTGATGGAATGAGGACAGAATTGAGCCAGGCCTGCCGTGCTTTCACGTGGCCATAAAGCAGCCAACCAGGTGCCTGCTCCTGGGAGGAGGTGGGCTCCACAGTCTGCCCGTCCCGCCCCTTGGACCCGGGCCCAGAGACGGGGTTACCATCTGGGCGGCCCCCCAGACTCAGGCGGGCAGATGGCCCCAACCCCCTCGGCCCGAGAACGGGGGGGGGGGGGGGCGACGCCAGAATGAGGCGGGGCGATGGGTGAGCGCGCCTCGGTCCCCGGCCAAGAAGCCGGGGTGCAAGGAAGAGGAGAATCACCTCGAACCCGGGACATGAGAAAGCTTACAAGGCTGGGAGGACAAGGCAGGGGAAAGGAAGGAGAGAGCCTGCTTTTGAAAACAAAACCCTCATCCCCACCCCCACCCACGTAACCAGAGGGGCCCGGGAGGCCGATCTTCGACGGCAGAGGGTGGTATGGGGCCAGCAGATCCGTGCACAAACTGCAGACGGCGCCGGCCTCGAGCCGCGGGAGAAGCAGGTTTATGAGCCCTGAAACCCTCTGAGACGAGAGAGATAATATCTATAAAATCCAGGATTGCTAGAAAGCCACAGACTTTCTTCTCCAAACTGCCGAAAATAAAAAGTAGGAAGTGAAATTAATAGCGCTGGGGATGAGAAAGGAATGAGGCCATGCACGCGTATCCTTAAAGCATCTTCCGGACACATTACATTCCGGGTGCTGACCTAAGCAATTTGCACTTCTTATGTCATTTAATCCTCACAACAACCCAAGGAGATAGGGGTTACAATCTTGTTTAATCAATGAGGAAATTCTCTTAGGTTAACTTGCCCAAAGTCACATTGCTGACTCAACAGGACCAGTTTAATACTATGCCAGTAACTTTCAAACTTTTTGGACTAAGATCCACAGTAAGGGATGTATTTTATTTTATTTTATTTTATTTTATTTTATTTTATTTTATTTATTTTTTTTTTAAAGCTTGATGGTATTCACATTGCTTAATTTGTGTCATGCTTTATTTATTTATTTATTTTATTTATTTATGGCTGTGTTGGGTCTTCGTTTCTGTGTGAGGGCTTTCTCTAGTTGTGGCAAGCGGGGGCCACTCTTCATCGCGGTGCGCGGGCCTCTCACTATCGCGGCCTCTCTTGTTGCGGAGCACAGGCTCCAGATGCGCAGGCTCAGTAATTGTGGCTCACGGGCCCAGCTGTTCCACGGCATGTGGGATCTTCCCAGACCAGGGCTCGAACCCGTGTTCCCTGCATTGGCAGGCAGATTCTCAACCACTGTGCCACCAGGGAAGCCCAGGGATGTATTTTAGATCCAGAGCACATACATATAATATATAACTGAAAGGAAAATTTCACGAAATGTGTACCCTTGATTCTTTCTATTCTATTCATTCCATTTTATTTAAAAGGAAATGCTGGTCCAGACCCGCTTAATGCATTTCATAATTCACTAAAGGGACAGCCCCCCCACCCCCACCCCCCAGCTGGAGAAACACTGTGCTACCACCTCCCAGCAGCAGAGGGGCTAGAGTGGACCCTGCAGAGGGCTTTGCCAGGCTCCCTTGAATTGCTGGTCTGAAGGGTAAATACCCTCTTCAGATAAACAGTGAGGATGTGAGGACTGTAAGGTTGTCTTGAATCTCCTGGCCCTGATGAATTACATCCCAGCAGAATGAGGGAACTTGCCTTGGAGGCCTTTGAGGAAGTGCCACAGAGGAAACTGGCAGTGGATTATGAACAAATAATAAGCAGTTATAAAGGGGCACTGCATGCATTCACAAGGAACAGGTCTCTGTCCTGGTGGGAATACTTCTACTAATACTGTATACACCTGAACTTCAGCAAAGCGTTGGACTAATTTCCTAACAGCCTTATGGAGAACTTGGGAAATGTAGGATGGTTTTTGGGTAAATTAATTTACTCCCGGTTGGCTGCCTATCCCAAACAGGGCTCAAAAGAGATAGTCCATGAGGGAGTTCTTTGTAAAAACAAAAGCAGTGAACAAGTGTTTTAGAATTTATATATATATTTTTTTAATGGCTTTATTTTATTTTATTTTATTTTTGGCCGCATGGCATGTGGGATCTTTGTTCCCTAACCAGGGATCGAACCGCACCCTCTGCATTGGAAGCGCAGAGTCTTAACCACTGGGCCACCAGGGAAGTCCCTATATCATATTTAATTGCATCTGTCTCCTCCACTAGAATGTGAACCCTCTGAGGGTGGAGAACTTATTTCATTTGCCACCTCTGTACTCCCAGCGCTTAGCCCAGGCTCAGGCATTTAAATGCTCCTCAGTCACTCTTGGTGGAATGTGATCATTAATTGATCAATATCTGCCCGAAAGAGACCTTCAGGGACATGGTCCAGGGCTCTGGCCTAAGTCCCCTCATGTTCCACATTCTTACCAGTTACTTGGACATGGGAATGGATGACATATTTATCAAAGTTTCAGGTGGCACAAAACTGGGACAGCCAAAGAACCGGATGACAGAATCAGGCTCCAAAAATAACCTAGCAGCCTGGAATGGTGGGCTGAATCAGGATGAAAAATAATAGAGATCTGTATTCTGCCTGAAGGTCTAAAACTTAACTTCATAAGCTCAGGATGAGGGGGTATCTGGTTTAACAGGAACACATGTGAGGGATTGGGGTTTTTATGGGAAGCTAACAAATGAAGCAGCAACGTGGTGAGGTCGCCGACGCTGCAGACTTAGCCTGTGAAAATGCAAGCTTGGGGCAGCGCCCTTTTACTTGGTTCAGGTCAAAGGAGGCTGGGAGAACTGGCTCTGTCTGAGCAACAGTCATGAAGGATGATAATGACACATTGCTAGCCTTCTAGAGGAGGACAGTACAGTAAATTTGCCCGCATCAAAATCCAGGATTTCTGTTAATAAGGGACACCATCAAGGTACTGACAGGATAGAGAGCAGACTGGGAAAAGATATTAAATGAGCACGGAATTAATACCTACAGTGTTTAAGGAACATGTGCAAATCAACAAGAGAAAGGCAGGAGGCCGTGAGAAAAGAGGGCATTTCACAGAAAAGGAAACTTGAACTGCTACCAGTGTCAGAAGAGATACTGGGATTCACAACTAATCAAAGAAATGCAGATGAAAACAACAGGACTTCTCTTTCAGGTAATAGCAGGGTAGCTCTCTCCAGCCACCCTCCTGCTGAAAACAACTAAGTAAGCTGGATAAAATGTTGAAAACATTCTCTGTAAAGAACTGACAAGATGGGACAGCATCACTCTGTAGGTCACCAGAACCAAAGAGGGAGGAGCCCAGAGGCTGCTCTCCCGCTAAGGAAGGACCTTTGCCCACTAGGGGAGGGTTGAACTTTCCTTTTGATGGAAGGACCTTTGCCCACTAGGGGAGGGTTGAACTTTCCTTTTGATGGAAGGACCTTTGCCCACTAGGGGAGGGTTGAACTTTCCTTTTGATGGCGTCTTGAGATGAATGGGTATCCATCACAGCCCAGGACCTGCCCTGGTGGGAAGTCAAACAGGAGACGCCTTCCTCCCAGTAAGCCAGGATGAGGGTAAACTAGAAGTGGACCAACCTGCCAGAATGACAGCCTGGTTCTGTTTGCCTGGGTTGCCAGGGTATCCCAAGACTTGACTTTGGGTAGCTCAGTACTGACAATGTACCCAGGCTCCTGGAAGAAGCAAAACAAATTCTCTATGGAGGAAATTACCTTCATCCTCGCCCTCAAATTATCCCTACAAACGATTTTTCAAATATAATGACCAGCATACAGTCAAAGATAACTTGGGGCACAAGGAAATTAGGCTCCAGCCCACTGCCCTAGAAGCCCAATTTCTGTGGCTGCTAGACTCCAAATCTGACACCTGGTGGCAGGGGTGGCACAGAGTATATGGCCATCAGCAGCTGTGTGTCCAGCACCCAGGAACTGTGTGAGGGGGTGACAGTGTGGGTGCATGTGTATGCCTCCAGAGTGCTGGAAAGTTGTCTCCCTGGCAGAGCTGGTCAGGTTTTCTGATAATCTTCTAACTTTTCCAAAAATATGCTTGAAGAGGGCCACTTTTTCTAATTCGCTTAAAGGTGTCCTATGGCCTAGGGGCAGCCCCATGTAAAGACTTTAGATATTGAAACTATCTGATACAGACTATAAAATAACGAGTTGTATGATCTTAAAGAAATAGGTTGAATATATCTGCAGGAAACAGGAAACTAGAAAAAGTAATATGGCAGGTTTGAAAAAGAACCAAATTGAACTTCTAGAAATGATAAATGCAATAAGTGATGAGAAACTCATGTCAGTGAGATAACCACTATACCAGTCAGAGAGAGAAAAGTTAGGAGGGAAATACTCAACATTGGGCAGGATTCAGGGAGCTGGGATCCTTGGGCAATGCTTGCGGATATGTATAGAGTACTACCTTCTAGAGAGGCACCTATAGTACTTTTGTGCAGTGGCATGTGTACCCCCTGTCACCTAAGAGTCCTGACCTTAGGGTCAGAGCTCAGAGAAACCCTTGCACAGGCCCGTGCAGAGACAATTATGAGGGCCGCCATCCCAGCCTCACACGGGCTGCAAGCAGCTGGGATGACGGCCCTCATGCAGCTGGCAGTGGTTTTATTAAGGCAGATGTGGGAAGAAGGTTTTCATTTGGGATAATTCACTCTGTAGCCTGTGGAAACTGAAAAAGGAAGAAGGCTTATCTTTAAGGGGCTCTAACTCAATAGAAGCCAAGGTGATTTTTTTAGTTGAGACGATTACAAAATTCAGTTTTAAAATATTTTATTTGTATTGCTGGCATAGTATTAAAATCATCTAATTTGTTTTGTTAAAGTCAGTACACATTTGTCATAGAAGAAATAATCCAGATTATATGGCATGGCTGTTTTAGAAAAATAAAATAGTTTTATAATGTCAGTATTTTTTTGTAATGGTGGTTGGTCTTCTCACAGAGTCTGGCAAAAATAAACAGCCAAAATGCAAATCTGACCAATTAGTTGGAGAGAGTTAATCTCCCAGTGACTCCAGTTATTTGCATCATCTATTTTTGCTAAATACATTAACAAAATCATCTTTCCATTTTCTGTGGATACATTTGCAAAGTTGATTAACTTTATTTAGTTAATTATTTAACAGCATTAAACTTTTTAAAGTCCGTATAATAAAATGTAACCTACAGCCAAATCTGGGATATGATTATATATTAAATTTATATCAAATGACAAGTACCAACTTTTGGTGGACTGTTGATTAAATCAAGAGACCCAGACCTGTACCTTAAATGAACTCATGCCATATATTTTAAATAGTGAATTGAGTCTACCTTATCAAAATCAGATTCCCTAACTCCAAATGCTGGGTGCAATTTATGTTGACAATATTTAAAACAGTTGGTAATTCCTGAACATCCCTGGCTCTTCCCTGGAAGATGACCTTCAGAAGAGCTTGACAGGCAAGAGGGGTGGGCCCAGAACCTAATGTTCCTAGTGGGCCCATCCCATCAGCCTGTCTGGGCCTGGGTAGCAAACACTGAAACTTATTGCTACCAATTGGCTTTAATGGTTCCCGGTTTATTGATGTAAAATTGTCTATGCTGAGGCTACATCTGCAAATTCCTTATTAAGGAATTAAATTTACACTTGTTTGCTTTGTTGGATTTGGAATGCTCATCTCAGATACATTTTTATTTGATTCTGAGAGCTCTAAGGGTTTCTCATAAGTAAGTTAATTGCCTTTTTTGTACATAAAATCCCAAATTGGAAAAATGAAAACTAAAATTTCTCTACTTAAAATGCAATTCTTTTGTAGTTTTATGCATTCTTTTTCCCTTTTCATTAATTATTTAACACATTTTTATGATCCATGGGGGTAACTGGCCTGAATTAAAATTGAAACTGGGGGGGGGGGGCTTCCCTGGTGGCGCAGTGGTTGAGAATCTGCCTGCTAATGCAGGGGACACGGGTTCGAGCCCTGGTCTGGGAAGATCCCACATGCCGCGGAGCAACTAGGCCCGTGAGCCACAACTACTGAGCCTGCGCGTCTGGAGCCTGTGCTCCGCAAAAGAAGAGGCCGTGATAGTGAGAGGCCCGTGCACCGCGATGAAGAGTGGTCCCCGCTTGCCACAACTAGAGAAAGCCCTCACACAGAAACAAAGACCCAACTCAGCCAAAAATAAATAAATTTAAAAAAAAAGGCCCCCTTTAAAAGAAATTAAAAAAAAGATTAGCCAGGTATCAATGATTACAAATGACTAATATAAACTCAATGGATGGGTTAAACAGAAGATTAGAAGTAGCTGAAGTTAGAATTGGGCATTGAAAGATAAATCTGACAAAAGTATCTAAAATGTAGACCAGAAAGATAAAGAGATAAAAAATGTGTAAAAGAGAGGAAGAGGCATGGTGGATAGAATGAAATGTTCTAACAAATGCCTGAAAAAATTTTGAGCAGGAGAGAATAGAGAAAACGAGGGGGAGTGGAGAAAAAGGCTCATTTATTTACAGATTCATTCAACAACTATTTATAAGCATCTAATATATGTCAGGCACTATTTTAGGCTCTTAAAACAGATAATGACATGATGAGAACAGATCATGGTTGATCATCATCCAGAACTGATTTTGGACAAGAATTCTCAGTGTCAGGAAATGAGTCCCAAGATACACTAAATCCTCACCCAGATACATCAGAAAGAAACTGAAGAACTCAAAGACTGGGGGAATATTTGAAAATAAAGCAGAAAGAAAACATATGTTTTCCACAAAGCAGTGAAGCCCAGACAAATAGCAAATTTCTCAACAGCAACTACAGAAACCAAAAGACAGGGCACTACTATCTTCATAGGTCTTGGAGGAAATATCTGGCAACTTAGACTATTAGACTAAGCTAAACCATCATTCAAGAATGAAGGTGACTTGAACAAACCCCCAGTATACAGTCTACTCCTGTTCAGGTTTACCTAAATTCTTACTGATTTTTTAGACAGCTGGAGAAATATGAATATAGACTTAGTATTAGATGGTGTAAGGAATTATTATGTTATTAGTGATAGTGATATTGTGGTTAAGTAAGAAATGTCCTTATTTTCATAAGATGAATACTCAAGAATTTAGGGGCGAAATGTCATGATGTGTGTAATAACTTTTAAAAAACCACAATGAGATATTATTTTACATAATGATATTGGCAAAAGCAAAAAAAAAAATCTGAAAATACCAAGCATTGGGAAAAAGAAATATCTACCTGATGCTGGTGGAGGTGTAAATAGGAAAATTGGAGAGTAATTTGGTATCAAGTAATTTGGAAAAGCTGAAGGTGAAATTGCCTCCTACCCAGCAGTGCTACTCTTTAGATTTATATCCTAGAAAAATTCTCCTACCTGTGCAGATGCATATTCCAAGTGGTCCCAACTCATGCTAGTTAGAAGGTTTTTTTGTTTTATTTATTTATTTATTTAGGCTCTGCTGAGTCTTAGTTGCAGCACTTGGGATCTTTGTTGTGGCATGTTTTTTAGGTTGCAGCATGTGCAACATGCAGACTTTAGTTGCAGCATGCAGACTTCTTAGTTGTGGTATGCATGTGGGATCTAGTTCCCCGACCAGGGATAGAACCCAGGCCCCCTGCATTGGGAGTGCGGAGTCTTACCCACTGGACCACCAGGGAAGTCCCTAGTTAGAAGTTAAATGTATATGTCCACCATCTTCAGCATGCGTTTTTCCAACACTCTTCCCAGTCTCTTTTTCATTGTATCCTCACTGGAATCTATCAACAGAAGTTCTGTCTAGAAAAAATCTGAAGCAAACTATTAACAAAGGACACAATCTTAGCATATAACTTTGTACAAGAATACTATATAACAGGTGGATCAGTAAGATATTACTGTCTTCTGATATGAATATTGCATCACCTGTGATGTGATCTAGCCAATAAAGTTTGATTTAAATCTAATCAAGCCTTTGGATCTAACTTGCAGTTTAAAGGATATCTAGAGGAAAGAGAAACATGCTAAACACCACCACATGGAAGCAATCAGACCAGAAGGTGGGCTATTCCACAGGACAACCAGCCTTGTCTATTCAGCTAATCAGTGTCATGAAAAAAGGGACTGTTCAAAATTAGAAGGGGCTTAAGGGACACAATAAAGAAACTAATGCAGGGACTTCCCTGATGACGCAGTGGTTAAGAATCCGCCTGCCAGAAGGAAAGAAATCATAAAGATCAGAGCAGAAATAAATGAAATAGAAACAAAGAAGACAATAGCAAAGATCAATAAAACTAAAAGTTGGTTCTTTGAGAAGATAAACAAAATTGATAAGCCACTAGCCAGACTCATCAAGAAGAAGAGGGAGAGGACTCAAATCAATAAAATTAGAAATGAAAAAGGAGAAGTTACAACAGACACCGCAGAAATACAAAGCATCCTAAGAGACTACTACAAGCAATTCTATGCCAATAAAATGGACAACCTGGAAGAAATGGACAAATTCTTAGAAAGGTATAACCTTCCAAGACTGAACCAGGAAGAAACAGAAAATATGAACAGACCAATCACAAGTAATGACATTGAAACTGTGATTAAAAATCTTCCAAGAAACAAAAGTCCAGGACCAGATGGCTTCACAGGTGAATTCTATCAAACATTTAGAGAAGAGCTAATACCCATCCTTCTCAAACTCTTCCAAAAAATTGCAGAGGAAGGAACACTCCCAAACTCATTCTATGAGGCCACCATCACCCTGATACCAAAACCAGAAAAAGATGCTACAAAAAAAGAAAATTACAGACCAATATCACTGATGAATATAGATGCAAAAATCTTCAACAAAATACTAGCAAACAGAATCCAACAACACATTAAAAGGATCATACACCACGATCAAGTGGGATTTATCCCAGGGATGCAAGGATTCTTCAATATATGCAAATCAATCAATGTGATACACCATATTAACAAACTGAAGAATAAGAACCATATGAGCACCTCAATAGATGCAGAAAAAGCTTTTGACAAAATTCAACACCCATTTATGATAAAAACTCTCCAGAAAGTGGGCATAGAGGGAACCTACCTCAACATAATAAAGGCCATATACGACAAACCCACAGCAAACATCATTCTCAATGGTGAAAAACTGAAAGCATCTCCTCTAAGATCAGGAACGAGACAAGGATGTCCACTCTCACCACTATTATTCAACATAGTTATGGAAGTCCTAGCCATGGCAATCAGAGAAGAAAAAGAAATAAAAGGAATACAAATTGGAAAAGAAGAAGTAAAACTGTCACTGTTTGCAGATGACATGATACTATGCATAGAGAATCCTAAAAATGTCACCAGAAAACTACTAGAGCTAATCAATGAATTTGGTAAAGTTGCAGGATACAAAATTAATGCACAGAAATCTCTTGCATTCCTATACACTAATGATGAAAAATCTGAAAGAGAAATTATGGAAACACTCCCATTTACCATTGCAACATAAAGAATAAAATACGTAGGAATAAACCTACCTAGGGAGACAAAAGACCTGTATGCAGAAAACTGTAAGACACTGATGAAAGAAATTAAAGATGATACCAACAGATGGAGAGATATACCATGTTCTTGGATTGGAAGAATCAATATTGTGAAAATGACTATACTACCCAAAGCAATCTACAGATTCAATGCAATCCCTATCAAATTACCAACGGCATTTTTTTACGGAACTAGAACAAATCATCTTAAAATTTGTATGGAGACACAGAAGACCCCAAATAGCCAAAGCAGTCTTGAGGGAAAAAAACGGAGCTGGAGGAATCAGACTCCCTGACTTCAGACTATACTACAAAGCTACAGTAATCAAGACAATATGGTACTGGCACAAAAACAGAAACATAGATCAATGGAACAAGATAGAAAGCCCAGAGATAAACCCACGCACCTATGGTCAACTAATCTATGACAAAGGAGGCAAAGATATACAATGGAGAAAAGACAGTCTCTTCAGTAAGTGGTGCTGGGAAAACTGGACAGCTACATGTAAAAGAATGAAATTAGAATACTCCCTAACACCATACACAAAAATAAACTCAAAATGGATTTGAGACCTAAATGTAAGACCAGACACTATAAAACTCTTAGAGGAAAACATAGGAAGAACACTTTGACATAAATCACAGCAAGATCTTTTTTGATCCACCTCCTAGAGTAATGGAAATAAAAACAAAAATAAACAAATGGGACCTAATGAAACTTCAAAGCTTTTGCACAGCAAAGGAAACCATAAACAAGACGAAAAGACAGCCCTCAGAATGGGAGAAAATATTTGCAAACAAATTAACGGACAAAGGATTAATCTCCAAAATATATAAACAGCTCATTCAGCTCAATATTAAAGAAACAAACACCCCAATCCAAAAATGGGCAGAAGACCTAAATAGACATTTCTCCAAAGAAGGTATACAGATGGCCAAGAAGCACATGAAAAGATGCTCAACATCACTAATTATTAGAGAAATGCAAATCAAAACTACAATGAGGTATCACCTCACACCAGTTAGAATGGGCATCATCAGAAAATCTACAAACAACAAATGCTGGAGAGGGTGTGGAGAAAAGGGAACCCTCTTGCACTGTTGGTGGGAATGTAAATTGATACAGCCACTTTGGAGAACAATATGGAGGTTCCTTAAAAAACTAAAAATAGAATTACCATATGACCCAGCAATCCCACTACTGGGCATATACCCAGAGAAAACCGTAATTCAAAAAGACACATGCACCCCAATGTTCATTGCAGCACTATTTACAATAGCCAGGTCATGGAAGCAACCTAAATGCCCATCGACAGACGAATGGATAAAGATGTTGTGGTATATATATACAATGGAATATTACTCAGACATAAAAAGGAATGAAATTGAGTCATTTGTTGAGACGTGGATGGATCTAGAGACTGTCATACAGAGTGAAGTAAGTCAGAAAGAGAAAAACAAATATCGTATATTAACGCATGTATGTGGAACCTAGAAAAATGGTACAGATGAACCGGTTTGCAGGGCAGAAGTTGAGACACAGATGTAGAGAACAAACGTATGGACACCAAGGGGGGAAAACCACAGTGGGGTGGGGATGGTGGTGTGCTGAATTGGGCGATTGGGATTGACATGTATACACTGATGTGTACAAAATTGATGACTGATTAAAAAAAAAAAAAAAGAATCCGCCTGCCAATGCAGGGGACACGGGTTTGACCCCTGGTCCGGGAAGATCCCACATGCCGTGGAGCAACTAAGCCCGTGTGCCCCAACTACTGAGCCTGCGCTCTAGAGCCCGCGAGCCACAACTACTGAGCCCACGTACCACAATTACTGAAGCCCGTGTGCCTAGAGTCCGTGTTCAGCAACAAAGAGAAGCCACCGCAATGAGAAGCCCGCACACCGCAACAAAGAGTAGCCCCCGCTCGCCGCAACTAGAGAAAGCCTGCACGCAGCAACGAAGACCCAACGCAGCCAAAAATAAATAAATTTATTAAAAATAAAGAAATTTATTAAAAATAAATAAATAAATAAATAATAAAGAGACACAGTGGGATTTTCCTGGTGGCCCAGTAGCTAAGACTCTGCGCCCCAATGCAGGGGGCCTGGGTTCAATCCCTGGTCAGGGAACTACATCCCACATGCTGCAACTAAGAGTTTGCATGCCACAACTAAAGATCCCACATGCCGCAACTAAAGATCCCATATGCAACAAAGATCTATGCAACAAAGATCCCGCACGTGGCAACGAACACCCCGCATGTCGCAACTAAGACCTGGCACAGCCAAATAAATAAATAAATAAACACTAAAAAAAGAGAGAGAGAAAGAGAGACACAGAAACGTTGAAAATAAATTGATGGAAAAAGACATACCAGACAAAAATTAATCAAAAGAAAAAGCATTATTAGAAATGAAGGGGAATCTCTACATAATCACAGATGATAAAATTCATAAGGAGAAATTAATAATTCTTAATTTGTATGCACAAAATCATATAGTCTACAGATATAAAAAGCAAAAACTTACAGAATTATAAGGAGACATTTATAATTTCTAACAACAATGGGAGATTTTTAACATATCTCTCAGAAATTTCTAGATCAAGCAAAGTAAGAAATATATTAGCACACCATAGATTAGCAAACTTGCATACAATTAGAGAATTTACATTCCTGTCAAGTACACATGGGACATTTACAAAAACGGCAAAAATTCACTATGTATTAGGACACAAAATAAGTCTTAACAAATTGCAAGGTTATTATCATATAAGACCATATGCTTAGACCACAAAGCAACTAAGCTAGAAACCTATTTTTTAAAAGATACTTTTAAAGCTCCATATTTTTATAATTTTGAAATACAGACACACAATTTCTAGATGAGTCACAGGTCCAGTAAAAGATACTACAGTAAAGAGATTATACATGGACAGTAGCTGCAGTCAGAATAACCACCAGATTAAGTTTATGATCATCCACAGTAATTTTTCTAAGATCCACCTGACTTTTGTAGAGGCCAAACTGTGAATTAAGTGGGGAGGGTTAGGAATCACGACCTCTGCTTCCTTCAAGTCTTTAATGGGAGCATCAATCTCTGCATTTCCCCCAGGGATGCAGTACTGCTTCTGGTTCACTATCTTGGCAAGGGGTGGAAGTTCCAGAGACTTCCACTTAGCCCTCCCTACCACAGTGACCCCATAATGATCCCATAGGGCAGAGGCAATGTGGGGATTCATCCAGCTGCCAAATATATCTAATCCAATTATACTTCCAGTAACCAGGGAAATAACCACAGGTCTGGATATTTCTTTTTCCCCAGTGTACAGTCATCTAGTAAATGGCTATAGGTCCCTTTGGGAAATGCTTGGAGGAAGATTAAGGTGTTTATTTGTGGCAGCAGTGCAAGGTCCTTCCTCAAGGGAACCTGGCCTTTTCAAAAGGCTCTGGGTCTGTAAACTGACTTAAGACTCGGACTGGGCGAGAGGGCATCATTCTCCACTTTGGTGACTCAAGTTAAGTTTTTGGGCTACCAGACCTAGAGTTTTTCCTGTTATATAGATCAAGCAATATTCTAGTAGGCTGATTATCAATTTTGTTCCTAGGGACACCATGATCAATTATGTATCACTAAAGATCTCTGCAGACCAGAATGTTCTGATTACTGAAATACCCGTGATGCCCTTTACGGGTGATGGTTAAGTGCTTACACTTGGCCTCTGCTACAATGGAATATCATCATCTTCATTGAAATCAGGCATCTCCTACATGCATAACTGGCCTACAATGGACAGCAACCACAGAACTTTTCAAGGGTGTGGGTGATCCCTCCGCTAATACAGGCATACCTCGGAAATATTGCAGGTTTGTTTCCAGACCACCTCAAAAAAGCACATACTGCAATAGAGCAAGTCACACAAATTTTTTGTTTTTCCAGTGCATATAAAAGTTATGTTTACAGGGACTTCCCTGGTGGTCCAGTTTGACTTCATACTCCCAATGCAGAGGGCATGGGGTTTTTTGTTGTTGTTGTTTTTGAGGCAAGGAGTACGACTTTATTCAGAAAGCCAGCAGACCAAGAAGATGGCAGACTACAGTCTCAAAATAACCATCTTCGAGGGCACGGGTTTGATCCCTGGTTGGGGAACTAAGGGGCTGTGCAGGGTGTGGCCAAAAAAAAAAAAAGGAAAAAAAAGTTATGTTTACACTATACTATAGTTTTTTTTTTTTGAAGTATATAGTTGATGTACAATATTACATGTCTTGGGTATACAACATAGTGATTCACAATTTTTTAAAAAAATATTTTATTTATTTATTTATTTATTTACTTATTTGGCTGCTGCCGGGTCTTAGTTGTGGCAGGTGGGATCTTCGTTGCGGGATCCAGGATCTTTTTTTTTTAGTTGTGGAATGCGGGATCTAGTTCCCTGACCAGGGATGGAACCCGGGCCCCCTGCATTGGGAGCATGGAGTCTTAACCGCTGGACCACCAGGGAAGTCCCTGATTCCCAATTTTTAAAGGTTATATTCCGTTTACAGTTATTATAAAATATTGGCTATACTCCTTGTGTTGTACTATGTATCTCTGTAGCTTATTTATTTTATAAATAGTACTTTGTACCTCTTAATCCCCTACCTCTATCTTGACCCTACCCCCTTCCCTCTCCCCACTGGTAACCACTAGTTTTTTCTCTATATTTGTGAGTCTGTTTCGTTTTTTGTTATAATCACTATTTTTCAGATTCCACATTTAGGTGATATCATACAGTATTTGTCTTTACCATGCTGTAAACAAAAGTGCTGTCATCCAGGCTTTGTTATTCCATTTACAGAGCACAGGCAGAGTAGATTTAGCATAATTCTTAAGGGCCCTAGGGCTTTTGGAAGGTCAAATGAGCACTGGCTTCAACTTAAAGTCACCAGCTGCATCAGCCCCTAACAAGAGAGTCAGCCTGTGCTTTGAAGCTTTGAAGCCAGACACTGACTCCTCTCTAGCTATGAAAGTCCTAGATGGCATCTTCTTCCAGTGTAAGGCTTTTTCATCTGCATTGAAAATGTGTTGTTTAGCATAGCCACTTTTATGAATTAGCTAGATCTTGTGGCTAACTTCCTGCAGCTTCTACATCAGCACTTGCTGCTTCACCTTGCACTTTTGTGTCATGGAGATGGCTTCTTTTCTTAAACTGCATGAACCAACTTCTGCTAGCTTCAAACTTTCTTCTGCAGCTTCCTCATCTCTCTCAGCCTTCATAGAACTGGAGAGTTAGGGCCTTGCTGTGGATTAGGCTTTGGTTTAAGGGAATGTTATAGCTGGTTTGATCTATTGAGACCACAAAAACTTTATCCACATCAACAATAAGGTGCATCATGTCCAACATCATTGGACTCCTAATTCTGCACCAATATGAGATACCCCTGAATCTGTGTATAGTTTAACTCTTACCTTGTGGTATACCTGTGTCTTATGGGAGCATCCAGGGTACTTGCTACTTCCTGCTCCCTGGTCTAAGATGTTTTCAATATAGTGGATCAGTATAATACTCTGGAGACTATCCAGGTGATCAAGGTCATGTTAGCCTATATTGTGACAGAGAGCAAGAGAGGGTGCAAGGGAGTAGTCCTGGGAAAAACCATGACTGTACACTGGTGTCCATTCCGTGTGAGTGTGAACTGTTTCTGAACTTCCTTCCTGATAGAGATAGAAAAGAATACAATTACCAGATCAAAAGCCATATGCCAAGAGCCAGAGGCTATGTTGGATTATCAAATAGTCCACCACCATCCACCATAATCAATCTGGTTTTTACAGGAGCCACAGTAGTGAAGAAAAAAAAAAAAGGAAAAAAAAAAAAAAAAGGAAATATAACAACTGCATTAAGTATTTGAGGATGATGTTAATTTCTGCCATTCCATGTAGGATGCAAAACTACTTCTAATTGATCTTGGCTTGGTGGAGGTAGGAGAGACTGTTTTGGGGGCTTTTACTTGTCTTTTCCTACCATTATGGCTCTTACTCCATAGATCAGGGAACTACTAGGAGGGTTCTATCAGAGTCTAAATAGATCCATTCTTACTGTGCTTTTGGGAATTAGGGATATTACCAGAGGATTGTTCCACAGACCCATACGACCTACTGTGAAAAAATCTTGGGTCAGAACTCCATTTATCACCCACCTTCCCTATACCATTTAATAGGGGGGCCATGATGTCGCTTTTTGTATCCTGATACCAGTGTCATTCCGGATTCTAAAATCCACATCTCACAAAAGATCTTGTGGTTCCTCTTTTTTCCTGTGTACAGTCCCCTTATTAAAGTACAACAGGTCCCTTTAGGATTAGAGGAACTTCTACCGTGCTGTCACAGAGTCCTTCCTCAAGATAATTCAGTCTTCTCTGGGTCTGAGAACTTGTTCTGGTCTAGCAATTGAGTGAGGGATAAGATTCTTCTTTTCAGTAGCAAACATCAGCCTTTGGCTCATTCACTCTTGTTTCTTTTTGATTATATAGGTTGAGTTAATATCCTACCTGGCTTTCTATCTACCTTGCACTGGGAATACTTTGGCCTATTAGCCATTGCCACAGATCTCCGTCTCTTCCCTCTAGTTGCTATTCTTGCTTTGCTGCCTATTATGGTAATTATGTCTGCCTTGCCCCTGACAAGTAAGTCAGGGCCTCTACTCTTTCAAAATCCTATCATCTCCACTGACACTACGGACTCCAGTTCCATATCAGCCTCCTCTATGATGAATCCTAGCTTTCATAGAACAGCTACTACTGATATTCTCAACAATGTCAGTGCTCATCTCTAGCAGATTTCTTATTGCTTTATTGAGGGGAGTGTCCTCTGGCCTCCCAGGGAAAACAGTCAACTGACGAGTTCTTTGATTTTAAGGTAAATTTATTCTAGCACGTCTACATTTTTTTTTTTTAAAGACAATTCCTTCTATTCCTTTTTTAAAAAAAAATTTTATTTATTTATTTATTCGGCTGCATTGGGCCTTAGTTGTGGCACAGGGAATCTTCACTGCAGCATGCAGGATCTTTAGTTGCGGCATGAGGTATCTTCATTGTGGCATGTGGGATCTTTAGTTGCGGCATGCAGGATCTTTTAGTTGCAGCATGCAGGATCTTTTAGTTGCAGCATGCAGGCTCTTAGTTGCTGCATGTGGGATCTAGTTCCCTGACCAGGGATCGAACCCAGGCCCCCTGCATTGGAAGTGCAGAGTCTTAACCACTGGACCACCAGCGAAGTCCCTAGCATGTCTACATTTTAACTTTTCCAAGGCAGTTCCAGCACCTCCACCTCTCTCACTATGGGGTATTGTTTTCCCAAGCTTTAAGGAGCTTTCTCAGTGATGTACTAGGATCAGTTCCAGGTGTCTTTGCCAGGATATTAAATCCTATATCACAAAAGAGTGTCCTTATATTACTATGTCTTCCTTATCTGGTCTTATATTCCAGTCCCCTTGTTCCAGCACCCTCAAGATCCCCATCCCCTGGTACATTCTCCCAGTTACTACTGGTACATATTAACCGGATTCTGCAAGTCTTTTGGTGAATAATTTATTTTCTCCCAAAGTAGAGTCAGTATTTCCCCAGTTGGGCCATAATAAAAGATCCAAATTATTAGCCTAGAAGTCACGGAGGAATTCGGGGGCAAATCTTGAAGAGGGCAGGTATCACTTACAAGGCATCTGCTGCAGATGTAGGAAGTGCAGGCTAAGAAAGAGTTGTAAATGGCCTGGTTAAGCACTGAAGGAGTTTTCCCAACCCAGAGCCAATCTGGAAAGACCTAGAGAGTAATTTTCCTTTCCTTTTCTTTCGTTTTTCCCCCCATAATATTCGAGATATCCGGTTTTCAACAAAAAATTATGAAGCATGCAAAGAAACAAGAAAGTATGGCCCATTCATGGGGGAAAAAAGAATATCAATAAAGAGATATAAATGATAAAACAAACCAAACAGAAATTCTGGAGTTGAAAAGTACAATAACTGAAATGAAAAATTCACTAGAAGGTTTCAAAAGCTGATTTGAGCAGACAGAGGAAAGATCAGTGAACTTGAAAATAGGCCAACTGAAAGTATCCAGTCTGAAGAGCAGGAAGAAAAAAAAAAAGGATGAAGAAAAATGAACAGAGCCTAAGAGATCTGTGAGACACCATCAGACATACCAACATATGCATAATGTGAGTCCCAAGAAGGAGAGGAGAGAGAGAAAGGGGCAGGAAAAATATTTGAAGAATTAATGGCTAACCCCCACCCCCACACCAATTTGATAAAAGACATGAATATATACACCCAAGAAGCTCAATGGACTTCCAGTAGGAAAAACTCAAAGGGATCCACATTGAGACATATAATCAAACTGCTGAAAGCCGAAAATAAAGAGAATCTTGAAAGCAGTAAGAGAGAAGTGAATCACAATGTGCAAGAGATTACCAATAAGTATTAACAACCTATTTTTAATCAGAAACCACAGAGGCCAAAAGGCAGTGGGATGACATAACTAAAGTGCTGGGGTGAAAAAAAAATGGGGGTTCCCTGGTGGTCCAGTGGTTAGGACTCAGTGTTTCACTGCTGTGGGCCTGGGTTCAATCCCTGGTGGGGGAGCAGTGTGGCCAAATAAATAAATAAAGTGCTGGGGTGGGGGTGGAGGAAACCTGTCAACCAAGAATTCTATATCCTGCAAAACTATCCTTCAAGAATATAGAAGAAATTAAGACATTCCCAGATAAACAAAAGCTGACGGAGTTAACTGCTAGGAGACCTGCTCTATAAGAAGTGCTAAGGGAGCCCTTCAGGCTGAAATGAAAGGACATTAGACAATCTACATGCAAAATGATGATTGTGGAGCCTTACCCCACATAATATACAAAAATTAACTCAAAATGGATCGAAGACCTAAAAGTGAAAGCTAAAACTATAAAATCCTTAGAAGTATGTATATTGGGAGTGATAAAGTATATTAAGAGGTGAAAGCATAAAAGGATATAGGGCCATACATACCTTTCCATTTACTATGAATATCCTATTTCCTGTGTGTGAGAAAATAAAGACAAATTATTAAAAATGTTGATTTGGAAAACTTTACCATGTTCCTTCCTAGAAACATATTCAATTGGAAGGAATAATGCTGGAAGGAACTAAGTTGGAGAAAGAAGAGTGTTATGGACTGAATTGTGCCCTCCTCCATTCATATGTTGAAACTCTAATGCTCAATGTGACTGTATTTGGAGATAAAGCCTTTAAAGAAGTAATTAAGGCTAAATGAGGTCCTAAGGGTGGAGCCCCAATTCAGTATGAGGGGTGTCTTTGCAAGAATAGAGACACCAGGAGTGCATGTGCAAAGAGAAAGGTCATGTGAGGACCCAGTGAGAAGGCAGCAGTCTGCAAGCTAAGGAGAGAGGCCTCAGGAGAAACCAAACCTGCTGGCATCTTTTTTTTTTTTTTAAATAAATGTACTTATTTTATTTATTTATTATTTTTGGCTGCATTGGGTCTTCGTTGCTGCACGCGGGCTTTCTCTAGTTGCGGCGAGCGGGGACTACTCTTCGTTGTGGTGCGCGGGCTTCTCACTGTAGTGGATTCTCTTGTTGCAGAGCATGGGCTCTAGGCACGCGGGCTTCAGTAGTTGAGGCACGGGGGCTCAGTAGTTGTGGCTCGCGGGCTCTAGAGTGCAGGCTCAGTAGTTGTGGCACACGGGCTTAGTTGCTCTGCAGCATGTGGGATCTTCCTGGACCAGGGCTCGAACCCGTGACCCCTGCGTTGGCAGGCGGATTCTTAACCACTGTGCCACCAGGGAAGCCCCCTGCTGGCATCTTAATCTTGAACTTAGTCTCCAGAACCATGAGAAAGTAAATATCTCTTGTTTAAGCCAACAGCCTGTGGTATTTTGTCATGGCAGCCCTAGAAGACTAATACAAAGAGCCACTAATACTTGACAATAAATCTTTAAAGGAAAGTTTAGATCATGTAGACAGAATGGTTGCTGTTGATTACAAGAGATCATGATCATGACAAGAACAGAAAAATCACATTCAAAAATGCAATTTCCAGCACAGTCTAGGGTTATCAGAAGCTGCATAACACAAGCAAAGGGAATGTAACACCTGTACATTTTGAGTTTCTGGTCATGCTTTGTCAATACTTTCAGAAGCTGATTCACAATCATCCACTTCTGACGACTCCATTGCCAAGGAAAGCAGACTATCCACCAGCTTCTTGGATCTGACAATGGATGAACCTCGGACATTTACTGTTTCACTCATTTCTTCCGAAGCTCATTCTTCGTCACCTTCATCCACCCCTAGACACCAACAGTGACTACAGCCTCCATATCTCCCTTCTCATCTCCAAACCTCACTCAGGAAGCACTGCAATCTTCAGTAATCATGTTTAAAAACTTGCCTTGTTTATTATTGGTAAGTGTTATTTGCCTTCATTACGTGTCTTTAACATATTATTTCACTGTTCATTTACATTACAGTACACGTTTGTTACAGTTAAAAGGAAAACACGATTTGTATCTTATAGGGTTACTGCACAAATAAAGTCATTAGTGAGTTAATTAAGTGTTAAACAATTAGATAGCTGGTGTTTTAAAGGCTTTATCTTAAGCAGAAAAACCTCGTTGATTGTTTTATATATGTGTGTGTATATATATATTTTAGAGTGTTTCAAGTACTGAAGGAAATTGGTTGGGGCTTTTAGATGTGCTGGGAATATATTATTTTTTTCTACTTAAAATAATGATGCACAGACTCCCACTACCTAAAAATTCACTATCCAACATGTTTTTACGAATGGATTAAATCCTCTGAGGGATGCCTGAACTAGAATATGAGGTACTAGAAAGAATAAAGTCATATCGTTATTATATTGTTGTGAATATTACATTTCATTAAAGGACACATATGATCAACCACTAGTGATGCTAAAATTGATCACTCAATTTACAGTTAACGCTTTCCCTCTTCAGATTGGAAAGTAATCTGTGTGGTGTTACTTTGGCTCTATATGAATGTTTACAACAATCAATCATCTATTGGTTTTTTTTTTTTATTTTATTTATTTTTGGCTGTGTTGGGTCTTCGTTGCTGCGCGCGGGCTTTCTCTAGTTGTGGCGAGCAGGGGCTAGCCCTTATCGTGAGGTGTGGGCTTCTCCTTGCGGTGGCTTCTCTTGTTGCGGAGCACCAGCTCTGGGCCGCCAGCTTCAGTAGTTGTGGCTCGCGGGCTCTAGAGGGCAGGCTCAGTAGTTGTGGCGCACGGGCTTAGTTGCTCCATGGCATGTGGAATCTTCCTGGACCAGGGATCAAACCCGTGTTCCCTGCATTGGCAAGCGGATTCTTATCCACTGCGCCACCAGGGAAGTCCCTCATCTATTGGTTTTAACACCAGTTGATAACCCTTGCCTGCATCAATAATTTCATTGGAGTTTGTGAAACTATGTTTTTCTAATTATTTTGTTTCTTTCACATTGTTTACAAGAAGTCTGTGAAGGCTTCTTCATTAACTAGGACTATTTGGTTATCCTAAAATAAATTTTTACTGGAAGAGCAAAATAACGCTTAATATTTTCCCTTTAATTACCAATTTTCAAAGTAAATGTTTTAAAATTTGTAACAAAAGTAACCATTGAGACTTCTTGATTTACTCTCATTTTGAGTATCATCATAAGATAATGAATTTCACTGAATCAGTGTTAAATTCAATCATTATTCTTTTAGTTGCTAAGATTGTGACAACTTTGTTCAGCGGGGACACTTTCATATGGGCTCCTAGGTCCTTTTGACATGACATTATCTTCTAAAGCTTTCTTGCTTCTTAACATGAAAAGGTATCCCAGGTGCACTTTGAAAAATGTCTGCTTCTAGACATGGAATCAGCAATTTCTCCAAGAAGCCATGCTTAGTTAGTGGAATTACATAATTCAAAGTACACATAAAGGAGTCTTAAAGCACACATAGTCGTTTCTGTCCTTAGCTCAACTTCTTTTCCCGTTGTTATTGGTTTCTTGTTTATCCCAGTAGTGCTTCTTTTTGCAAATATACTTTTCTTATTTCCTCCCTACTCTTACTGTCTCTCATACAAAACAAAGCATGTTATATGTTATATATATCGTTCTGCACTTTGCTTTTTTCACTCAACAATATATGCTGGAGGACTTCCCTGGTGGCGCAGTGGTTAAGAATCTGCCTGCCAATGCAGGGGACACGGGTTCGATCCCTGGTCCAGGAAGATCCCACATGCCGCGGAGCAACTAAGCCCGTGTGTCACAACTACTAAGCCTGTGATCTAGAGGCCGCGAGCCACAACTACTGAAGCTCGCGCACCTAGGGCCCGTGCTCCGCAACGAGAAGCCACTGCAATGAGAAGCCCGCACACCACAACAAAGAGTAGCCTCCGCTCGCCGCAACTAGAGAAAGCCCCCATGCAGCAACGGAGACCCAAGGCAGCCAAAAATAAATAAATTTTAAAAATATATATGCTGGAGATCTTTCTAAATCAATACAGAGAGCAATTGATTATTTTGTTTTCAAGATTCAAGTAGAAAGTTTTATTAACTTGGACTAGAACACAAACCAGAATGTTTAATATCAAATTTCTGATTAGATGTTCTTACTGTATATAACTATTTCCAAATTTATTTCTCAATCTTTTAAAAAAGTGACTATATATATATATATGCAAATTATAATTAATACAATTCTCAAGAGCTCATACATGTAGTTGGCATTTTTATTCAGTCCACAACTATGCATAAATATATCTATCCATAAATAACCAATGCCATCAAAACACAAGGGCTCCCCCTCTTTTTAAACTTAACTCACAATACCATTATCACAGCTAAAATTTTTAACAATAACTCCTGATATCATCAGATGTCCAGTCAGTTGTCTCATAAAGGTCATAAAATTAAAAAAAAATCTTTTTAAAACTTTATCCAAGTAAGGTCCACGCATTATGATTGGTTAATGTCCTTTAAAATCTTTTAAACTACAGATTACCTTCCATCGCTTTTTTCCCCTTGCAATTTTCTTTTTGAAGAAAACTGGTTATTTATTCCCCAGAATTTCTTACAGTCTCAGTTTTGCTGATTGCATCACTGTGGTATGGTTTAACATGTTTCCCTGCCTTCTGCATCTTCTGTGAATTGGTAGTTATATCTTGAGGCTTGATCACATTCAAGTTCAGTATTTTTGGCCAGACTAATTAATAGGTAGTGGTGGTGTTTTCCATAAGAAGCACATAAAGTCTGTTTCTTTTTTGTGCTATTAGCAGCCACTGATGCTCAACGCCTAGATCCATTAGCTCATTAGTGGTTCATTTATTTTTTTATTGTGGTTAAATATACATAACAAAATTTACAATTTAAAGCATGTTTTAAACCATTTTTAAGTGTACAGTTCAGTGGCACTAAGTAATTCATGTTGTTGTGCAACCATCACCACCATCCATCTGCAGAACTTTTTTCATCTTTCCACACTGAAACTCTGTACCTATTAAACAATAACTCCCCATTTCCTGCTCTCCCCAGCCCCTAGGCACCCACCATTATACTTTGTCTCTATGAACTTGACTGCTCTAAGTCCCTCATATAAGCAGAATCATACAGTATTTTTCCTTTTGTACCTGGCTTATTTCACTTAGCATAATGTCTTCAAGGTTCACCTATGTTGGAGCATGTGTCAGAATTTCTTTCCTTTTTAAGGTTGAGTAACATTCCATCGTATATAAATACCACACTTTGTTCATCCATACATCGGCCAGTGGACATGCTACAGATGTGGTACCGTTTCTTACAAGCCAAAAAACTACAAGGCAAAACAGAGCTTATATGGAAACATACATCACAGCAAAATCATTAAAGTTGTTTTAATTGCAAGTAGAGTCAAGAACAAGAAGCAAGATCTCCATTCCTACACAAATTTTCAACAGATACATATTCTGAGCTCAAACTACAGTTCCAGCAATGTTTTTCAGACCTCAGTGCAAGTGCAAAGGAAATTTCTATATTTCATTTAACTGTGCAATTGTGGCACTTCCACCTAACCTTCAATTGGATGTGCTTGATCTACAATGTAATGATGTGATAAGAGGCAAGTATGAAGAGAATATAAATTACAGAATTCTATAAATGCCTTTCAAGTGATGAACGTGCTCAGTTAAAATCATATGCTCTTGGGATTGATACCAATATTTGGCAGTACTATCTGTGTGAAGACATTTTCAAAGATGAAATACATAAAATTTTATTATAGATCAGCACTAACAGATGAACATTTGCAATTGATTTTAATGATAGGAAACACTAAGTCTGAACCCCAATTAAGCAGCAGACCCGTACTACAAAAATTTGTGCTCAATTATTATAATTTGAATTTTGTCCATAAATTCAAAGGAATCATGGGAGTTTATTTTCCTTAATTTCTATGTACCTATATAATATCCTTGATTTTGCTTCTTAGCATGCAAAGCCTAATATTTACTATCTTATCCTTTATAGAATAAGTTTGCCAACCCCTGGTCTAGAAGAACCCTGGTCAATACATGCATCTGCCCTTGATCCACTCCCAAGTTCTATTCCTGTTTCCCACTCATTAAATGGCCTCCAATTCAACTGCTCAAGCCAAAACTCTAGAAGTCATACCTGATTTTTTACTTTCCCACAATCTCTATATTAATCTGTTAAAACGTTGTCAGCCCTACCTCAAAATATAATAACAGCTTTAATCCATCTCCTTCTCTCCATATCTGCTGCATTTACTCACCTCTTGTCTGCACTAATGACATAGTCTAAGTTGTTTCCCTGCTCCCACTCTTGGCACCCCCCCCTTTTTTTTTTCTTCCAAGAATCTTGCCCTTTAATGATCCAATATTCGCTCTACAGCTATAGGAATCTCTTTAAAATGTGAAAAGATCATTACTCCCCTACTTTAAACTCTTTATCGCCTCATTGCAGTTATAATAAAATCCGCATTCCTCATCACGATGTGCAAGGCTCTATATAGCCCAGCCCACCTCTTCAATCACATCTGCAATGAACTGAATGCTTATGTCCCTCAAAATTATGTTAAAATCCTAATCCCCGATGTGATGTTACTGGGAGGTGGGGCTTTGGGGTGATTAGGTCAGGAAGGTGAAGACCTCATGAATGGGATTAGTGCCCTTATAAAGAGACTCCAGAGAGCTCCCTTTCTCTTTGCACTATGTGAAGATACAGCAAGATGACTGTCTATGAGCCAGGCAGCAGGTCTTCATGACACTGAATCTTCTGGTGCTTGATCTTGGACTTCCCAGCCTCCAGAACTGTGAGAAATAAACTTCCATTGTTTATAAGCCACCCGGTCTGTGGTATTCTGTTACAGATGCTGGAATGGACTAAGACAACATCTCATTCCTCTCCAGGTCCACTGGTCTCATCAAATATACCTCCCTTTCTCTTCCTTGGCCTTTACATCTGCTGAACACTTTACTAGAACCACTTTCCTTGCCCTGTTTTGCATGTCTGGGTCTTTCTTTTCCTTTGGATACTAGATAAATGTGTACAGTATGCCTTCCTTTTCTGTTACTCTCCACCTTATTGCCTGTTTTATTTCCTTTTCTTTTTGATATATCTATGAAATACCTACATAGCTGGTTTAAACACCTGTCTCTTAAAGTGACAATCCAGGGCCCAATCCCCTGTGATACCTTCTGCTTTTTTCATCAGTGCCTGGTACACAGCAGACACTTATTGCTGAAGGAAGGCAGGAAAGAGGGAAGAAATCTAAGTGGGTCTGGGGGTCATGGAAAACTGGAGATAAAAAACTAAGGGTCATCAGTATTTAAATGCTTTAACTCAGGGGACTTCCCTGGTGGTGCAGTGGTTAAGAATCCGCCTGCCAATGCAGGGGACACGGGTTCAAGCCCTGGTCCGGGAAGATCCCACATGCCGCAGAGCAACTAAGCCTGTGCGCCACAACTACTGAGCCTGCGCTCTAGAGCCCACGAGCCACAACTACTGAGCCCATGTGCCACAACTACTGCAGCCCGCATGCCTGGAGCCTGTGCTCTGCAACAAAGAGAAGCCACCGCAATGAGAAGCCTGCGCACCGCAACGAAGAGTAGCCCCCGCTCACCGCAACTAGAGAAAGCCTGTGCACAGCAACGAAGACCCAACACAGCCGTAAGTAAGTAAGTAAGTAAGTAAATAAATAAATAAATAAATGCTTTAACTCAGAAGAGTGGATAAAAATCACCCAGGAGTGTATCAAGTTAGAAGATGGGGGAAAGGGCCCTGAAAAACTCTAGCATTTATGAGAAAGGTAATAATTAAAACAATAACATCTAATCCTTAACTGAGTGCTGTATGCTTCACTTCCCTTTTAGTTGAAAATATTTTCCCTTTATGTATGTGACCCTTCCCTGAGAGAACCGATCCCTGTAAAGGTGTGGGGAACTACTGTTCTCACTCATAATAACAGTTGACATTTATCGAGTTTACTGAGTGCAAGGCACTGTTCTAAGCATTTTACATGTATTAATTCTCACAACCCTATGAACATAATAAATGCTAATGAGAAACTACAGAGACAGAGAGTGAAGATATAGCACAGAAAGGATAATTAAAAGAGCAAAGGCTCTGGGAAGGGGTCTAGCCTTGGACAGTAGAAGGGACATCTCTTCCACTATAAGGAGGAAAGGACAGAAGCAGAGAGGTGCACGTTTAAGTTTGTTTAAACCAAAATCTTTCATCATGGAACTCAATCTCCCTATAATCCTATAACTTGGAAAGAAAACCCAAACTTCTAACATGGTGTCTTAATTGGCTTTACAGAAGTAGTAAAGTGCTATGGGGATTAAGGAGAGGGAGGAAGCAATTCTGCCCTAAGTTTGGACACCTATTCAGTGCCAGGTATATCTGAGGCTTTACGGATCCCAAGATGGGCAACATATGGAGATTGTAGGGGTGGGCCTCTGTTCTTGTGGGCTGGCCAGCACCCATTCCCCACTCTTCTGTCCCAGAACTTCAATTTCCCTTGAGGATTCCAGGATTTGTTGCCTCAATGGAACATATGATCAAGGTGCTCTGGTCAGAGGATGGCCCTGAGGCCCAGAGTTCTCTCCTGGGAAATTTTATCTTGAGATGAGTGACAGAAGAAATAAGATTGACTGGGTCATCATCCCAAAACACATGACCAGAAAAATTCCCCAGTTCCTGCTCCCTGAACCCCTGGAGCTGACCCAGGTCTTGTCCTTCCAAAGGCTGGTCTTTTAGCCCTTCCTTCCATTCCAGGAGCCACCCCACATCCTTCAGATTCCTGTGTTGATAAGGTTAGTCAGAGCCAGTTTCCATTGCTTGCAACCCAAGGATCCTGGCCAACAGATATAGTCAGCTACAGAACGTGTGCCAAAAGAATGACAGGTGGGTGGGATGGTAGTAGATCCAAGGTTGGCAGCCTCCATCCCTGACCCCTTATCCAATGTGGTCCCAGTCCTTACAGTGGGGATGGTATCATGGCAAGGCTCTTTAGAAAGGCTGACAGATCCCAGCTACAACTCACCTTCTCAGCCATAAAGTCATATTTCTTAGCCCCTTTAGGTTCCATACCTATTAACTTTTGAGGAACGTGCTTTGGCAAAGGCTGTCACTCCTGGCTCTATAGTTGTGACTTCAACTCATGTTCACCATTTCCACATCAATTCAGCCACCCACACCCACTGCCACACTCTGGCAATGGAGTTCTTTGTGAAACCTCTGGTGACCCATCATAGGTCTTTACTCAGCTTCCTTTGTGCCACTACAGTAGCTTGTACTGTCTCCCATCATGGACTTACCATACCACATTGTCATTATGTCTAGCTTTGGTAGTAGCTGTGAACTCTCTGAGGGTAGAGTATAAGTCAGGGTCTAGTACAGTGCTTTGCAATAAATGTAGAACAAACCAAACAATAAACATTAATACATGAAGTCAGGGAATATTATAGGTAAAGATCATGTGAACAACCCCTTAAAAAAAAGAAGACAGAGAATCAGTTAGGAGGTACATACCACCCACCCCACCAAAAAAAAATTTTAAAATAAAAAATAAAATAAACAAAACAGTTCGGACTCTGAAAAATAAGGCAACTTACCAGAAGTTATTCAGGGGCAGGTCAGGGCTGAGAATCTGGCCCACTGACATCCAGGACAGTGTTCTCTGCAGCAGTGTGAGACTATCTGATTCTTCCCCCATCAACATAACCCAGCCGCATAAGGACTATGTCCAAGTCTTTGCAACTCTGTTCTCACATCGTCTCTCCCATATAAATGACTCAATTCAGTCCACTGTCAGCTTAGCTTTCACGGCAAAGTTTATTTGAAGAAATTAAGAAACTTATGACAATCTCCCCATTCCAACATCTATCCTTCTATGTGTCGACCAAGGGGCTGTCAAGTGTGGGTAGGGATGGAAAGGGAGGGGGTGAGGTCCCACTGTGCAGTTATTTCTCTAGTTTTCAGCATGTGCCGTCTCAGCCCTGAGTCCCTCTGACCATAGCCACTTCTTCAGAGCGGTGGTGCTACCCTGAGCGTATTTTAGGTCAGTGGCCATCTCCTGAGTTCACTGGTCACATTCCAGTCAGTGTGATCAATATGGATGATCAGTGGTGGTCAAAGGTAGACAAGAGAGACTTCCCAGGCAGTCCAGTGGTTAAGACTCCGCGCTTCCACTGCAGGGGGCGTAGGTTAGACCCCTGGTCCGGGAACTAAGATCCTCTATTAAAGACGGGTCTAAGTGACACATGGAATGCTCAATCTGTTAAAGTGCTCAACTACAACATACAAAAAAAAGGTGTTGCAAAATTACCTACTAGTGAGAAAGCAATTTATAATCTGAAGGGATTCTGGAAAATTTTAACAAAAGTATATAAGAAGACCTCTACTCACATAATTTCAGCAATGATGAGGGAGAGTAAAGCTTAGATTAGTCTCCAGATTACTAGAACTCTGAATCAAACATATCTCTAGATGGAGACCAGCTCCCTTAACTACTCACAGAGACTGAATAAAATATTTATCATAATTTTTCTTGCTAACTCCTCTCTCATCAAATAAACTTCTAATCTGAATTCCAGTTTCCTGTATGAAAAGAATATCTATTATGGGCAACTGATCGATTTATATATGGCCTGTAAACCACTTTCCTGTAGGGTAGTTAGCCAAAACCTGGAGTGAGATGAGAAATCAGTTTCCAAATCGGTCAGGTTGAAGCCCACACCCAAAAACAAGAGGTCCATAATATAGCTATCCTCTTGGCATAATTAACAAGATACAGGATTCGGGTGCCATGGTAGTGAGGGGTAAGTATCCAACAGCAGCAGTGGCTCCCTTGTCCTGGAAGTTAGTGTATGGCCTCAGTAGTCACTTGTAAGTCCAGTGAGCAGTGGCCCAGCCCTGGCCCTTGCACAGGTCCCGGTGGCGAAGGAAACAGGCATGGACTCGGAACCGGCGGCCACAGTGAGGACAGGCATGCAGGGCTCCAGCGTGGGTCTTCATATGCTCTGTTAGATGGTGCTTCAGCTTGAAGCGCTTGTTGCAGATGCCACAGCCAAAGGGCCGAAGGCTGAAAGTCAGCATGATGTGCCGGTCACGCTTTGGCTTCACTGCAAACCGCTTCCCACACAAACAACCAAAGCGTTTTCCATCTGCAGGGGGTGCCCCGCCTAGCTTCACAGGCCCATGCACAGCTTGCCCTGCTCCCCCAGGTCCCCCACCCCCTGACAGGATTTCATTCCCATGAAGATCCACTGGTTTCCAGGATGGACCACCTCCTCCAGATGTTGGCCCTGCTCCTGAGGGCAGCAAGAACCCTAGCTCTCCATTCTCTTCAGTGTCCCCTCCTAGAAACACTTTGGTCTCCTCCTTTGTTCCTCCAGACTGAGTTCCGCCTCCTGATATCTCCTCCTTGGGCTCAAAGGGTTCCTGCTTAATGTAGAAGATTTTGGGAGGCAGTGCAGTATGAGGGGCAGGAGGCTCAGGTGGAGCACTCTCGCCCTCTGGAAGCCTGCAAGGAGTAGTGGATGTGGGCAGGGTGTGGGATGCAGGAGGGCGGGGAAAACCCCCTGACCCTCTCTGAGGCTGAGGCGTCTGAGGGGGTGCTGTTGACCCCTGGTCCTCCTCATCTTCTTCTTCCTCCTCCTCCTCCTCCTCCTCTTCTTCAACTTGAAGCTGTAACATATCTCCCAGTTCACTCCCCTCCCCTCCAACGGGGCTCTGGGTAGAAGCAGAAGACTGCGCCACAGTCTGGAAAGGGGAAGAGCGGATGCACCAGCCTCCTGGAGAGGATGTGGTGGAAAGAAGTGTGTGGAAAGGGGTCGCTCCCCGAGTTGAAATCCCACCACCTGAGTTTTCTAGTTCTCTAAGGATCTCTGAGCACTGATCTACCACTTGCCACATCTGGAGACCACTGGCCACAAGGAGGTGGGCAGGGAGAGCATCCAGTGGCAGACGGAGGTGTCCGGAATAAATGAGTTGGAGCAGCCCCTCGAAGGCGTCGGCTTCGATGACGCTGGGCAGGGTGAGACGTGGTGCATCCCCCAGAAGAAGTTTGTCGTGGAAGTAAGGAGAGGCGGCAGCCAACACCGCTTTGTGGGCCCTAAGTTCGCGGCCCTGCACCAGGAGGGACACGTCACAGAACTTTCCCTCCAGCCTGTGGCGGTTCAGGGCCTCCAGGAGTAACGAGCTATGCTGAGGGAACTCGATCTGGATCGTCCGTGGGGCTGGGTTGCAGGCCGGGGAGGGGGCTACGGGAAGCAAAGGCGTCGAGGTATCCATGGCCTCCTGGGGAAGAGAGAAACCCCAGAGGGGTCGAGTACAGGAGGTGAGGGGTGGGGTAGATCCCGCGCGAGAAGAGGGTTGTGAAGGAAAGGGACGGGGTCACAGAAGCTCTGGATAAGGGGAACCGTGTCTCCTCAAACGCTCGCCTCCCCTGCCCCCCAACGTGTGGAAACTTTTCAGTCGGCGGCGGTTCGGGCAGATCAGTCCCACGCACTCCCCCGCCGAGAAAACGAAAACAAACCACAACAAAACACCAACCGAGGCTTGAACTTCCAGGGCCTGTGGAGATGAGGAGGTCCTTCAGCCGCGAGCCGGACCTCGTCGGCCGGGTCGGCTTCTCCCCGCCGCTCCGCTCCCACTCACGTGCCCGCAGAGCCCGGCTCCAGGGGAGGCGCGGCCACCCGGAGACCGCCAGCGCCTGCCGCCCGGCTCTTCCCGCCGCCACGCCCCCGAGAATACACACGCGGCCCGGCGTCCAAGGCGCCTCTGCAGCAACCGTACCGCCCCGGCCGGAAGCCGCCGCCTCTCCGCCGGACGCGGAGGCCGGGGCGCTGGGCGGTGCCAGGGAGGCAGCCAATCGAGGGACGCCGGCCTACAAGCCTCATGTTGATTGGTTGCGCGGGTGAGAAGGCGGTGCTGGCGAGAAGCCTCTGGCCCCAGCGGGGCTGCAGGAGGGGTGGGAGTGCCCTCCGGTGATTAAACAGCCCCCGCCTCTGGTAGGTGCTGAGAGGGCGAGATTAAGCGGGCACTTACTGTATGGACTGTATGGGCTACGTGTTGACCGCATCACCTTGTATCCCTCGGGCTCCGCCACCAGCGAGGTAGGTGTTTCCATCCCGTTTCCTCGGGGGAAACCGAGGCTGGCAAGTGGTGGCCCTGGGGCTGGACCCCACATCAATGAGGCACCATGTTCTTTCCTCCATTCCGCACGGGAGCATTTTAACTAATTTTTATTTTTCCTCTAACTAGCAATTAAATAAACTTCATTTCTAGGTAATTTTTTTTTTTTTTTTAGATATTTGAAATACTTTATTCTGATTCTAAACGAAAAGGAATGGGAATGACCGTAACAAACAAGATTCCATCACTGAATATTGTGCTGTGACTGTAGCAGTCTTATATTTGAAACTCAAGGAGGAAACAACTGTGTTCCAAAACACAAATATGCAGGTCCAAAAAAAGAAGGTTTTTTTTTTTTTTTAACTGCCACATTCACTCCGAAGCCCATTCATCTCCTTCAGCATCCCAAAGATTAAGCACATGTTCTGCTTAGCTATATAATAAAGTGGCAAACACCCTGCACCACCGACATCACAGGACAGTTGCCTATAAAACTAGACTTCTGACTGTGGGCTCCAGCTTCACTTTCTCACAGGTCATCATGTTCATCCGGGAGGGCAGTTGTCTGAGCAGCCTCTAGATCGTGCTCGTACTGTGCTGCCAACGCTGGGTCCATGACCACCTCTGGTGGGGCGAGAGCAGGAATGGCGACGAACTCCAAGTTAGGGTCTCCGATCAGTTTTCTAGCAAGCCAGAGGAAGGGCTTTTCAAAGTTGTAGTTACTTTTGGCAGAAATGTCATAGTACTGAAGATTCTTCTTTCGGTGGAAGACAGTTGACTTTGCCTTAACCTTTCTGTCCTTAATATCCACTTTGTTGCCACACAACACGATGGGTATGTTCTCACACACTCATACCAGATCTCTATGCCAGTTACGCACGATCTTGTAACTCTCGATATTACATCAAACATTATAATGGCACAGAGCTTGGATATAATAGCCATCTCTCAGTCCACCAAGTTTCTCCTGACCAGCTGTATCCCATACATTGAACTTAATAGGTCCTCTGTTGGTATGGAACACAAGGGAATAGACCTCAACACCCAAGGTAGCTACATGCTTCTCAATTTCACCAGATGTTTCACAAATGTAGTTTTACCAGTTAGGTAATTATTTTTAAGGTACACGTAGATGTATACTTGGAATCTTTTATCAGAGAATGCTGCTGTTCCTTTTTTTTTTTTAATGTTTTATTTATTTAATGCTGCTGTTCCTTGATCTCTTTACTCCTTCGGGTTAAGTAGTGCAGTGGTGAGGGGAGAGACAGACGGAGGAAATTTGGCCAGTGCAAAACCCCTACTCTAAAACAATAAATCTCCTCGCTGGTCGGGACAGCGATATTCTAGGGTGAAGACTACGGCACCACACAAGGATATACAGTTCCTCCTAGGCTGTCAGCTTCCTCTCAAAAAGCAGCTCGTCACCCTGCTGGTCCTCCTGGAGGTCCCAGCCTAGGAAAGTCAGCACAGCGATAAAAGAACAATCTCCGTTTATTAAACATGATTTTTCTGTTTCACCACACACTCCAGAAAAAAAGGAAATGGGGCTGGGAGTGGAGAAAAAGGGACAGTGGCTGGGGATAGAGTAGGCTGGGAGTGGGGTAGGGTGGGGAGGGAGAACGTTGAAAACAAAATAAAATAGGTAGGAAGAACATCTCCCTACCCTTAAGGTGGTGGCCGGGGGAGGGAAACATGGGGGGGAGGGGGCCAGGAAGCTCTGTACAGAGGGGTTGCCCCCAGCCCCCACACACACACCCCGGATATGTACAGTACAAACCCCAGATAATTACAACAGCCAAAGAAGAGAAGAGGAAAGGGAGTCCAGGGGTAGGGTCTGAGGTTGGGAAAGCAAGGAAAGGGCACAGGGATAAAATTTCACATATTTACAACTTTTATATAAGTATAAATTTGGCCCCGGCTGGGTGTATGTGTATAGTGGGATGGGACTGAAGGGGAACTGTCCATACAAAAGAAAGAAGGGTGGAGTCTGGGAAGAGTCTCAATACCAAACGCAAGAAGGGATGAGGGGGCAAGGCTGGGTAGGGGACAGCAGTCAGGGAAGAGGGGGTGCCAAGGAGGGGCTTCTCCCCTCCTGTGACCTACCCACACCAAACCCCATCCATCCTACCTCCCCTATCCCGCCAGAGAGCTATGTACAGAGAAACACCGAAAAATTGTGGACCTGGCGGGAGGGAGGAAGGTGGAGGGAGATTGGGGAGGGGGGGGAGGATGAGAGGGAAGCCCAGCCCTGTCCTACCTCCCCCGGGGGACAGAGTCATGGAAGGGGGCCCCCAACACCCCTCCTCCAACACAGGTCCCCCCACCCTGGGGGAGAGAGACATGGCTTTTCCTAGAGTAAGTTCCCCCCTCCCCCTGGGAGTAGAGACCAAGAAAAGAGAGGGGAGGGGCAGCGGGGCTGTGTGTGTCAGGGTAGGGCAGATCAACTAGTCTGTCCTCCCCAACATACACCCGCTCCTAAACCCTAACCCCTCCCCCAAACCTCAATTCCGCCCCACCCAACACACTGGGGGAGGGGGGGGCACAAGCCCCCTCACCCCGCTCTGGGACCAGCCAAGAGCAGATCAGGTATGGGAAGAAGGGGAGACAACTCCCATTCCCCCCTTGCCGCCCCCTCCCTGCCCCGGTGGCCCCTCCACCCCATCTGGGTTCTGGGTGGGGAGGGAGTAAATTTAAGAGTGGTAGGAGGAGAAGGAGTTTGTGCGTGCTGAGCCCCCCCAGACGCTCCTGAGAAATCAAGGGGTAATAGGGCCCCCTCACCTGGGGTCCCCTCCCCATAACAAGGGGGACAGGGGAGGCCAAAATGGGGCGGTGGAGGGGAGTTAGATTGTCAGCTCTGGTTACTGCTAAAAAATCACCCTGAAGTTGAAAGTTTGGAGGTGCCGCACCCCCACGGTGGGGTGAGGGTCTGTCCCCCAGTGCTCAGGGGAACGATGAGGCAGAGGATGGGGATAGCACCCCGGAGTGAAGGGGTCTGTGTGGGGTAGGTGGTGTCCTGGGGCAAGGGTTCCTGGGGGTCACAGGGGGAAGCACCCCAACAGGAAGGAAAAGGGAGCAACTGAGGGTCCCTGCTCTCCCTCCTGGAAATGGTGCAGTGGGGGTGGGGGACTGGTGCCCCCCAGGGAGGCATTCAGGGAGGCAATCCCGCTGTCCCTCGGCGACGTCCAGTCCTGGTGGTTGGTGCCGTTCCAAGGTGGGGTGCACAGGGAGGGAGAAGGAGGTCTGTGATGCAGGGTGGGCTAGTGGTCTGCGGTGTTTCGGAACTCGCCGTTCTCGGTGATCTGCAGCCGGGGTGGGGGAGGTGGGGCTGGGGGGGCCAGGCCGTTCCAAGGTGGGGCCAGCGTCACACGCGGGTTTGTTGGACCCAAGGGGGGAAGCTGCCTCTCCTGCAAGACACCAAAGAGGAGAGCGCGGACTTATTGAGACGCTTCGCGGGGGCCTGGGTGCCAGCCCCCTAGCAGTGGCCTCCCCCAGAGCTGGCCCACTCCACAAACCACATCCCACCCCCTTCCCCCAGGACACCCCCACCCGCATCCTCCTCCTTTGTTTCTCACCTGTAGGAGAAGTTACATCTTCTGGGATCAGGGAGAAGAGAATCTCACCCCTGACTCCTAACAGGGGCCTTCAACCCAGGGAGTCACATCAGGAACCCAGTTCAAAAGAAGTAAGTTTCCTATCTCACCCCCAACCTAACCCTTGCATCTTCCCCTTCCCAGTGCCCCCCTCCCAGGCCACCCCCAATCAGAGGTGGGAACTTTGTGTAGAGGGAACAAGGGGAAGCAGTACAGCAAAACCTCATTAATCCAAACTCCCATGGATTGGGGATTTTTTTCATAATTTGAACAAAAACTGGGCTTGAGTTTTCCTTTATCTGTGAAGAAAGGGTGTGCTAAGCAAAATTAATAGTGGGAACGTGTCTGTGGGAGGGAATATTTAACCTATACCAGAAAACAGACTTTTCAATCCTATCTACTCATTAACACATGCTCCCTGAGGGCCTCGAGTGGGAAAGCCTCGTTCATTGAGTTCTACTTACTGTATATCGTATGAAGACATGCATTTCATTAAATAGACACTGTCATTCAGTTTTGTCACTTATTCAGAGTGGCCAGCTTCTCAAATATAACATTCCAAATTAGAGAGGTTTAACTGTACTGGGGGGAAAGGAAGGGGATTCAGGGAAGTGATGTGGGAAGGAGAAAACACTGTGGGAGGGGCCGCCTCTCGCTCACAATAACGGCAGGAAGGAAAGGACTAGGAGCTTCTGCAGAGACGCAGCATGCCCCAAGCTCTGCATCCCCAGGAAACAGAAGGGCTTCATTCCTTTCCACCCCCATGCTCCTTTCATTCCCTCACCCTGGGCTTCCAGTTAGAGGGTGAGGGGTACCAAACCCTACTCCCACCCCTGGTCCTATTCTACCCCTTCCTACCCCTCCTGGACCAACTCCTGGTTCCTCCCCTCAGCTCTGGCTTCTGTTCCTCTGCTGGGAGAGAAGAAAGCCATGTGTTCTACACTTTGGGTTGCTTGCTTAGGCTTTTAAAAATACAGGTACATAATTAATTTTTATGTTAATGGCTGAGTTGCAGAGGGACCAATACTTGAAAGGGGTTTAGAGAAAGTGTCCAAATTATTTCCTGGATCATAGGGCATTGAATCCTGGCAACCTAGCTGTGTCTGACAGAATCTCTAAAAGATATAAAAACTCGAAGCAGAGGCTCCCAGGTCACCTCTCCTCATCTCTCAGAAGGTCACCCAAACCCAAGATTTAAGCAAAGCCACCCTCTTAGCTTGCCTCTCCCACACTTTGCACAGCCAGTGAGAGAGGAAATCCTGTCTGGTAGGGTATCCTGAGTGTGGCAGGAGAGCAGGGGAAGGAAACCTCAGATTCCCTTCCCTCTGCTTGTCTGCTGGCAACGGCACACAGGCATGCCCCCAACACTCCCATGGACCCAAATTTAGAAAGGAGATAAATTAGGGTGCCATTATTCATTTTACAAAAGAATTCACCACAGGAGTCCTTTAAATGGTGAGGTCCCCTGGTGCCTTGCAGCATCTGTTTTTTAACTCACCAACTACTTTGACAGAGAGGCCGGGCAGGCAGAGAGTTAAAATTACAGTGTGAGGAGACACTGCCCACTGCAGATCAATCCCGCAGAAAATAAAGCATCTCAGAAGTGATGTCAGTGGCTGACTGGTTCCCATTTACTGGCCTTTCAGGTAGGATTCTGTGTCCGGCAAGGCCACTGGGTGGCGGGAGAGGGGGAGTGAGTGGCATTAGCAGCCCAGGGCTGTGAGCACTGACGAGAGGTTATTTAATCTGCTGGTTCTGGCATCTCTGCCTTGAATCAACATGGCTACAAAGCCCACGATCTTACTTAGGAGGACACCTCCCCCCACTTCCAACTCCCAATGCCACATGCACCAGTCCACATCCTAACATCTGTCAAGGTTCTTTCTCGCTCCTTCTCCTTGCTCCACTCACCCTTACTGTCCTGACATCTGAACAGCATCCTTTCCCGGCACCCCAAAGTCTCCCTTAATTAATTACCCACTATTAATTCCCACCCAGTGGGGCTGAATAGGAGCCCCAGATGCCTTCTACCTCACAGATGTAAGGAAGAGAGAGAAACAGGTGAGGGGTGGGAGGAAGGAGGGCTCTCTACAGAACCAAGGTGTGGGAGAAGGAAGAGGAAACCCCAGCCTACCTGCTGCAGCCAGCACAGCCCCTTTAGCCAGAGGCCCCCAACCCGGCATCACCACCACCCCTTTAACAAACCCTGACCCCAACATCCCAACCCCCAAGGACGCTTTGGTGAAATGGGGGGTGACAGACATACACTGGAGAGGTAGAGGAGGAGGACTGAGAGTCAGGAGGAGGCCGCGGGGAGGTGTGTAGGAAGGGGAGTGTGATCTGGGGATGTGCAGGCCATCTAGGGTAAGGTGCTTGGTACTGGTCAGGTGTCGCTGAACAGTTCTGGGAGGCGGCAGGAAGTGCTCTTGGGACAATGCCTGGGGAGACAGGTCTGTGCAGGAGGTGTCCGGAGGGTCGGGTCTGTAGAGGTCCTCGGGTGTGGGGGGCAGCAGTGAGCGGGGGAGAAGCTCCGGAGAGTCAGAGGGGAGTGGGCTTCACGACCAACCTGCAGTGGTCCGGAGTCACCTCCCCCTGTGTCCTCCGCCCGTGGTCAAAGCGGAACCAGGAGAATTACCTGATGAGGAGCTGCAGGGGGAGAGAGTGGGGTCATGGGGTCAGGAGCCTTGGTGGTGCTGGGGGGGAAGCCTGGAGGTCAGAGCAGAGGAAAGAGGAGCATGGGTGGGAAGTGAGCAGAATTGGGGGAGAACAAGGGGTTAAGGGGGCAGGAGGGAGGTCCTAAAGGTTGGCTGGTGAGAGAGAGGGAGAGCAGCCGGGAGCTGGAGAGGCCAGTCAGGAGTGAGGACCACAGGGAGAGGCAGGCCAAAGAAGGCGGCTAAGCCTTCAACACCGAGGGAAGGAAGGGAGAGCTTACAGGGCAGGGGGCTTTCAGGATCTGAGGAGTCGGGAAGAGGAGGCCCAGCGGTGGCTGTCAAGGAGTGATGGGGACTGGGGGGCCCAGAGAACAGCAGTGACGAGTACCCCACGTCCCCAGGGCACCAGCCGGAGCCTGGGGACACTAGCACTCCTACTGCCCTGGGCTCTGTTCTAGCAAACTGCAGCCTCTGGCCCTCCCGTCCCGAGAGGAGCTCAGAGGAGGCCAAACTCCCTGACTCACACAGGGGCAGGCCCAGCAGGGGCAGGGGTCCAGGAACTTGGTGGGGTCTGAGGTTCTGGTAGGAGGTCCTGAAACGCAAACAGAAGTGGGAAAGGCAGGGTGGGGAGGCACGGCAGGGGAGGGGGGCTGACACTGCTGGGAGTGACAAAGGCACAGACGATGGGATGAAAATGGGGTCCCTTGGGGGCTGCCAGGAGCAGCCAGTGGACAAACGGAGAACAATGGGAGAGACGGATGGCGATGGGGCTGGGGTGGCTGGTGCAGTGACTGCACGAAGGACAGTGGGATGGATGGGGATGGGACACGGAGAAGATAAATGACATTGTAATTTCCACCTGAGCGTCGAGCAGCCTCTTCTTGGGTTCGGGCAGCGGCTCAGCCATGGCGGGGTGCTCCCGGCGCAGCTCCTCCTCCACCAGCATCAGCCTGAAGGGACGGGCTTCAGTGGGGTTAGTGGCGGGCACGGGCGCGAAGCCTGCCTGGGGAGCTCACGATCCCGGGGAACCCCACCGCTCTATGGAAAAGCCTTGGGCATCCTTCTCCCCTGTGGTCAGAATCCCTCCATTGTTCTGACTCCAAAAGACGCCCTGTCATTCACCTTCCTTTCAGGGACGCTCGCATCTCCCTGCTAAGGACGGGTTTCTGTGCCTCAGAGATCCCCTACCTACCACCAGGCACCCCGGCCCTCCGTGCTCCCACTCAGGACTGTGCCGTCCATCAGACCCTGTGGCTGAAGACCTGGCTTCTCCATCCCCCACCCCACCTCACCGAAACTAGGCCATCTCCAGGGCAGCCCCTAGACACCCCTCGCCCAAGAGGGATCTCTACAATCATCATTCCCGGACTCTCCCTGCCTTCTGTGAAGATTCTCAAGGTGACTTCTCATAAAGGATATCAAAGCAGTGGTTTTCAAAAAGGTTTCCAGTCAAACCTTTTTCTTCTAATTAATCTTACTCAAAAATACATTTAGAATGGGTGGAAATGGATCTGGCTCTGGTTGGAGTGGGGGTCCTACCCAGTTCTCTAGCTAACTGATCCCCTTGTTGAGACACCTCTTTGGAGTCCAGGGCTTGACAGAGCACAGGCTAAAACAAGCGTCATTTACTTTCTGATGGAGTACCTTTCCACGGCTGCAGAGGAGGGTGGGCCCAGGATGGGATGGCCAGGGGCTACTATGGCCAAGGGACCCCTGCTTAGATTTGGGGTGAACATCACAGGCTGGGTTGAGAATAACCAGTGGGGAGTCCCAGGCTAGGCCAGGTCCAGACACAGAGAGATGGTTGGACAGTAAGAGGTACATTTTCCAAGGGCTTCAGAAGTTACTCTACTAGGAGAGAGATCAGGGTTTAGTAAAGGGACATTTAATGCACTAAGCGGGAGGTTTCTCTCCATCTGGTGATGACGGAGTGGGTGGCATCCCTGGGAGGAGGGTGGTGGGCTTTCCTCCTGGTGTCCTGCGTTGGGGGATGGGGGATGGTGGTTGGGGGCTGGGGGGAGCTCGCTGGCCCTCTTCAGCCTCAGGCTCTCCCTTGCCACTCCTCCCCGGGCCGCCCCTCACCTGCCAATGATGCTCTTGATCTGTGAGTCCTTCTCTGCCTGCTGCTGCCTTAGCCTCTTCTCGCTCTGTTCCAGCCGCGCCTGATACTGCATCAGGATTTTGCTGGTCTGTTCCTCCTGGGACAGCAGCCTCCGCTCATACTCTTCCAGCTTCCGGTTGGACATGTGCAGCCGCTCCTTCAGCGAGTGGATCTCCTCCTCATACTCCTTCACCTGCCCGCCGGGCACACGACCCCGCACTGTGAGGGGGGCTGTGCCTGACCCCACCACCCAGCCTCTACCCCTGCCTGCCAAGCACAGCCGCTGTGTGGTGAGGGACACCCCACCAGCTTCCTCCAGCCCTTCTCTGCCTGTTGGTCATACACACACACACAACTGGCCTTTAAGAAGGCCCTAACGTGCGGCTGAGGCTCCCTCAAGATGGAGCAAAATGGTGGACTCCCCCACCCTAGAGGTACACACATGCCCTCACATGTGCATCTGGACATGGGAGGACCCACACAGGAGCCTGGACAGACTCACAGACACAATGCGTGGAATGCATTTTGGCCTCAGCTTGTTAAATGGTGCTGGAAATAATTTATTATAAAGCCTGAAGATAGTCTCTTAGCTCAAGTCCATCTACATCAATCCCAACATTTTCCTTTGCTCAGAGACCACTTCTCCCCAAAAGCCTCTCTGCTCCCCCAAGTTGCAGTCATGTATTCTGTATATATAATCTAACCCTGCAGCTACCCTCTTCTTCAGGGTCCTCGCAGAAACGGCTCCCAAGGAACTTTCTGCTAAGTGTGTGAAGGCCAGAGCTCCTGCTGACTTTTGCTCGGGACCACCACCAGCTGAAAGTCTGGACAGTCTTTCCACACGTGGGCCAATACACACCACCCTCCCCCCGACCACCAACCCTCTGTCACCAATGCCCACGGGACAGTGACTGGTAAGCCGTGCGTGGGTCCTGGTACAACCACTCTGCCCCTCGCCCAATGTACAGCTCCCACTGCTAGTGAAGTAACTTCCTCTCTCCTGAGAAGTCACAGGAGCCAGGGCTTCAACATGTTCTCCCCAGGGAAGAACACAGAGGCAGCCTAATATAGAGCATGCTCTTCCCCAGACAGTCTATGATGTGTGTAACCCAAAATAACAGAGTTGGAATGGGTTTTCCAACGGACTGTATCTGGCCTCCCCTGACAGACTGAGGGCTTCTCAGGAGAAGACATCGGGTCTTTGTCCTTTTTTTTTTATCGTAACTACCTGACCACAGATGTTGCCCTTGGAAGGGACTAGAAGCCCGCCCTGTGGGTAAAGGGTAAGACGGGGCTTGGGGCAGGGAGGGCCCTGCGTACCCTATCCAGCCGGCTCTCGTCCATGGACTTCGAGTATTCCTTGAGCTTGTACTCTTCCCGCTCGATGTGGGCGCTCTCGATGTCAGCCGACAGATGAGGCATGTTGGAGACCCAGGCCACCGTCCGCTCGGAGGCTGGCATCGTGGGGTTCAGCGTGGATGGCGTCTGAGAATGCTGGGGCAGGGCGAGGTGGGGGCAGAAGGAGAGAGGGAAGGTGGGAGGAGGCGGAGTGCTTTTAGAGGGAGGGAGCACTGCCCAAAGAGACGAGAGTCCCCTTCCTATCCCCCGCACTAGATCAGAGTCCCCAGCCTGTCCCCTGCGCTAGCACTCGCCTCGTGAATGCTATATTAGTTATTCATCATATCTCCCCTCAGGAGCCCCATGAGGGCAGGGAGTTTTGTCTGTCGTTCACTGCCAAGTGCACAGTGCCTAGAACAGCACGTGGCGCAAAGCAAGCCCTTTACGAACATTTGTTTAATGAATGAAAGGAAGTGAGAAAATTGTAACTTCAAACCACAGACTCTGTTTTACCACCCCCCCAACCCGTTTCCTTCTTCCCTCCCTGCTCTTCACCCCTCCGGCCTTCCTCCCACCCCCACCTACCTGCTTGGTGATGGAGGGCTTGAGCCCCCCACCCCCTCCGCCGCCGCTGCCCCCGCTGCCCCCAATGCTGCCCTCTTTGCTGAGGCTCTGTTGCCGCGGACGGGCAGGGCCATAACTTGGCTCCGGTGACTGCAACAGGTTCCCGCTGGACGGCCGGGGTTTCTGGGCAGCGCTGACTGTCAACTGCTGAGACTTGCCTCTCTGCAACGGAGGCGGCTGGCCCCCGCCACCCCCGCCGCTGCCCCCACCGCCGCTCCCACCTCCAGGCCCTGGGGGAGCGGGCCTCTGGGGACCAATGGTGATCTGGGGAGGAGACAGCATGTGCTGCAGGTTGTCCTGGAGTGAGAGCTGCCGACGGGTGAAGTCAGTGCCAGAGGGTCCAAACTCATCACTGTAGCTGTGGCTGTGGAGGATGGAAGCAGCGGGGGGCTTGGGGACCCCTGAGGAGAGGTCCTCGCTCTTGCTATAGCCATGGAATGGGGCGAAGGTGTCCCCTGGGGGCTCTCCACCTCGGTGGTGGTGATGGTGGTGATGGTGGTGATGGGAGGAGGGTGGACCGTGGCCTCCGCCCCCTCCATGGCCCCCTGGGGGGCCTGGCCCATCAGCAGCCATGTGGAAGAGAGGATTCTGGAAGGAGAGGGGTATGCGCAGTTGCTGGGCAGGGACACCGTCCGTGGTGACGCCCATCTGGCTGAGACGCATGCCGGCCGCCGTGATGGATGAGCCGCTCCCCTGGGAGAGGCGGCCTGCAGGCGCGGGCCGCAGCCCCAAGGCCGCGGTCAGGGAGGCCTGGCTCGAGTGCAGCAGGTCCCCGACGGCTGCCAGGTTGGACACACTGCTGCTGTTGAGGCGGCCACCGGGCCCATCACCCTGCAGGTCCAGCATGGAGACGCTCTTGTTGACACTCAGCATCTTCTGCTCCGGTTCTGTGATGTCCGAGCTGCTCGTGCAGTACGCGGGTGAGGACCGGGCCAGGGGTGGGCGGCTGACATAAAACAGGTCTTTCCCCCCACCAGGCGGCGGTGGGGGGGGCTTTTCCTTGGTTGGGGAGGGGAGGCGAGCCATGTCCATAGAGCTGCAGGAAGGGAAGCAGGCACACGAGTGGGAGGTAAGACCCAGACTACTGGCAGTAGAGCCTCTGTGGTCCAGCATAGGCCTGGGGTGAAGAGTGGGACCCGCAGGGAAGGGCTGAGAGCTGATGTTTGCAGCTCGGGAGAGGGCAGGCAGGCTGGGGGGATGGGAGGGGATGCGAAGGAAATAGGATGGGACAGGGCCCCTCCGGGAAGGGAGGGAGGCCTGGAGAAGGGGAGATGGGGCAGCAAGGAGGAGGCATGAGGGGCAGGTCTGGGCAGATGTGGAGGAGATGAGGGTGCATGGAGGAGAAGAGGAGTGGAGGGAGGTGATGGCCACTGGAGTCGGGGTTGTGGGGGGAGCAGACAGGAGAGGAGAGGAGGGCGGGGGAGGGGAGAGCCCCTCACCTGTTGAGGCCTCGAGCCATGAAGGACTGAAGGTCGATGGAGCTGGAGAGAGATGGGAAGAGGGACGAGCACAGACAGAGAGAAGGAGAGAGGCAGGTGGAAGTTGGGGATGTGTCGAAGGAGAGGCGGGGATGGTGGGATGGGTATGGCATCATGGAGGGAGAGATGCGGGCAGAGGAACGAGCAGGATGGTCATCAAAACAACGAGCAGCAGCTGCGGCTCTGTGCGCCTCCCAGCCTGGAGGCTGCTGTGGTGGGGAGGCTCTGCGGGGTGGGGTCCAGGGGCTACTGCTCTAGTGCTGAATCGGGGCAAGGTCTGAGGGGTCCTGGTGGTGGGGCTGGGGATGGTGCTGCTTTACCAACTAATACAGAGCTATCTGACACCAGGTGGCTGGTCCAAGTGTACAGGCTGAACCCAAGCTCTGAGCAGGGAGAGGGACCTCCTAGGCTTACGCCAGGCTGGAGTTGGCGGAATCTCAGCATGTTTTGGGGGGGCTCTACATTCCTTGCTCCCTCTGGCTTGCAGCTAACTACTGACTGGACCTGTCTCCTTACCGTCTTCTCTGAGAAAACGCTTCTCTTTCCTTTCTTTCAAGCCCTCGAGAAAGGCACATGGGGCCCAGCGGAGTGTATCCAGGACAGAAGCATAAGGGCGCCTAGGGCACAGGCTTGGGGCCCTGGGTGCTCACCTGTTGAGGTCCCGCATCACGTAGCCCTGCATCTCGGCCGAAGGGCCCCGCAGCACCACAGGCTGAGGCCGGGGCCGCTCGCTCTGACGGCTCGGCTGCCGTTGGATGTTGGGGTTCCTCAGAGCTGTGCTGATGTCGTTGAGGAGCCGGGGCAGTGGGCCCAGCTTCAGGAGGGCTTCCTGGAATGGGGAGGCTATTACCCGGGGGCTAACAGCCCAGCTTTAAGGGGGCCTCAGAGAGTTCAGGTAGAAGGAGTCTGAGCTGGGGAAGTGGCATTGGAAGTGGCAGTGACATGTCTGGGAATAGGAGGGGGGAAGAATCTGCGCAGGGGGTGGTCTCCGGGCTACAGGAGCCTCTGGAGACCTGAGGACGGGCCAAGGGGCCTATGCTCACCTTGCTGAGCTGGGGCAGCACCTCCCAGAGCAGGGCATGCAGCGTGGAGAGCTCTCGGCCCAGGTCGATGTAACCCTCAAAGCTACTGCTATTGGTCAGTGTGTCCAGGTTGGAGATCTCGTACAGGAACTGCTGCATGGAACCCCACTCCAGCTCCAGAAACTCATTCATGAAGCCCAGAAAGTCCTCCTTTGAGGTAAACCTGGCCAAAGCATCCAGAAGGTACAGGTCACACCCAGAAGGCCTCCAACCCACGCCTGTCTCTAGGGACTCAGGAGACCCTTCCTGCCCACTCCAGCCCCGTCTGACACCCAGCCTGAGGCTTCCCTCACTTGGAAAAGTTGGCCAGGTTCTGGATGACCTTGGCGATGAGGGTGAGGGTTCGCGAGGTCTGCTCATCTGGGTACTCCTGCATGAGCCCAAAGAGACTGGGTGACATGATGGCCGGGCAGAGGAAGCGCAGGAAGAGCGAGGCGCTGATCAGCCGGTCTGCGATGTCCTCCCGGCCCCTCTCTGCGCAGCGCAGCCGCCAAGACGCAAACACCTCCTTCAGCTCCCTCGGGAACACGCTGAGGGGACGGGGTGGGGAGACAGAGAGAGAGAGAGAGAAAGAGAGAGACCGGGACTGAGCCCCAGAGACCCTCAGCTTCCAGGGAACATGCTGAGGGGGGTGGAAGGAGGTGAGGGTGTGGAACCCTCCCAGAGGTGAGAGCGACAGGGAGGGAGGGAGGGAGCGCAGGAGGAGGACAGGAGGCTGCTGGAGGAAGAGGGCTATGGCAGAGGGGACAGAGGGGACAGACAGGGTAGGGAGAGAGAATGGAGGGGAGAGGAGGTGAGGGAAGAGGCACACGTGGGAGAGAGACAGGGGCAAGTGAGAGAGACAAGGAGAGGAGGAGAAGAAAGACACCAGGGAGAGACAGAGATGGGAGAGAGATGGAGGGTCACTCGAGGTACAGGGAGCTCGGACCCCCCAACTCTTCTGGATTCCAGGGAAATGGGGATGGAGGTGTCCCAGGCATGATCCCCAGTCCCTGGAATGGCTCAGAGCTCACTCTCCCCACCTCCCTGGTCCTCCTCTTCAATGTCCCATTGACACCTTAAACTCTAACTGGTGTAAAGTGGAGCTCAGCATCGCCCCCCACACCTCCAACCTCCACTGGGCTCTCCCTCCTGACTCCCCAGTTCTGTCAGTGAGGCCACCGGTCTCCCAACCACCAACCTCATGGCCTTGGGAGTCGTCCTTGCTCCCCACAGACATGCCCCCTCCTTTCCAATTAGCCAATGACTCCTGTTGATCCTTTCCACAGAGGGTCCTTACAGTAGCCCCTTTCTACTTTTCCTGCTACCATCCTGACTCAGGCTATGATTTCCATGCCTGACCCATTAACAACAGTCCCTAGCTAGCCTGGACTTCATTCTCCCTACTCCAGCCACCGGCCACACCCACCTCCACTTAAGAATTAACCTTCTCAATCATGATACTGCTTGGCATCCCACGACCTACCAATGAGCTCCAACTCCTTTACCTGGCAGCGGAGGCCTTCAGATTCTAACTCTCCTCGCCCTGTCCGGACACGTCTCCCACCACTCTCCACTGTGAGACACACGCTCCACTAAACTACCTCTGCCTGCTGTCCCAGGACCTCTCACCTTCACGCATGGGCCTGTTCCACAGCCTTCTCCCGAAACGTCTTCTCAGCCCACCATATCTATACATCAGAACCTGACCCAGTCTTCCAAGCTCAGCCCTGGCACCTCCTCCACGAAGCCTTCCCTGCTTATCTCAATCAAAGATCTGCCTTCTCTGACCTTATGTTGCATTGTGGAGGCGTGGGGGGGGGTACCCTCACTTGGAACTTAACACATACTGTACTGTTCTGTGGCTTTCTGCGTATCTAATCTGTCCCTACTCATTCTGGTACAGGTCCTCTGAGGGCAGGGGCCAAGCCTCATGGCTCTCTGTCTGCTCTACGGCACCAAGCACAATGCTTTGCCCATAACTGGTTCTCAGTCCTCTTTGAAGATGGACAGATGGATGAACAGATGAACACACGACTCCCCCAACCCTGGCCCCCCAACCCAGGGTTCCCAGTCTCACCAATGGGAGTTGACCACCTTGCACAGGGCCAACTCACAGCACATCCGCAGGTTGGCCTGGTGCTCTGCCAGACTGGACGCCGTGCACTTGATGGGGTCCACCTCACAGTTCTCCTCAGATTCATACAGAGCACGGATGAATTCCCCTGCGGAGGTGGGGGCACAGCGGAGGGCGGTCACACTTTCAAAGGGCAGGGACAGGGGCTGCCAGGGTTTGGGGAATCTCGGAATCAGGTTGGAGGGGACTCTGGGCCCAGAAGCATCAAGCTGAGGCAGGGTGGACTTGGAGTCTGGAGTAGCTACATTTAGGGCTGGGGTGGGCATCTGGCGGGTTTGGGAAGAACACCTGTGGGTGGGCCATACCGATGGCATCCTTGAGGTATTTCTGACCAATCAGTCTCATGTACTCTTCTATGGCTTTAGTGGCAAGAGTGTTCTCGCGGAATATGAGGTGCTCCCGTTCCATGAACCGGTCCACCTCGGACATGGCCATGTCTGAAAGGAAGTCCTGGGGGCCAGGAAAAGGCAAGGGTCAGCCTCTGTCCAACCCAAGCTGATAAAGACAGACGTGCCCTACCCTTACTATCCCCGCGAGTGCGCACTCCCAGGTCACCTTGTCCTGAGGGCCCAGTACTCACCTTGGCCTTGCCCGTACTCTGCAGGATGTGAACCAGCGCGCTGGCGACCTCCTCCTTGCCCTTGACATTCAGGGCGGGCTCCAACACCGCACACAGCATCCGATAATGGTTGGTGACATACTCTGCAAACTCTTTATATAGCTCCATGGGCAGGATGCTCATTGTCTGGTAACGCGCTTTTAGCCGCACAGCCGGGCAACCTCCTTTGCCCTTGCCCCCTGAGCCACCCCCTGAGCCCCCTCCCCCTCCCGAACCCCCCATGCCCCCGGAGCCCCCACTGCCTGTCGGCAGGGTCACGGGGTACCACTGCTCTGTGAAGTGGCGCCCAGCCAGGGTGGCCACAGGCACAGTCACCAGGCCGACATAGCCCGCCTTGTCCTTCTTGCGCTTTTTGTCTGAGTCACGGTACAGGTGCAGCCGCAGGGCTCGGACGGCTGGCAGGTTGTTGAACTCGAAGTGCTCGCCCCAGAAGACGGTGTCCCCCGAGGCCGAGCGGGGCTTGGAGGTGGTGCGTGCATACAGCATATCATCCAGGCAGAGCTCGCAATAGTACCGCTTCTTGGGGGGCAGTTCCCGCGCCTCTATGATCCACAGCTTCAACACGTTGTCCACCCGGCGGCTGTTGTCCTGGCAGGGTAGGGCGGGCACGGCAGATGAAGGGGAAGGGACAGAGAGACAGAGACACCAAAAGAGGAGAGACGGTGAAAAAGCCAGACAGTCTCCGACACCAGCAATCACAGGGCTGAGAAGGCGTGTGCGGGATTAAACCGTGTCACCCCGGAATTCATATCTTATAGTCATATTAAGTGACTATAGTCACTTAAGACGTGGTCGTACTGGACAAGGGTGGCCCCTAAATCCAATGACTGGGGTCTATATGGAGAGGGAGATTTGGAGACCAGAGACACACAGAGGGGAGATGACCACATGAAGATGGAGGCAGAAAGTGCACAGATGCAGCAAGAAGTCAAGGGATGCCAGAGACTGCCGGCAACCACCAGAAGGTATGAAGGGACAAGGGAGGATTCTTCCTAGAGCTTCCGAGGGAGCAAGGCCCTGCTGACACCTTGATTTTTGACTTCCGATCTCCCGAACTGTCAGAGAATAAATTTCTGTTGTGTTAAGCAGTCCAGAGAGTGGTAATTTGTTACAGCAGCCACAGGAAACTGATACAGAGGGAGCTCATACATCAGATGACAGAATTCGTATTGAGAAAAGATTTTAAAAGCTAGAATAATAAACCCAAAATATTAAGGTGGAATTTGAACAGGAGAACTGAGGAGTCCTTCAAAGACAATCGGAAGGTAATTGCAAAAAATGCATAAATGCAGAAGGTGAGACTATATAGTTAGTGTGAAAAGGGCCTGGAGGATGACAATTGACCAGTGAGGCTCAGGTGATGCTACAGTGTGAAAAGAGCCTGGTGTTTGTACTCTGCATGGGGCAGATCACATCCAGCATCTTGGGTCTAGTTTTTAAGAAGGACATTGACAAACAAGGGTTTCCACAGAGGAGGCCAAGAGGACTGTGAGCTCACTGGAAACTGGGAAACAAAGAACAGCTCATGGAACTGGGAGCATTTCTCCTGGGAAGAGCACAAACTCATAGAATTTTTGAGCCAAAGGGACCTTAGAGATTATGTAGTTCAACACCATTCCTACCAGTCGTACAGAGAGGAAACCAAGGTCTAAAGACTCATCTACCTGACAAATCTATGTGTCCTGCAGAAACACTGCAAGCGGGGGCCAGGCGCCCACCTGTCAGGTATTAGTGGGACATCCCTGCTTGCAGGGAAGATGCACCAGAGGACTTCCAGAGCCCCATCAGTTCCGTAAGTCTATGATTTCTATGGTAGGGAAACATCATAAGGTAGAAAGAAAGGAAAAAGAAATGGAGGACTCAGAGGAAAATGAGAGTCCCCTCCTCCTCAGTCCCCTTCTCCCCTAGGCCCCCAGTTTCCCCTGCAGCTTGACCTTTGCCTTGCCCATGCTGTCTGTGTACCCTGTACTCCCAATACCTTGTTGGGTTTTACCGCCCGCTGTAGATTCTCGATCCATTTGTCCCTTTCGGCCGCAGAACGACAGGCAAAACATTTTGTTCCTGATGATGTTGTTACCTAGAGAGGGGTGTGGAGGTCAGTTGGGGCTCTAGAGGGGTGATGACTCCCAAGGACTGAGAGTCCACCACCATCTCTTCCTCCCCGGCCTATCCTCCTTTCTCCCAGCCCCAGAGGCTTCTGTTTCCTTGACGTCCCCACCTCTGCCGCTTTCTCCAGGACTCTCTGCCCTCCCCCTCCATGACCCCTGCCCTTTGGCCCTCCCCAGCCCCCTACACCCAGTACCTCAAAACAGAACTCCTGGCCCAGGATGGAGCTGTGCACTGGCTTGATAATGGAATCTTCATCCAGGTTGAGCTCCAAGGCCTCGGCCGCACTGCTAGGACTCAGCAAGGACTCGTGAGAGTGTGACTCCTTAAAGCTCTGCATCAGCCGGGCCCTGGCAGGCGGGGGTCCAGGAGGGAGAATCAGCTCCCCACTCTGCTTACACGCCCAGAGGCCTGCATCGCCAACCTGGCTCTAGGATGGAGACCTGGGGAAAGGGGCTCCTAAACCCACTTCCCACATGTACACAGACACAGACAAAAAGAAACCCAGCCTATCCCTGGGGAAGGACATGAATGATGTGAGAGACATGAGAACCCTTTAAGAAATTCCCTCCCCTCAGTCCACCACCTAAGGGGTTGTGAGGACTGGGGACACGTAGAAATATCTCAACCCAGAAAGGGACCATGGAAGAAAAAAAAAAAGAACAGGTGGGCCTTGGACACTTCTATAAGACACCTCCCCCGCCAAAACCACAGCTTCAATATAAGGGGAAAAAGGTGGGAGTAAAGAACCAGAAATACAGGGGCTTCCCTGGTGGTGCAGTGGTTAAGAATCCGCCTGCCAATGCAGGGGACACGGGTTCGAGCCCTGCTCTGGGAAGATCCCACATGCTGCGGAGCAACTAAGCCCGTGAGCCACAACTACTGAGCCCATGTGCCACAACTACTGAGTCTGCGCTCTAGAGCCTGTGCTCCGCAACAAGAGAAGCCACCACAATGAGAAGCTGGCACACCGCAATGAAGAGCAGCCCCCACTCTACGCAACTAGAGAAAGCCCGCGCACTGCAACAGCGACCCAGTGCAGCCAAAAATAAATAAATAAAATAAATAAATTTAAAAAAGAAAGAAGCAGAAGTTCAAAGATGTTGGTCTGGGCCTTGGCACACAGGTAGTGACTAAAAAGCACTTAATAAATCCAAAAATGAACGAGCTAAGAGGACAAGTTTTAGCAGAATCGGGGGAAAGAGTGAGGGAAAATCATACGAAATAGAAGAAGGATTTTGGGCAGAAGAGTGACAATGGAGATAAGGGACTGAAAGTGGGGACTGGGGAAGAACAGATAGGGCGAGAAGGAGAAAGGAGGAGGGAAAGGTGGGTGCAGAAAGACAGGATGGGAGAAGATGAGGAGAGGCCACTGGAGAGCTGGACGTGGGAACAGAGGTGGGGGACGGGGTGGGGGTGGGGGTGGGGATGAACTTGGGAAAATCAGTGCGGGAGGGCAGAAGGTGAAAGGCACTGAGGGGAGTGGAGGCCGGGACCACAGGACAGTTTGCTCAGAGAAGGCTAGGGGATGAAGAGTAGAGAGCAGTAGGGAAGCGGGAGGGGGAGCTCGGGTGTGGGAGCCTCCATGGAGCTATTTATAGCAGCCCCGTCATCTTGGGCTCTGTTGCCGTCAGCACGACGCTCCCCCGGCCCCCCGCCCCCGCGGCCAGGAATACCAGGCCCTCACACCCCCCCTCCCCAAATCCAGCTCCGGTGACATGGGAGGGGGGAGGGGAAGGTGTGACTCACCTATCCCAACCTCCCCTACCTGCCCCATCCCGGGGGCGGCCAGACGTGGGGGAAAGGAAGGACAGGGTTCTCCCTGGGGCGGGGGGGAGGGGGAAACCCAAAGAGGGACCCCAAAGAGCAGACCACAGGAGCAAACAAGATTTCCTTCAAGCCCAGCCTCGGAGACAGTGCCCTCTGGACTTCTCTGCGGGCTTCTTCCTCAGGCTTCAGTCCATGGATTAACCCTCCAACCTCCCCTCCACAGTCTGTTGACCTGCATACCCATGCCACCTCCCCTTCTCTGTCACGCTCTACGCTGCACCTTCTCTCCTCCATAATACCTGCCAGCCCCACCCCACCCTGCCACCCTTCCCTCATACCCTCTACTTGGATCACACTCTCCCCTCCTACCAACCAGCCCACCACCCCTTCCCTGGATTCCTTAAATGTTCCTCCCAGGCTCTGTCACTCCTTCTCTGTCCTTCTGTACAGCTCCTTCCATCCCAGGCTGAAGCCCATCCTTCTGTTGGTCAGAAGAGTCCATCCCTCCTTGGCTTCACCTTCACCCCCTTTCCTGCCCCGCTGCTCACCCTCTCCGGGCACCCTGCACCCCGCCCCTCTCCTGCTGCTCCTCTGTTCTGACTCCTGCCCCACCACACCTCTCAATCAATCTGAAGCCATCAAGCTCTACACTCTGAGAACCCCCACCCCTCCAACCTCACTCTGGAGGCCCCTACACTGCATCCAACTCATCCCACCCCGCTCTAGCCCACCACTCCAGGCCCTGTACCGGTCATGGTCAGCACTTCGGAAGCGAGGCAGTATCTGGCGAAAGCTGCTGGTCCGGTCAAGTTTGGGTTGTGACTTCGTACGTTTGATGGAGCTTTTTAGCCTCCGGCTCAGGAAGCCTTGCTGGGTGGGGGGGAAATGGGGATAGGTGTGGTTTGGGGTAGGGTCAGTTCTACCTCCTCACCGCTCAGCTGGTAAAGAGTCCCTGGATGAAGGTGGGATGGGGGGGAAAAGGGAAATCTCTAGAGGCGAGGAAAGGGGGATAGGAGCCCTGCTACCAGTTTGTCTTCCTGTGCTCTCACGGATGCGAGTGTACACACAAACACACACACACACACCCCAGCCTGGAGAAGGTGGGAGGGCTGGTCTGAGAAGCAGGGGGGCAGAGCCAAGAAGGGGGAAACCAAAGAGGTGGGGGCACACACACACACATACTCTCTTTCTCTCTCTCCCCTCCTTCCCCCTTTCTCATAATCCTCAGGCTCCAGCTGGGGCTGGAGGGGAGGGGACCCAGCTGAGCCACATCTGGCAGGCGCCTTCACTCACCGAGGGCCGAAAGGGTGCAGCGGGGGCGGCCTCCATGCTGTACTGCTTCCCCCCTGGGACGCTCTTCCTCCTCGAGCGACCCAAGTGGTATTCTGGAGGGGAGAAAAGGGCCGTAACGGAAGTTGGGGAGGGGGTCGCCGTTAGCCCAGGTTTCCACCCCTGGCCCCAGCACACTCGCCCACCTCCCTCTGCCCCTTAGCTCCAGCCTCACCTACCCCCCGGAAAGCAGCAGGAAGAGCAGCGGCGGCTGAGAAGCTGGCGGCGGGAAGGAGGGGGCAAGGAACCCGAGCCGGAGCCCCCGGAGGGGGACGGGGTGGGAGGCCTTAGGCCCATGACTGGGGCTGGGCCTGGCAGTCAGCAAAGGGGCATGGCTGAGAGGGTCAGTAAAACTCCAGGAATAAAGGACACCGAAGATCCACAGAACCTAGGTCCTTGGTGCCCACCCCACCAGGAAGGGGCGAGCTGGTGGGGGAAGTTGGGTTAAAGGTCATTGACCAGAGGCAGGCCTTCCTCCTCCCTCAGCTGGGCACATCTTCCACCTGGCCCCCACTCCTGGAACCCCTGTCTGTCTGGAGGGCCAGAGCTACCTCCCATGACCCCCTCCCTGGACTGGAGGGGGAAGTCTTGGAAGGGACCTGTGAGGAGTGGAAGCGGAAAAAGCCTGGGGACAGAAAATTCAAGGAAGGGGTGGGGGGGAGGGGAGAAGGGGCTGGTTCCACGTGCACTGCAGTGGCAGGGACTCAGAAGTGAAGGGGGGAAGGGGAAAAGAGAAGAATGCAGGGGAACGGGCGGGGAGTGGGGAAGATGGGCAGTGGGGACTCGGGGGACTCCCAAGTGAGGGCAGGGAGAGGAGGAGGAGGGGAGATGAATGCCGATGAAGCTCAGACTGCTCAGAGTCAAGAAGGGTGGCAGCTGGGAGGAGGGAAGCTGAGGCTCTGCTGCCAGGGAATTTAGAGGGGCCAAGTGGCTAGAGGAGAATGAAAGTGGGGGGATGCCAAGCTCGGGCTCCAGCTCCAGAATGGCTGCCCAGGCCTGGGCTCCCCCCTCAGCCCCACAGTCACCACTGCAGCCAATGGGGGGGCAGGTGCTGCATCAGGGGCGGGGCTACCGTCTCCATGGCAACAAGAAGCTACATGCTGGGGGGGCTGGACCGGAAGAGCTGCCTGTTAACCCTCTAGTTTCCAAAACAAGGGAGGGCCACAGCTACACATTCACTGTCGGCTTCCTGAATTGCAAATCTCCTGCAAATTGCCCTAGAATCAGTCTCCAGCTTCCCTAGGCCTCTAAAGCCTGGGTGTTAGGAGATGTGCACACAAAAATGTGGCTCCCATGACACAGGAACCCTTGTCAGTCCCTCAGGAACACATGTGTAAAGCACAAAAACATGCACCGAGCTGTGGGGGGTACATGCACATAAGACCCATGATACAAAAAATAAAAAGGGATCTAGGTGCTTATGAGACATACAGGCAACTGTGAGCATGGGGGGTGCCACGGGTCCACATTCTGAGACCCTGGGGCCCACATACCCCACAGGATACATGCTTAGACATATGTGAGCACTGCAACAGGGGAGTACATACTTGGACCCAGACACTCACATGAGAGCTGCTAGTGTGGATGTGGGGCCCGAGTCCCTTGGGCAGTCATGTGGGCAGCACGTTACAGAAGGGGACATTTAACCCAGAGACACACACAGGGCCCCCACACAGGGGAAGCCACTTTAACCTCTAAAACACATGTTTGAGTATACCATGATCCTGACCACATCAAGGTATCCCCGTATCCCCAAAGCACAAATATCCTTCATTCACATGAAAAGTACAACCACAACCACTGTCTCAGGACAACCCCTTCTTCTCCCCCAGCCCTTCCCTGACTCCAACACATGAATCCGTGGTTGCTACCAGAATACAGACAGACCAAGGAGCAAACGTGTTAATTACCCTTCTGTTACACACTCAACAATGCATCTAAGGGTTCAGAATATCTCCTTCTTAGTCTTTGCCTTTCTCAGGTCTAGCTGCCTGTCTCACGCCATGCAATGTAGCTCAAGCCACTATTTTCATATGCAAGCTCCTGTAATAAAGGCAGAAAGTCTAACTTCAAATCCACTAAAATTCCATTTTGGAACTAAAGAATTAACAGAAGGAGAACGGATTTGCTAATTGGTTTGCTTGGTTCTTGAAGTAATACAACCTTATACATACAACCAAGCACTAAGATCCATGAACTCACATATAAGTCAGAGGTACACGGAGGCCACATACACATACACTTACAAAGACCCTCACTGCCACAGTGAAAAGAAGAGCAGAAACACAGAGGGGAAAGGGGCGGAGTGACAGAATCACAGGACATCCTGTTATTAGTGCTGCATGCAGTGACATGTGCAGAAAACAGGCACACGCCCATGTCCACACACAGAGCAAACCTGATAAGCATACACCACGATCCTGGGTCTCCATGTCCCATCCCTGCACAATGTATACACGCATGCACACGCATAACAGCCACCTACACAGACCCATAACACAGGCATTGTGCACACACCCACACATGTACACACCCTGTATACACATACAATTGCACTCACACACACACACACACACACACACACAGCGAGGGCTTAGACTCCTGCCTCTCCAACCTCTCTAATTTTGCCATCACCCACAGAATCTCCCCCTGCCATCCAATCCCCCAAATCCCTAACCTTCCCTTTGGCCTTTCCTCCCTGTCACACCCAGCTGGCAGCTCTCAAGGGGAGCCACAAAGGGAGGCTGCCAAAGCAGGTGGAGGAACAGAGTTGGACAGAGAGCAGAGAAACGAGGGGCAAACTCTGTGCTGGGAACAGGAACCTCTAACAGCAGTTCCTGCCGTGCCAGGCCTCACTGTGAGCCAGCCTCTATGATGGCCTCCCCTGATCCAACCAAGCCTGATCCTACACGGCCTACACAAATCCCAACCCCGTCTTGCCCTTTCTCCTCTGAGATCACTTTACCGAAGGCCTGACTCTCTCCGCCCCACAAGCTGTCTCCCCAGCTTCCAGGCCCCTTCTCTGCTGTCTCCAACCAGTTCCCCATCTTAAAACCTCTTCTCCTCTCTCCTCTCTTCTAAATCTGGCTCCACTATCTCCCACCTTCCCAGCTATTCTCCAGCTATTCTCTCTCCCAGGCTCTCTCTCCTCTCCAAGCCTCTCTCATTCCCCCTCTCCCCCAACTCCCCACTTTTCCTCTTTACCCCGCTCTTTCCCTTTTCAGCTTTTCTGTCCCCACTCCCTAACCGAGCAGGGGCTCACACCTGCTAGCCCAAAGGTGTTTCATACATGGTAGGATTCCAAGGAACACACTCACACACTTACTCTCTCCCCCCACTTGCACACCACCCACATCCAGACACGCCCTGGACACCCATGCTGGGATTGACACAGATACCCAGGCCAATGATGGAACACACATGCAAAGACACACACTTGCCACCAGGGACACAGAAAATCCTTCTCATGCAGCCACACATCCCCACACACAGGAGGCTGATAGGAGGTGAGCCCCAGCAAGGAACATGCATTCTCAGGGTCAGAGGTGACAGGTACCAATATGGCCAAAAGCTGCCCCACAAGCCAGTGGTCAGCCCAGCAGCCCCCTAAGGCAAGAGGGGCAGAGAAGCCGGCAGAGGCAGGATACGACAGGACAGACTTGAAAACCGCTGGCTGCACATGTGTGCACGAGGAACTGGGCCCCCGTGTGCACATGGCACCAACACACAAGGGACACGAGCCTGGACAGCGACACACACGCGGACACCCGGGCTGCCACCTCCACCGAGGGTCTCCAAGACCACCCCACACCGGCCGCCCCCGCGCGCTCGAGACCCTGGCCCCACGAGGCCTGTCCCCGACCCCCCGACCTCCGCTGTCCCCCTCCAGTTACCATAACTCCCCCCACTCGGAAGATGCAGCGAGAACATGCGGAGGGAGCAGCTGCCGCCGCCGCCGCCGCCGCCGCCGCCGCCGCCGCCGCCGCCGCGGCCTCCCCACCCCCCTCCCGGCGCCCACGCACACACGCGCCCCCGCCCCCAAGAGCGCGGCGCCCCCCCACGCGAGCGCTCCTCGTCCGCCCGGCCCCGCCCTTACCTCGCACCGCCCCCCGGGGGGATCGGGGGGGGGGTGTCCCCGGTGGGGGAGGGGCCCCGCCCCTGCGCGGGGGAGGGGCGGGGTGCAGCGGTAGAGGGGGCGGCGCGGCCCGGCTCGCGCCGCCCGGCGCGGTGGGGGCGGCGGCGGGGCCCGGGACGGCCGGGACGGCCGAGCGGTGACGGCCGCGGGAACGGCTCCCTCCGCCGCCGCTGCCGCCGTTGCCCGGGCCCCGCCGCCGTTGCTAGGCGACCGCTGCTGCCGTGGCCGCCTCTGTCACGAGCCCCGTCGCCCGGAGACAGCGCGAGAGAGACGCGGGAGGGGGACGAGGGGACCCCCAAAACCAACCGGGCCTCCCACCATCCTCCTGAGCAGGACCCCCCATCAAAACCTCGGAGGGAACGAGGGGCGGCGGCTCCACCCAGCAGAGGAGGAGCCCTGGATGCCGATGCCCCTCAAAGGTCCGGCGACCTCTCCTGGGCTCAAGAGTCCACAGCCTCTGCACAGACCTTCTCAGACCCAGGTCCCCAGGGCCCCAAAGACTCCTATGTTCCCTGCAGCACATCCTCCATGCCCTTTACACATTCCACGTCCACCTGAGACCCCCAAACGTTCACCAGCTATCAACTCTTTCGCTAAACCCTCCCCCTAAATATATATACCCCTGGACCCCCTCCCAACCCCTATTGAACCTCCAACACAAACACCTCCACATACCGTCCTCCAACTCCAAACACACATGGGTGCCCTCCCCCTAAACACACAGGAGACCCACACCAGAGACCCCAGACCTGAGGACTGAGGGTAAGGAGAAAGAAGGGGAATATGTGGGCTGAGACGCCAACCACTGGATATATGATAAACATGCTCCACAAGCATGTGACCATTCTGGCCTCGACACACAGGTATGCACACATGTACACAAACCTTTCCCAGACATGGACATGACTGACTCTCTCTCTCACACACACACACAGATGTGACAGACATCACACACATTCTCTGTACACACTCCACCACCACCACCTGGCTTTGCCTCACAGAGATGTGCTACCCACACACCCCCATGGTCAGAAGTTTCCATGACAATGACACACACCCCTGGCCACCCATCCACCCAGGGTCCCAGAGCTGTCCCCCAAGGGCAGTAAGGCCTGGGCCTATGAGAAGAGGGCTGAAGGGAGCCAAGGGATGGAGACAGGCCACTGGCTCTCTCCAAGGAAGAGAAACTGGAAGCCTGGTTCCCTGAGGGGAGGGGTAGCTGGTGGAAGAAAGGGGTCACAAGGGGTTGAGGGGATGAAGGACCTGGACCCTTGGTCATGGAAGGGGAACAGAGTGGTAGGGGGCAGTGACAAGGGGGCTTCCGGGGGCTGAGGGCGTCTCTCTGCACCTTGGCTGCAGATCTCTGTTCTCTGCCTTCATCTCCCCTCACTGTTCCCATGGAAACCTTTTAAGCGAACTTCTCAGGAAGACAAAAATCTTTTTTTAAATGACTAAAGAGGGGGGTGGAGGGGGGGCAGAAAGAGGGAGGGAGGGGAAGAGACAGATGGAGAGAGGGAGAGTTGGAGAGACAGACTGAGCACATAGCTCCACAGACAGGCAGAAAGGAGATGAGATGGGGGTCTGATGGAGATCCACCGGGAGCAGAGGGGAGAGGCAGAGGAATCAAGAGGGATAGAGAAAATAAAGAAATCGGGGAGGAAAGAGAAAGAAGGTGACAGAATTGCAGAAAACAGAAACAGCTGATGAGAAGAGGGGAAAAGGGGAAAGAAAACAGGGAGGGTCCACAGGCCAGAAGGTCTGGAAGAAGAATTAGGAGCGTGGGGGTGGGGCAGAGGTCTGGGGGCCGGGCAGGAACTAGGTCATTCTTTCCAAGATCCCAGACCTGCGGCTGGGAGGGGCAGGGGACACTCGGACAGGAAGCTAAAGATCTAAGGAGACTATTTTTGCAAGCACCGGGGAAAGAGTCAAACTTCGCTGCTGGAGAGGAAAAAGGGAGCGAAACAGCAAGGACCGCTGGGGCCTCTCACCCACAGCCTCCGTCCCGCTCAGATCCCAGAGGAGGGCGCCTGCTCCGCCCAGGTTCCCACTCGCAGAATTCGAGACTTTGTCTCCGCCTCCTCCCGGCCCCTGACAGCTCCCTCGGTTCCCGGACTCCCCCTCCCCTGCAACCCTGTCCACCTTCAGCCCTCTCCCCGCGACTGTCCGGGGCACGAGAGCCTGCTCGAGCCTGCTCGGCCGCCGTACCATGCTCGCCGTGGGGCCGCCCCTCCACCGGCACGGAGACTGTGCGTCTCAGCAGTTTGTTGCGACTGGACTCGCTCCTCCGGTCCCGGATCAGAAGGGGGTGTATCTAGGGGATGCGGGGGGGATGGGGTGTCAGACCTCCCTGGCCCAGGCCGTCCCTCCTCTTTCCCTCCCCCACCAAGGAAGGATGAGCCTGCCTTTCCACCAGGCCTGACCACCTTCTGCCCCCGCCCCTCTATACTCTTTAAGTGTCTCGGGATGAGTGGATTTCTCGATTTCTCGTTCCCTTCTCCCTCCGAGTCTGTCTCCCTCATTCCCTCCCGTCCCACCCTCCTCTTTTCTTCCACCATTTCTTTTGAAACACCCTCCAGGGAATTCCCGCAACCCCTCTGGCCTTCGCTGCTCCCTGAATCCACTTTCCCCTTGACCTTCAGTTCCTCCATTCTCCCTGTTTTCCTCCCAACCTCCCACCTCCCTCACCCCCTTCCCTCCCTCCGTGGCTGTCACGGGGGTAGCAGAAGCTGCATTTATAATCAGAATCCACAGCTTGTCTCCCTCCCACGGCCAGGCTTGCGGCCAGAATGGGACCCAACGTCCCCACCCCCCAGAGGGCTTGGTCACCTCCCCCCACCCTTCATCTCCTTCCATCGCCCCCCACTCAGCCTCTCTCACTTCCCTTTAGCCATCACCTCTCCCTAAGCCTCATCCCCAACTCGCCCTTGCCACCTCCTTCCTAACCTCCCCCTCTCCACCCCTCCAAGAACCACCCACCCCACTAGTCCCCAGCCCAGGCTCCACAACTCAGCCAATTCCAGCTCCCTGTGGCCCTACACTCTGTCATTTCCCACTCCCCCCCTCCGCACCCTTCCTATTTCAGTCTCTGGCCACTGGTCCCCTGGACCTGTCTGTCCCCATCTCTGTCATTCCTTCATCCCCCCACCCACTGTCCTCCCTCTTCATCCTCACACAGTCTCCAGTTTCCCCAGTTCATCCTACAGACCTCAAATCCTTGGTCAAGACCGGTGACCACTAGTGAATCACTCAAATGCCCCCCAGTGCCTAAAACTTGACTCCCCAAACCACCTCTCCCTTGAGTCACCGTGTCCTCCCCTGGACACTTGGACTTGACTCTGTGCCTTGGAAGCTCTCTACCCAGCCATCTCTCCACACTCACTTGCCCCCCAGATCCCTTGAAACCCTGGTTAACCTCAACTCCAGTTCTAACCCTGCCTCGCTACACACTCCCTGACAGCTTTCGGGGCACATCTCTCACCACCCCTCTGGTCTTGCAGGCTGCCCTATCACTCTCTAAAGCTGGTCCCCAAATCACCCCCACTCCCAATCACACCTCTGGGCGTCCACCCTTCATATTCACTTCTTGTTTCCTCTGATGGACCCTCCACTGCTGACCCGGCTCCAAAATCAGAACCCACACTCTAATCACCCTGCATGGCCGCCACCTCCCACAAGGATGCTCTGTTCATTTCACATCTTTCACTCTGGCTAGTCCCTGCCCCTATCCCACTCTTACTCCTTTAGACAACTTCCCATACTCCCAGTTCCCCTCACCCCAGGCATCTCTTCCCTTATATTCCTTCCCCATGTCCCTGGTGAAAGCCCTCCCAGTGTCTCTCTAAACCCTGATCTCAGCCTTCCCCATCTTCACCGCCAACCACACCCAGGCCTACTGACCTCTGTCATCTCTCCTGGTACCCTGCAGCCCCTTCCCAGTTTCCCCACTCAGAGACCCCACTCTCTGAGTCCTGTACTCTGCCCCACGCCAGGGAAAGGACGGGGAGTGGTCAGTGATGGGGCTTACTGAGTGGGGGGAGAGGAGAGGGTCCCGAGGATTGCTTTGGAGACAATCCCTCCAAAGTGATCCCCATGTCTTTACCCCTCCTCCAAGCCCCTTAGTTTCCCTTTCCTAGCCTAACCTATCCCACAATATGAGCAGGGTGAAACAGGAGGCACCCACAAATCTTTAGAACCATATCTCCTCCCCATCACTGTACATGGCCCTCAAAGACCCCCTGGCCAAGGGGAGAGAACACCAGCCCCTTCTGACATCCCAACCCCAATCTCAGTGGCCACCCTCCTCCCACCACTTGCCAGTGTTTCTCTCTTTGCCTTCTATGTGTCTCGCGTCCCTTCGCTAATGAGGATTCTCCCCATCCTTCTCTCCACATTTTCCCACACTACCCAGAGGTCTTTTCCCAGCCTTCCCACCCTGCTCACCTCGTCCTCATCCAGCATGAGAAGCTGGTTCCCCGAGATGATGCAGAACCGAGGGTTCCAACCAGGACGATCATATGGGGAATGAACGTATTGGGTTCGGTGCATAGGGGGTCCCCGTACATCTAGGGGGCAGAGACACACAGAAACGGTAAGGGAGGCTCTATGTATTTGGGAGACAGAGGTGTCTAAAATGGCAAGAAGAGAGTCCATAAAGGGGCAGAAGGGGAACCCACCCGCCTAGAGGAGATCACAGATGGGGGTGAGGCCCTCGGTAACTTTACAGGAATAGAAGATAAGCTTCTCTATCTGGGGAAAAAGAGGTGAGGGGAATCACATCACAGGGGGCTCTGGAGACTTGGCAGAAGAAATACAGAGGAGTGGTTCAGAGAGGGGAATTATATCATGACAGAGAAGGTACAAGTTTGGAGGCAGAGAAAGGTGAAGGAGCTCTCCAACCACTTCAGAAAAATAAAAAGGTGGAGGGTGCAGCAAAACTGGCAGAAGAAAAACACAGGGAGGTTGGTGGCAAGTGTCTGGGAAGAGGGAAGGCATCCAGATAGCTGCAGAAGACAAGGATTTGGACGTGGCACCACCCATCTGCAAGGGAGTAAGAGGAAGACTACAGAGCTGTGGGAAAGAAGGATGGGGATGTAGGGACATTTGGGTCATGAGACTCTGAGAGCTAAATGTCTGGAAGAGAGAGGGAGTGAGGGAACTTACCTGTTCCCAGAGTCAGAGTCATGAGAGGGCCTCCCCTCCTGCCTCTCCTCTTTCCTCCACTCCCTCCTCCCCTAGCCCAACCCTGCTCATCCTTTGGGGAAAGATCTGGTTCTGCTAGTGGTGGTGGGGAGTATGGGTCTTGTAGGCATCTGGCTGTGGAGGGGATGGGGAGTGAGGAGGTAGGAAATATGCTGTTTGAATGAATACTGAATTGATGTCTTCCCCTACTCCATGCCCGGAGGTCGGAGGTCGAAGATTCAATACTGTCCCCCTATGCCACCCCCTCCCCCCCGCCCCCCCCCACCCCCGGCCACGTCTCCACGGACAGGATGGGAGCCAACTCTACAAGTTAGGAACCTCTCCCCAAGGCTCGGTAAGGAGCTTGAGGAAGAAAGAGGGGAGGGAAGAATGGAAGATCCAGGCATGTGACTTAGAGCGGGTCTCCCAAGACTAAAGCTGGGGTTGGGGACAAAACTTCTAAAACAGAAGAACAGTAGACTAAGGGTCACCCCTGCTCAGAGAGCCCCCCCGACCCAGGGTCCCCCTTCCCCAACTTTGCTGTTCTTCTTCCCATGCCGCCATCCCTGCAAACTGCTTCCCCTTTAAACCCCAATGCCACACACCATCACAGGGACGTAGGGGACAGGCCCTATAGAAGACAGAAATCAAATTGGTGACATCAAAGTGATAGAAAATAGGCTTAAGGAATCAGAGTCAGAGTTTAGAGGAAGAAAAATCCTGTTACCTTTACAGGATAATTAATCATGGGTATATTGCAGGAAAAGAACTGGTCTTTGAACTTCATTCCAACTGAAAGCTCTGAATAGGAGTTTTGAAAAATCTAGCCCCTTTCTGTCTATAAACGTGTTTCAAATTTACCCAATCTGCAGGTCAGAGTCAGAGATGAACCCCAAGAATACAGGTATCTAGAAACCCCAATACTTTGAAATTCTCACTATCTCAATGCCACCTCAGAGATTCTAACCAATACCCTCTAGATACAGAGATTACCAAAACCCAGGCTCTGGGACTGCAGACACTGCAGGAAACATGCCCACTGCAATCAGACCCTGAGGACCCCCAGAGGAGACATCTGTTGATACATATCATCATTACGGGAGGGACTGGTTCAGGCTGCAGCCACAGGGAAGCAGGTTAGACTTCAGGGGACACATTCCGGGAGCGGGGAAGGACATGGGGAACTTAGCTTAGGAGCAACTCTGGAAATACACACACACAAATATTGTCTGGACTTAAGTAAGGATGATTCTGGGAAGCAGATGCAAGAGACAGAAACACAGTTGAGAAAGGGGAAAGATTTACTAGGATGAGCAATTCCACGGGGCTCAGATGGGGATCTCTTGTAGGTCCTGTTCCAACCACCAAAACCTGTGTCTTTGCTCCCCAAATCTCCAACACCCCAGGAAGTAGAGGGGCCAAGAAAAGAGGAATGGGTGATAAGAGCTGGGGTCTTAGGGGAAAGTGAGTAGGCACAGACTAGTGGTGATAAGATGGGGAATGGGGTGGGGAAGAGAGGATGGGGTGGAGAAGAAATAACAAGGATGGATCTAAGAGAAAAGGAGACAGGAATGATGGTAAATCTTTAGGGACAGGGAATATACCAGAAGGGCCCAAATGGACATGGGGCAGAGGAAATGAGGTGGACCTCACAGGAGTACTAGGACAAGGGGGTCAAGAAGGAGGGGGCAAAGAGGTGGTAGAGATATAAGGGAGCTACCAGATAGAAGTGAGGGAGAAAGAGAATGGACACCAGAGAAGGGACTGATATAGGGGAAGGACAGAAGGGGGACTCATATAAGGAACGGACACCATATGGGGGGAAAGATATAGGTGATGGACACCAGAGGAGGGAGGGGGAATGGAAATAAGGATTGGAGGTGGGGGAGGGGGGTAAAAGTGGTGAAGTAAAGGAAATGGATAAGACCCCAGGAATTACATTTCAACGGTCAAGGGACTTGATGAGGGTCAGAGTGTGGGGCAGGGTCCTAACCCACCCCCTACTCCCATCACTCAGTCTTACTTGTATTGCCCACCCCCCCCCCCAACAAACACACACTGAATTTGGCCCTCCCCCTGCCCTGGTCTCTCCTCCCCCAACCCATTCCCCATTCTCTCTCTCCTCTCTTCCCTCCATCTGGACCCTCCATTCCTCTTCCCCCCTCCCCCCACTGCCTCCTTCTCTCTCCATCTGGCCCCTTCTTCTCTCCCTCCATCTCCTGTCTTTTTCTACCCCCTACCATACTCTGAGCCCCCCACCATATTCTACCCCCCATCTTCTTGGCTTCTGTTTTCACCCCTATGTTTTCATTTTCTTCATTTTCCCCTCCTAGCCCCTCTCCTAAAACTCTGTCCTTCTATTTCCTTGATATTTTCCTCATCTCTCAGCTCCCACCTCCAAATTATTTCTGCAGCTCTTCCCCCAACCCTGTCCTTCTATCTTCCCACCCTTTCTGGCGATCTCTTTCCCCTTCATCATTTTCCCCTCAGCCCCCCTTCAAGGCCTGTTTCTTGGCCCCTCCGGCCCCTATCTACCCCTATTCTCTGACCTCCAATCCCTCCTTCCCCATTGCTCCCATCCCCGCCTTCCCGGTCCTCCTCTCCCCTTCCATTTCAGCTGCTCCCCTCCCTGGCCCCAGCTCTGCCCAGCCCCCCCCGCCCCTCCCCCCTTCTCCCCCCCCAACTGGCCCTCCCCCTCCCCTCACCACCGTACCTCTGAAGGGGGCATAGGACATCGCGGGGATGCTCCCCCGATGGATGGAGGCGCGAGACCTGCTCATCAGGCCTGGGGGGGAGGGGGCGGGGGGGCCGGGGGAGAAAGAGAGGAGAGAAAGAGGGGGAGAGAGAGGGGGAGAAGGAGGAGGAGGTGGAGGAGGAGGAGGAGAGAGGAGCGGAGAGGAGCAGAGAGGAGCAGAGAGGAGGAGAGAGGAGGAGGAGGAGGAGAATAGGAGCCAACGGCAGCAGCGGCAGCAGGGAGAGGGAGAGGGAGAGAGAGAGAGGGGGGGGCGGGGGAGCGAGCAAGAGAGGAAAGAGCAGGAGGAGGAGGAGGAGGAGAGAGTCTCTGCAGCCCCCACCCCTACTCAGTGAGAACCAGAGAGGGAGAGACCCCTGACTCAAAAACACACCAGAGAGAGAGCAGTTCTAAAGATGCAGACCCCAGACCCTGAGATGGGGAGACCCCAGACCCACAGAGAAAGATACCTTGCCACCTGGGGTGGTGGGAGGGCGGGGGATAATCTGAGGCACAAACCCAAAGTCTAGAGAAAAAGAGACCCCAGTCTCAGAAAAAAGACCTCAGACCCCCCCGCCCCCCACTCTGAGAGATGGGTCAAAGGTCAAAATCTGAGCATCCAGTCTCTAAAAGGTTCTCCACAGCCACAGAAATCTTAGACTCAAGACTCAGACGGTGATCTCAGGGACTGAGACCTAAGAACTAGACTCAAAGAAATAGATGAGACCCAGATTCAGAAAGAACCCAGACCTAGAATTAGGTCTTTGAGAACTCAGACCCAGAGAGAGATATGAGACCCCAGACTTAGATCTCAGAGAAAAGAAACTGCAGACTCGGAGACTGACAACTCGAGAGACACAGAAACTCCAGACCCTGGGGGCGGTGGGGGCGGGGCCAGAAGAGACACTCAGCTAGCCCGGAGATGCAGAACTCAGAGACCCCAGACTCATAAAGAAGAGTTTCTAAGATCTCTGAGAGAGGGTGATCGCGGACCCAGAAACCCCCTAAACAAAAACCAAGGAAACTCAGTCCTGAGAAAGATGCCAATGCAAATACTGAAAGACCCCACAGAGATCTATCTCAGAGACAAACTCCAAACCCAAAGACAGAGATCTCAGGGAGACCCCAGCCCCAGAGAGGCAGGCATGAGAGAACTCAGCCTGGGAAATGCCCAGTCATACCCACAGAGCAGACCAGAGACCCCAGACCTAGGAGGGAGGGGGAATACTGGGTAGGGGGTGACGCAGAGCGTTTTTCTCCCTGCCTCCTCCCACCTATTTCTCCTCTCATTGGCCCCTGTCTCCATTTTTGGGTCACAGGATGTGCTTGGGCCCCAGGGAGGTTATGTAGGACAGGTCCTGGCTCCTAGGGGGATGGGTTAAGGGAAGGAGACCCAAGACTGAGAAGTAGACCTGTCCCGGAGAGTGAAACAGCAAGGGGATAAGGGACAAAAGAACCATCACTACTTCCTGGTGTCCTCTCCATATCCCCAACCTGCAGCCCTTCCTCCACACCCCATACCGATTCACCAGTCTGTCTCCAGCTTTGGGGTTTCAGTTAAGAGAGCTGAGCGCCCTCAGCCCCATTTTAATCATCTTCTATCCCATTTACAGGGTCTCACTCTGTCCTTTTTTTAAAATGCATCTTTCCTCACCTAGGCATGGTCTTGCCATGCCGTGTCTGCCTAATCACTCCCCCCTACCCAGGGACAGCTGCCAGGGACAGCTGGTTCCTCAGGTAATACTTGTGCATTCCCCAATTCAGGCATCTGTCACTCCTAACCAAAATGGCAGGGGGCGTTCTCTCCACCCCCTGAGGTTCAATCTCCTAAGACCCTCCCACTCCTTAAGGCCTCGGGAACAGTTTAGGGGCTGTTACTAGGCACATTCTGGGGTTTAAGGATGACTCCCCACTCCACAACCTGACGCATCGACTCTGCGGGGTCTCCAGACCCCCTTTCCTTGCGCCAGGTCTCTCATCACGTGGCCTGCGAGGCTGTCCCGCGATTGGTCTCTTCGCGTAGCTCATTGAGGTACCGCCGCCTGAGGGGACCAGCCCCCTCACGTGACAGTGGAACGCCGCTGCAGCTCTCCTCAGCCTGCAATAGGCCGTTTCCGGTTTACACGGAAACGGGTGTCCCATTTCCGTGCACGTCTGCAGATCCGTTTGTTGATTGGTTGGATCCCTCTTCGCCCCTCCCTCACTAGGAGGCGGGACAAACTGGGCCACGTGAGGGCAAGGATTGGCTGGCTCTGGGGGTTAGGGCGGTCCGGCTTCTACTGTCACGTGGCCAGCGCTGTTTTCTTATCACGTGGCTGCTGCCCAGGTAAGAAGAGGCCGCTCTTCCTAGCTTTGGGGCCCTTTCTCGGCGTAACGTGTGGCCTTTGATATTCAACTCTCCTCTACCAGCATAGGCTGCATGAGGGGGGGGCGGGCTCCCGCATTCCTGCTCGGCGGAGGGGTGAGTGACCGGCCCCGCCTCTTCCGGTCCTCGAAGCTTCGACCACCACCCGCACCCCAAATCCCAGAGGTTGGCCTGGAGGAGGTAGTGAAAACCGAGTCTTTGTCTTAATTTTCCAAGTTTCTCTCTCAGCTTCAGGGACCTTTTCCTTCGGGGTGCAGAAGAGGGAAGGCAGAGCCTGAGTGTCTATCCACGCAAAGGGTTCCCGGGGTGCAACTTCCTGGGGTATTTATGGGGAGACACAGAATTCACCTCCTGCTCTCAGGCCGCTCTGCTCCTCTCGCTTCTTTGGATGCCGGCCCTGCTGCCTGTAGTCTACCGCCTTCTGTTGCTACCCCGAGCCCTCCTGTCCATGGCTTCAGGAAGCCCCCCGTCCCAGCCCTCGCCGGCCTCGGGCTCCGCCTATGTTGCCGGCTCGGTCTCTGCAGCCTTTGTCACCTGCCCCAACGAGAAGGTCGCCAAGGAGATCGCCAGGTGGGGACCTCAGTGTGGAGCGAGGAAGGATGCTTAGGAAGGGAGAGTTGGAGGTGGGGGAGAAGAGTGTCCTCCCGCTGCTTCCTGCCTGTCTCTGGGCTGCCAGTGCAAAAATCCGGGTCACGGGGTCTCTAAATGGGGCTGTCTCTTCACCTTCAGGGCTGTGGTGGAGAAGCACCTGGCAGCTTGCGTCAACCTCATTCCTCAGATTACATCCATGTGAGTCATAGAAGTTGGGGGGTTAACCTACCTTTCGGGTCTGACTGGCAGTCTTTTTTCCTTTGGGGAAATCTTTGCTGCCACAACGCTCTCTTCCTGACCTTTTCAGCTATGAGTGGAAAGGAAAGATTGAGGAGGACAGTGAAGTGCTGATGGTGAGAAACGTTCCCTCACCCAACAAAAACTTAATTCCCTGACCACTTACTTTGATCCCCGTCCCTCGTCTGAGATCCTGAAATCAATTTCACCCTTTGATTCAACTGTCTTCCCCCCCTTAGATGATTAAGACCCAAAGTTCCTTGGTTCCAGCTTTGACAGATTTTGTTCGGTGAGGACTTTATGGGTAGAGGTGAGGGTGTGTCCTGTGGGGTGAGACTTGCTGGGCAGTCTGAGGGGGTGGGCTCCTTCGGGTAAATCTTTGAGTGATCCCCCATCTTTTTCCCAGTTCTGTGCACCCTTACGAAGTGGCCGAGGTGATTGCATTGCCTGTGGAACAGGGGAACTCCCCGTACCTGCATTGGGTGCGCCAGGTTACAGGGTCAGTTCCTGAGTCCGGCACAGCCCCACCGTGATGAGCCTTTGTTTTTGCCACGTTCCCTTCATATACTTCAGTGCCCCCAGCCTTCCAGGTGATGACCGGACCCTTAATAAAGCTTTAGTTCTGTCATTTTCCTTTTTCCTTGTCAAAAAGTGAATTTGGTTGGGAAGATCAGAAGTGCTTCTAGTCCCTTTGTTCTCATCTTTCAGAATGACTCACAGCTGCTAAGTTTATTTATCTTTATTTCAATGATACAGAGCCCAGGATCCTTTATCATCCTCCCCTCCTCAGTCTCCGTCCCCAGGGGTTAAATAATTTTTAAAAATATTTAAAAAGCTGTAACAAAATAACATCAAAGGAAATGGGAAGAGGAATGGGGGAAGGGTCAGGAATCATGAAGGGAGTAGAGAAGAGAGAGCCTCTTCCCCAACCCCCCACCTGGATTCCAGCCTGGGCAGTAGGGCGAAGTACCCCCTACAGCCCCAGGTACATCCCAGCTGTAGGTGAGGTCAGAGGTCAGGGTATGAAAGTGCCGGTGTATGTGAATGGGGAAGTAAGTGGGCAGAGGCAGGCCGTTCAGAAGATGCCCCCTCCTCCCCACTCAACCAGGTACTGCACAGAGCCATCAGGCCGTACTCTCCGAGCAAGGACCCGGACGGGGTCCCCTCGGGACAGGTAGCCGACCCCACCTCGGACTCCTCCCCCAGTTCCAGGAGACAAACTACGGCACAGGGGAGAAGGGGGTGCTGAGCGTCTAGGAAGACCTGGGGAGGGGGCTGGGACTGAGGAAGATGAGGCAGTCATCGAGTGGGGGGCACTTTTAGGGAGGTCTGTGGGGAAACCAATGTGAAGTTCCAGGGGTGACCTAGGGAGAGAAGGCAATTGTCAGTCCAGACGGAGATTAAGGACTGACCAGAAATGGAGACCGTATGTGGATTAGAGGAACAAAAAAAACGGTTAGAGACCAAGGAACTTAAGAGCACAGAGGCGAAGAGCACAGAGGTATCACAGGTAAAGGAGTAGAATCTCACCTGTCTGGGGGTTCACCATCCCCAGAGGTCCCTGCGGTGCTGGCAGAGGGGTGGAAGGAAGCGAACATCCGGATGGGACTGCTAGGGTTGGGGGAGGGGGAAAGTCAGGACCCGAAGCAGGGGAACAGGACCCTCTCCCCTGAGAGGGCAGAGCTCAAACACTACCCTCAAGGAACCCCTGTCCCCAGAATACTGGGAAGCAGACATTGGCTCTAGGTCTCTCTAGGAAAAGAAGTGGGCAGCCAAGGGAGAGAGGGGAAAGAATTCTGGGTGAGAAAGTCCAGAAGATGTAGACGACTGGAAGAGAGGTTCCAAGGGAGTACACCTGGCTGGAGGCAGGAGGTGCACTGACCTGGGCAGGCAGCGGGCATCTGTGGGCCGGAAGTTGTAGCCGCTGCTGCCCTGGTAACTCTGGTTAGGGCTGGAGGGTGGTGGAGACACTGAGGCCTAGAAGGAGCAGAGGACTGAGAGATAATCCTTGATTTCTTCCCACACCACCATTTGCCCCACGGGGTGCCCCTGCCCTTGTACCTGCAGTGCCCTCTGCAGACGAGCCCGCTCCCTCTGCTCCTGGGGCTCGGGCTGGTTGCGCACTGCTGAGGGTGGCCCCAGCTCCTCCATTTTCCCCTTCTGCCTCCTCCTCAGGGGCTCTGGCTCCGGCCTCCGGCGCTTCCCCAGGGGACGTGAGACCCCTCCCCCAGGGCCCTGCCCTGAAGGGAAGCTGTAAGAGGCCTCCTTATCCCCCCAGCCCCCTCCCGGACACCCCAAGACCTCCCCGTTTCCATACATACACCCTGAGAACTTCCCCATCCCCCCTGGACCAGTGACCTGGTGGGGGCTCCATCTCCAGTAGGGGGCTCCACAGGGGGAGGGATCCGAGCATGGAGACCAAACAAGCATTTCCTCTTCTTAATCTCCCTCCCTGAAATGAAACTGGGGTAAGGAGAGAAATAATATAAGGTCAGTGCCGTAGAAAAGGGACCCTCCTGTGCCATTACTCAGTCCTTTTCAGAGGTGATCTTCCAGGTGGGCTGCAGCCCCTCCCCTCCCCTCCCAGGCTGCCATACCATATCTCCATCTCTTTCTGGGCCTCCCTTCAACTCACCGGTCCTTGTGGCTATTGAGAGCAGAGAGGAGCCTGGAAGAACGTTCTCCCTTGGGGGTGTCTGAGAGCTGGGGGAGGGGAAGGAAAATGGGGTCAGGGGAGCAGTGATTCTCTCCCTTCCCCTCTTCTCCACATCTCCCTAGTCCACCCTGACCCCCAGAGCTGCACTACCCCTTACCTCCCCAAGGAGCAAACTGTCCCAATTCTCAGAGGTGAAGGGGAGGATCTCACGGTCAAAATCAAAGTATTTTTTCTTACAGCAAACGCTGAGGTGGTAGAGGACAAGATGAGCCACGTCCACCCTGGAGAAACATTAACTTGTCAAGGTGGTAGAAGGGTTACAAAAGCCAGGGGGTGTCCCAAGGCGGGGGGCTGGGGCCTGTAAGGTGAAAAACTGGGGGTGCTGAGGGAGGAGTTACACTGAGGTCATGCCCCATCCAGCTCACCAGCGAAGCTGTAGCCTCCGGACCTTCTCAGGGCCCCCCCGACACACACAGCATTCAAACTCATAGAACCTGGACGTGGGCAAGAGGGAGAAAAATACTTTTTACAGGAAAACTACATCATGCTGGTGGGGGGGGACTCCCAAGCAAGGACGGGGCCAACGGGTAAGCAAAGATGCAGAGGTTGGGAAGAGACCAGGTCTGGGATGGAAGGGTGGGGGACGGAGGTGATGGAGCAGAGCTCTTGGAGAGCCCAGCCAGGCTCACCTGTCCCCGTAGAGGAGGGGCTTGCTCAGACACTGGGTGCAGGCCTCATGGAACCACTGTAGGCAGCTCCTGCACTGCAGCATCTTCAGGTTCCACCTGAGGGGAAACACGGGACCAGTGACCCCCAAATACCCCTCCTTAACTGCCCCAAACCCAGCTCACCACCTTCTCCCACACCTTCAACACTCCAGCCAGCCACCGTTCTTTCTCCTTCATTCCCTGCATCCACCACCGCCCCCACAACTCATTCCCTAACCCCCGCCCCTCACTACTCACTCCCCAGGGCCACCACAGTAACAGTAGCTCTGCTGCCGGTTGCTCAGATGCCCAGCGTCCCAGTCCAACCCCTTTAGTCCGTACGGCAGGGAGAGCTTCATGCCCAGCATGGCCCGGGCATAGGGGCCCTTCTTCAGCGCACCTCCCCTCTGCAGGTGGAACAGGCAGGCGGCCTCAGGGGTGGGGGAAGAAAGGACTCGGGAGAGGCTGGGGGTGGGAGGCTCCCACAGGAAGGTGCCTTTACCTTGGTAGCGATGGCAAAGACGCACTGGCGGCAGACCCAGGATGTGCCCTCTCCCTCTCCGGGGGCTGGGGCCCTTGGAACGTGGCAGTCCTGGTGATAAGCTGAATAACGATAGTATTGATAGACCACTCATTGCGTTGCATACCTGTCTGCACTAGGTGTTGGCACAGGAGGAGTCTTACCCATCTCATTTCATTCTTGACCGTGGTCCTGCTGGGGTGGGCGTGTTACCTTTATTTTAATAGCAGGTGAGGCAGCTGTGGCTCTTAAAAGTTTAGGGACTTGCCCAAGGTCATATGGATAGAAAAGGGTGTATTTGAACTACTTTCTGCCTGCAGAGCTCACACGTCCCATCCCATGTTTGCCGCTCCCTGTGCTGGAAGGGAGTGAGGTTACAGGGTTGAGGAGACGGGCCAGAGCAGTGACTTGGGGACTCAGGCCAGGACAGGTGGTATAAGGACCAGTGCTAGAGGGAAGAGTGAGAGGCAGCCTGGAAGGCCCAGGGCAAGCTGGACCATTCAGGTGTCCCGCTCTCTCACCGTGGCGACACTTCTCACAGCTGACCAGCCGGTTCCCAGGGACCACAGTCTCAGAGCGACATACACAGCAGAGGAGTTCCTCCCCAGGGAGGGCAGCTGTGAAGAACAGAGTGTCAGAAGGCCTGTCCTTAAGCCTTTTCTGCCCCCCATACCAGGTTTCTGTTTTCCACGGGATGCACACCCTCAGGCCTCTCACCAGGGCTGATGTCTTTCCATAGAACCAGAAACTGGGAATCATCCTCAAACTGGACCAGACACACCTCCCGAGCACTGTCCACCTGGAATGGGTGAACACAGAAGATCAAATGGAAGTCAGAACTAGATAAGGGAAATGAGAAAAGGTGACAAGTCAGAGATCAAAGGTCTTACCTTTTTGATGGTCCCCAAGTATAGCAGCCCATCTGTCCATCTGGCCAGCACATCTTGACCCTCCCAAAGTCGAGGCCTGGGGCCTGAGGTGGGAGCAGGGGAAGCTGGGTCCCAAAGTGGGGAGGCACCAGAGCGGCTCAGCCGGGGGGGCTGTGCCATTGCATCCTGGGGGGGCCTAGCTAGAAATGGGATGGGAGGAGAAAGTTATGAATACTGAGGAACTGGTCCCCATTTTCTTTGCCTATTTTTCTGTCAAGGACTCAAGCATGTGTGCCCCCAGTCTCCATTTCCCTGAGACACCTGGATAGGAAACCACTGGGCCCCCCTCCCGAGCTTCTTAACTCCAACTCTCCCAACACAGTCACCACTGGCTCTCTTCTCCCTACCCCCCCTACCAACCTAGTTCTCTAGTTTCCCAGCTTCCAGAGCTCCCCTGGGATGTTATATCCTGGCCTTGAGATTTTAACAGAAACGATGGTTGCAGAGGCAAAGGTTACCACTCAATTTCTACTACCACCTTCTACTGCTGTTTAGAAGGATCATAATTGGGGTACTGTTTCCCAGAGATGTGTTTTAGGAGCTTTTTCTAGAGATGTTTTCCAGAGTGGAAACGATTGCCTCCCGGGCCCGCGTGTCTCATTCAGAACAATCATCTTGATGCCAGGTTATGTCAGGTCACCCTTAAATTCGGGGCTCCCACCCCCGGGTTAGATAACTTCCCTGAGTGCCCCGGGAGGGGGGCGTGTCCCAGTCTCGGTCTCTACTCCCCATGACGGCGAGTCCGAGAGGGGACTTGAGTCGGCCCGACCCGATGCCCAGGCGGCGCGGCTCTCCCGCCCGCGCCCTGCGCGCCGACCCCCGGCTCCCTGCCCCCCCACGGGCGCCTCCCGCCGCCTCCTTACCAGTGACAGCTGGGGCCGCCGGGAGCCGGGCAGAGGCAGACGTGGGAGACCGAGGCGAACCCCCCGCGCGGGGAGGGCACGTCTGGGCGTCGGGGGGCGTGCAGGCAGAGACCGGGGGGTCCCCAGGCCCAGCCCCTCCGTCCCGGCGGCTCTGGGGCGTATGACGCAGCAGCCAAAGCAGCGGCAGCGGCAGGAGGAGGAGGCGGCGGGGGGAAGGAGGGGAGGGGAGGGGAGGGAAGGGAAGGGAAGGGAAGGGGAGGAAAGGGGAGGGGAGGGACAAACCGGCTCGGGGGGAGGGTGGTGGGAGGGGAGGACTGGGGGGAAGGAGGAGCCGGGGGGTAGGGGGGCGGGCCCCACCTCACCCCACCTCCCTCACCTCCAACAGGCCTGGTGGGTGCCGAGCAAGCAGCGCCTTCTCCGCGGATGGGGCGGGCGGACTGTCGGACCCGGCGGGAGAGGGAATCCCCGCAGCCCCATCCTCCAAAAGGAGACCTGCCCTCGGGGCAGGAGGAAATTCCCCCTCCCGGCCGCCGGCCTCCGGCCGAGCCCTCACCCCATGCCATATCCGTTAACTGCCCCCTTAACCTTCAGGGTCATTCCAAGTCCCACCCCCCCAGCCCTAGTTCACGACCCCGCCCTCCACTCACCCTTCTCATTGCCCCCGCCACGCCCTCCTCCCTCGAGTGCCCCGCCCTCCCCCCCGCCTTTGCTCCGGCCCCGCCCCCGCTGTGCCTAGCTGCCCCCCCCCCGCCCACCGTCGCCGCGCTTCTGCGCACGCGTGACCCCTCCCGCGCGCGCGGCACCTGGGAGGACCCAGCCCCTCCTTTACGGGGCGGTGGCCCTCGGCGGTTGGCGCGAGGGAGTCGGTGCTTGTGTCCCGCCCCGCGCTTCTAAGGCGGGCCCACGGACCGGGAGGGCTAGTACCGAGGCGGTGACGCCGCCGAGAGCCAGCCAATGGGCAGCGGGCGGGGCCAGCCCCGGCGGTTCGAACGGGAAGGCAGGGAAAGAGCGGGAGGAAAGAGCCAGCAGTTTGTGGGAGGGAGCGCCAGCCACGCCCCTGGGCTCGGGTTCCTACCTTCCCACACTCGCCAGAGGAGTTCCTGCCCCGGGCTGGGGTGGCCTTTGGCAAAGGGGAAACAGAACTAGTGACTGTGGATACCTAGTGGGCAACTCCTAGGCGTGGACGACGGGGGCAGGGTATGGGAGCTGGAGGCCACCCCACTCCGGGGATTGTCTGTTAGGGAGAAAAGCCGAAGCCCTAACCCCGCGCAACACACACAAATGCTTGGCAGAATGGAAGATCCACAGTTTCCATCTTTACAGGTAGGAAAAATATCTCCCTTATTGGGCAACCGCTAATAAAACCTTTATTAAAAAAAAAACAAAAAACAAAAAACCCTCTTCTTTATTTCATAGGCCCAGGTATCACAGTGCCCCCCTCCCAATAAAGCACCCCCCACCGCACCCCCTTCCCCGTGTGTCTCACACACACACACACACACACACACACACACACACACACACAAATCTAGATCCATCTTCATTTCCTATTGGCCTGGGCAGTACCAATAACACACTGGTTCACCTGCGGGCAGGGGGTTTAGACAAACAAAATAAAGTTTTCAGAGTAACCAAAAGAACAGTTTTCTCCAAATCACCTCCCAACCCCCAATATTAGGGCTGCCCTCAGAGAATCCTAAAATAAGGGCTCTGAAAGGAGGTTCAGGCTGGTCTCAGTTCTCCCATGCCCACGAGGTATTCTAGGTCTGGAAGAGGAGGAAAGGCCTGAGAAGGGACAAAAGCCCCACACAGGAGCAGAGAGAGGAGCTTCTGTTTCTAGCAGTACCTCGGACTAGACACCCCCAAAGCCCTCCCAACACTAATGCTTAATAAGCTAGATAAAACAAGAACAACACAAATTTAGGAACCAAGGCTATTTGGAAAATTAATGATTCCAAGCCTAGGGGAGGAAATGTACAAGATGGATCTGGAGTAAAGACTACTGGGGACCTATCTAAAGGACACAGGAGCCAAGGTGGAGCTTCCACTGGCCAAAGATGGGCAATTTGAGCATCAGAAAGAATAATGACCGCAAAGGATATATACCAAAAGTACAAGCATCTGTAAGATGTTACCTCCTGGATAAAAACTCACTGTTCACCTTTGAAAGTTGCCAGGATACCAACTTATAATACTGAAAATTGATAAAGAATCTAGCATTTATCCTATCTTACCTATATGGACTGAATTTCAGAATAACCAAATAGATGGCAAGGGGGAGTTATTTACAGAAGAATTGTGATTAATAAATGTAGAACAACTGAGAAAATTAGAAAATCACCATTTTTAAAAAATCACCATTTAAAAACTCCCTAATAATAGATCTAGATAGCATCACTGATAAAATCACTAGGGGAAAAAGTTGACAGGAAGTGTTTAAATGGATAGATCAGGCTGACAATACCCAAATCCAATGATCAATTTTTATATCATTAAAAGTGGAACAATTAGGGGGAGGGGGAAAAAAAGTGGAACAACTAGATACTAGGTGCCTCCTGATATGATGCAATAGAAAGTGTATCACACCATCGAAGTTTTTTCCCCATGAAATTTAAACCTGATTCAAATCAAGCCTCTAAATCTACAAAAATTGTGAAGAGGAAGCAACCAGCCAAAATCTAGAATATGGTATATTCTATAGGACAAATGACCCTACTTCTTCAACAAATAAATGCTATAAAAGGGGATGAGATTATTATATTTTAAAAGAAACTCGGACTTCCCTGGTGGCGCAGTGGTTAAGAATCCGCCTGCCAACGCAGGGCACACGGGTTCAAGCCCTAGTCCGGGGAGATCCCACGTGCTGTGGAGCAACTAAGCCCATGTGCCACAACTACTGAAGCCCGCGCACCTAGATCCCGTGCTCCGCAACAAGAGAAGCCACCACAGTGAGAAGCCCGCACACCGCAATGAAGAGTAGCCCCGGCTCGCCACAGCTAAAGAAAGCCCACGCACAGCAACGAAGACCCAATGCAGCCATAAATAAATAAATAAAAATTTAAAAAGACACTCGAGACAATTTCAACCAAATGAAATGGGCGGCCCTTGCTTTGATCCTGAACAGAGCAAACCTAATGTATAAAAGGCATTTCTGAGACAATCGGGAAATTCAACATCAACTGGGTATTAGAGGATATTAAAGAGTTCATGTTGTTGGGTGTTAATGATGTTGATAGAACTTTACTTGGGGACTTCCCTGGTGGCGCAGAGGTTAAAAATCCACCTGCCAATGCAGGGGACACGGGTTTGAGCCCTGGTCCGGGCAGATCCCACTTGCCGCAAAGCAACTAAGCCCCTGCACCACAACTACTGAAGCCTGTGCACCTAGAGCCCACGAGCCACAACTACTGAAGCCCGTGCGCCTAGAGCCCATGCTCCCACAACGAGAAGCCACCGCAATAAGAAGCCTGCGCAGCCCCCGCTCGCCGCAACCAGAGAAAGCCCACGCGCAGCAATGAAGACCCAAAGCAGCCAAAAATAAATAAACTTAAAAAAAAAAAAAAAAGGAACTTTACTTGAACTTGCAAGCTTGCAAGGGAAATCCTGATTAAAGTAGAAGACCAGGGCAGGGTGCTAAGGTGGCTGACTACTACCATGGCAGCAAGAGTGCAGAAGGGCACACATGATCAGAGACCCCGAATAAAGCCAGAACACATCGTAGGGCTATATATAGCCTCAGGAAAACAAGTAACCAGAGGAAAAAATTACCCTCTGGAGGCAGACAGTAAAGAAACATCCTGACTTAACTCTAGTAGAGGGAGCTTAAGTCTCCTAGAGAATTCATGGCCATGGACACAGCTGATCTTCGTGGGGATTGGAGCCTGAATTCACACTATTTGGAATAGTCTGAAAAACCTGTACGTCTTTGATCCAGGAATTCCATTTCAAGGAATCTCTCCCTAGATAGTTAGATGTAACTAAACAAATATAAAATGATAATGTACAAAGTTAGCCAACATGGCCTTGTTTGTAATAGTAAAAGGGTGGAAACAATCCAAGTGTCCAGCAGAGGGAACTGGTGGATAAACTTTGGTGCATCCACACAGTGGAGTCCTAGGCAGATGTAAAAATAATGGGATCATCTCTGTGCTGGTGGGGAATAATCCTGGGGCTGTCTCGTTAATCAAAAAAAGAAAAAAAAAAGCATGGGACAACATAATATATGAGAGGGGGAGAAGAGATGTCTTACATAAGAAGGAGGTAAAACCCATGCATGTTGCTTGTATTTGCAAAAAGAAACATTGGAAGGATAAGTAAAATGATAAATGATGAAAATGATTACTAGGGCAAGTGGGGAGAATGAGGATGGGGCGGTGGTTAAATCTCACTTGTTGTATATAGCTTTCTATTGATATAGTTTTGACCTTTCAACTACCTATTTTTAAAAACTTAATTAAAAACCCCCAAAAGTCAATAGTTAAAAAAAAAAAAAAAAAAGGATCCAGGTAGGTAGTGCCCCAGATGCCTGGCAAACGTACATCCATTCTGGATGAACCGTGCCCCCTGGTCTGAAGGACAGCAGGTAGGGGTGGAGAAGCCTATATAACCCCCAGGAGGCCTGACAGGGATGGGACTGGTAGTGACCGCACCTTGGAGGCAAAGCGTAGGGAGTTGAGGGACTCGGAGACGTTCTCTTCCAGGGGGGAAATGTTCACAAACATGAGCCTGTGGAGAGAGAGGGGGCCAAGCCCCAGCATCAGGGGCTGGGCAGAGCCTGGACCAGGTCTTCACGGTGTTGCCTCCCCCACCCTGACCCCAACATTGTGGTTCCCAGCCCACCCCTTCCCCTCACATCTTAGCGCTGCCGCCCAGCGAGTTCTGCAGCAGGTAGGTCAGCTTGCTGTTCCGGTAAGGCACGTGGGACTCCTAGAGGGTTACGGGGGACAGGTGGTTAGGACAGGGCTGGGTTCAGCATGGCCAGCCCCAACCTCTCCCTGGGGTCCGCCTGCCCCCAACCCCATTACTACCTTGTTGCTCAAGGCCATGATGACCAGCCCCAGCGTGGACAGGCTGCTGTTAATGGCCTGCGTTTCCCGAAGGCGTTCCCGCTCCCCAGGGCCGAGGGCCAAGCCGGGGTCTAGCCGCTCACTCCCAGCCAGGTCCACAAGGCTGAGGGGGGCCGTGCACTGCAGGCCTCGGCCAGCATGCTCCCCAGAGATCTGCAGCTGGAACACGCTGTGACTTCGTGACGATCGCTCATTCTGGGCTGTGCGGGCCACAGCCCGGTTCTGGCGGGCCAGATGGAGCAGGGCCTCCACCTGGGGATGGAGAGCAGCAAGAGGCAAAGGCAGGCAGAAGTCAGTACATAGCTAGGTCAGGTAAGGCGATGAGCAAGACTCAGCACCTGCCCTCCTGATGCTTTCTTTCTAGCCAGCAAAAGAATAAGTAAAATACACAGTGTGTCCGAGAGTACTAAGGAGTAAAATAAAACAGAAAAATAGTGTGTGAGGGTGACGGTTGCAATTTTAGAAAGGATGGCCAGCGGGAATTCCCTGGTGGTCTAGTGGTTAGGACTCTGCTTTCACTGCCGGGGCCCGGGTTCAATCCCTGGTTGGGGAACTAAGATCTCACAAGCTGTGCAGTGCAGCCAAAAGTTAGGGAAAAAAAAAAAGGATGGCCAGGGATGGCCTCAATGCCTTAAAATCTTAAGTGAGGGAGCAAGCCCTTCCAGGAGAGGAGCAGGAATGTTCTGGCAAAGGAGACAGCACGTGCAAAGGCCCTGATCTGAGGGTGTGACGAGCAGGCTGAGGAACAGCCGGGAGGCCAGCATGGATGACATGAACTGAGCAAGAAGAGTGGGCAGAGGTGAGACCTGAGATTGACGGGCAGGGCCCAGTGGCACCTGCTTCAGCAGGCCCATCACTTCTCTCCACTCCTTGGTTCCACAAAGGCGGATGCACCTCATAGCCCACCAGCCAAAACTGAATGTGCAACCTGCCCTCACCACTCACCCTTCCTCATCCTCAACGTTCTCCTGCCCCTGCTTGTCCACCTCCATCCTTGTCACCCTGCCCATGCCTCCCCAGTGTCCAGGCCTAGTGCCCCTCAGCGCTTACCTCTCTCTCACAGGAGACAGGAACATATCGGGCGTTGGTGACAGTAAGCTCCTCGCTCCCCGGCCCTGCCCGGCGAATCTCACACTCACCCCCATGGCCCTTCCGGGTCCCAGTGGCCAGCAGGTCTCGGACAGTCTCATTGTAGATCTCTACGTAACTTGCCACAAAGCTGTAGGTCCAGCCCTGGCCACTTAGCTCCTGGGCCACAGAGAAGAGGTGCCGCAGGGCCCGAGGGATCAGCCCCTCCACCTGGGGGTCTCCCCCAGGCCCACCCTCCATGGTGAAGGTCTTGCCGCTGCCTGTCTGGCCGTAGGCAAAGATGCATACTGGGTAGCCATCCAGGGCTGACTGGACAAGCATGGAAATCTCTTCAAACACTTCGTCCTGTCCACTCCCTGGTGGGAATACCCGGTCAAAGGAGAAGTCATGGCGGGTGGGGGCGGCTGGCGCCCCACTCAGGGTCCCACGCCGCTCGTCAGACCGGGAGAGGCTGAGCCGGGTTGGAGGGTCGGAGGGCCCGCTGGGGCCGGAGGGAAATAGCAGGAAGCCAGAGGGTGGGGTGGACTCCCCTGGAAGGACGGGGCGGACCCGGCAGAAGACACGGACATTGCCTTTGAGTTCCTGCAGCTGGTTGTGTAGCCGCCGGCGCTCCATCTCGAGCCCATGGAGACGTTCTTCCCGCTTAGCCAGTAAGGCCGCCTGGGCTGCAGCCTCCTGGCGCAGGGATGCCACCTCCGCTTGGCTGCCCGACAGAGCAGCTTCTGATGCCTGTAGCCTCCCCTGTCCAGAACAGAGCAGACACAGAGGGTGAGATGCAACCAAGAATAAGAACAAGTCATGATGGGATGCGCGGGTGGGAGGTGGGCTGGGCCCTGCCCCCAAGGACTTCACAGTCTGGTAAAGAAAGAGATACGGAAATAGGAATCATAGTACTAGAATAGGGAGTGCCATGGGAGCATCCAGAAGGGGCACAAGGAGGATGATATCTAGGCTGACACCCAAAAGTATGGGAGTGGACCAAGGGAAGGATGGAGTGCAGAAAGAATACTCCACAAAGAGGGACGTGTATATGCAAAATGCCCTGAATTGAGAATCGAGTCATTTGAGAGACTACAAGTAATGCAATCTAGTTGGTGCTCGCCAAGGAGTCAAATGGATGAGAAGAAGGAGAGAGAATGCGTGGGAATTTTTATCAGGAAAAGAGAGAAAGAAGAAAGGGGGTGGAGAAGTAGAGGCGACACAGACCCGGGGGAGATACGGAAACAGAGTCAGGATAGGGTGAAGTGGGGCAGAAAGCAAGACAGAGTCAGGAGTGGGCGGGGGGTGGGGGCGACGGGGGAGCAGGGTAGTGAACGGAGGTGTACTGCCAGTGAGAGGTGGTCAGGGATTCGAAGCCCAAAGTGACTTCCAGGCAACCTAGAAAGAAGGGTCAGCATTTGGCGCGAAGCTGGCCCTTACCTCCTGCTCCTCCAGCCGGGCAGCCAGTCCCCTCCGCTCCTCCTGCAATTCCAGCTGTTCTTTCTGGAGCTCTTGCACTAAGCCCTCCTGCGTGCCCAGCCGCTCTTCCAGCTCCAGGACCCGGGCGCTCAGGTTCCCCAGCTCCCGTTGGCCCTGCTCAGCCTGCGCACGCATCCTGGCCAACTCCTCTTCCAGTGTCCTGCGCTCTGCCCCCAGTTCCGTGGCCTGTTGCTGGGCCTCCCTGAGCTGGTTCCGCAGCTGTTGGTTCTCCTGGTCCAACAACTGGGTCCTCTCACGGCAGCATTTCAGCTCTGCGTTTAGGTCACATAACTGACCCTTTAAGTCCCAGGCCGGACGTTTGCTGGGTTTCTTCCTTCCCACCACAGGAGGAGCAGCTGTTGCTAAGATGGGCACAGAAAAGACAAAGGTCAGGGAACTCTTGGCTCTGTCTCGCTCTCTCCTCCCTCCTAGCCTTTAGGGCCTCACACCTGACCCTCCATCTCCTTCTTCTTCAGACAGGGAAGAGACCAAAAGGATTTTTCTGGGTACTCACCACCTCCTCTTCCCTATCCCAGCCTCTCACCCAAGGATTATATTTGTCACCTACTGCCAGGCTTCTGGGCAGGAACAGCAGGGCCTGGCTTCTGATTCTTCAGCACTAGAGAATTGGGGAGGTGACATAAGGAATTATAGCATCAGGGTCCCTCCACCTCCATCCTTCTCCCTTTACCCCCAATCCCTTCTCGGCCCCAGCTCTTAAGTATTGTTACCTGTGGCGACAGCTGTGGAACATCGGGGTCCTGTCTTCCTGGGAACTTTCGGCACTGTCGGGAGATTGGAGAGAGGAAAAGCAGAGTCATGATTCTCAGGGTGGCATGTACTCTGGCTGGGCTGAAGGCAGAGGAGCTGCTTTTTCAGAGGATTAGAAGAAATAAGATAACTTCCTTCTTTCCTTAAATCTGACCAACTCCTAGAGATATCCTTCCTAGGACCAACAAGCCAAGAAACAAGTTGAGCCAAGACAAGCAAAAAGAGCAAGGGGGCAGAACCAGGTGTAAAGTACGCTAGCATGTGTGTAAAACATGTTGGGGAACACGCCCATATTTGCTTGCAAACCCACAGAACATCCCTGGAAGGACTCACAGTTGCCCCTGGCGGGGTACTGGGTGCCTGGGGAACATGGGCAGGAGGGAGATTTTTCACTGTATAACAACTTCTGTGCCTTTGGAATTTTGAAACAAGTGAAACATATTACCTATTCAAAATAAGCTAAGATTGAAAGAAAAGAAAAAGAAAGAAGTGAGTTGAAGAGAACTGGACTTTGTGCCCTGGAGCCCACCTGCGGTCTGGCCTTGTGTCTGTGGCACAGTGCTGAGGGCCGTTGCTCTGGGGCGGGACGTGGCAACTTTGGTGCCCAGGCCTCGTGTCCTTTTCTGGGGAAAGACAAGGATGGGGGGGCGGAGTCCATAGTTACCCTCTCTGATGGTTTTATACACACACACACACAAACATACATGGATTTCCAAACCCAGCTCACCTTCTCAGGCTCCAAGTCCTCCTCCATCTGGTCAGGACCCCTCTTCAGCCTGCTTCCCGGAAGAGGGAGCCGGGAAGGGGCCTTGGCCAGGGCTCTCTTCAGCTCTATGTTCCCCTTCACTTCCAACAAGGGGGACCTCTGCTGGGAAGAGAGAGACCCTTCAGACAATACCCTGTGGCCCAAATGTCCCAAGAACTCCCGTTTATGGCCCCCCAGCCTAATTCTCATCAGCACCAACAAGCATTATATGAGTACCTCTTGTGCCACAAACTGCGGCTCACAGATGATGTGCCGTCTAAAAACCATGGAGAGAGGTGGGACGTAACACAATCCCTAAGGGAATAGCTGGACAGATGCTGAATTTCAGCTAAGTTTAAGGGCAGTACTTAAAAAAGCAGGGAAAAGGAACACTTCTTTCAGAAGGCAAAACCTTAAGCTTGCACATGGTACAGCTGGGAAACCACTACGCCCTTTTAGGTAAAGCTGAGATCATAAACAAGGGAGCGAGTTGGAAGAATAAGGTTGAAGACTGGGCAGGAGGAGCAGGTAACATTTATTAGGAACTGTTTCAAATGCTTTATCTGTATCAACTGACTTAAACCTCCCAGCCCACTGAGGAGGAGCTATTATTAGCCTCATTTTGCAGACGAGGGAAGGAAGGCTGAGAGGTAAACTAGCTGGTCTAAAGTCATCAGTGAATAAAAAGCAAAGCCAGGGTTAGAATCTAGACAGTCTGGTTCTGGAGGCCATGTTTGTAACCACTTGACCACACTGTCTCATAGGGCATTGATGCCAAGCTAAGGAGTTTAGGCTTTAGCCCTGCATATATGGAGAGCCAGATACAGTTTCTGATCAGGCATGTGAAAAACATACAAAAGAGCCTATTATAAATAATAATAGGGACTTCCCTGTTGGCACACTGGTTAAGAATCCACCTGCCAATGCAGGGGACACGCGTTCGAGCCCTGGTCCAGGAAGATCCCACATGCAGCGGAACAACTAAGTCCATGAGCCACAACTACTGAGCCTGTGCTCTAGAGCCCGCGAGCCACAACTACTGAAGCCCGCGCACCTAGAGACTGTGCTCTGCAACAAGAGAAACCACCACAATGAGAAGCCCGCGCACAGCAACGAAGAGTAGCCCCTGGTCACTACAACTACAGAAAGCCCACGCGCTGCAATGAAGACCCAATGCAGCCAAAAATAAATAAATAAATAAATTTATAAATAAATAAATTAATAATAATGAGGTGTAAGTAGGCTGACTTGCATGGGGAAGACGAGGAAGCAGAGGCATGACCAGTCTGAAGACCACCGAAGTACAGGTATGAAGTAGGGGCGTGGGAAAGAAAGATCCTCTCCTCTAAGCAGCCCAGTTCAGTGCCTGGGGATCATGCCCACCCTATGGTTACTCCTACGTAGGATGACCAACTATTCTGGTTTGCCAAGAACTGAGAGGTTTCTTGGGACACAGCATTTCAGTGCTAAAACCAGGTCATTCCTATGCAAACCAGGACAAGTGGTCACCCTACTCCTATCCCACCATCAGGAAAGCACAATGTATAGATCAACTTCTGATTTTCACTATAGGTAACTATTAATTCCAAGGCCAATCTCTCTCTGCCCTTCAGTTTACTTCATTCATTCAATATTTACAAAGTGCCTATTACATGCCAGGAAATGATCTGGATTCTGGAGTAACAGACGTGGTCCCTGCCCGCAAGACTGTGACAGGACAGTAGGCAAGCGAAGCATTTAAAGAGATGATTAAATCTTTACCAAGTGTTATCATAAAAGGATCCCAAAGGAGGGGGTGGGCATCCAGTTTAGATGGGGAGAGTGTCAGACACAATTCTACAAAGTATTTTTAGGCCAAGCCTTGAAGATGAGGAAGAGTTGGCTTGATGGGCTTGGGCCAATGAGGAGCATTCCAAGCAGAAAGCAAGGAGAGGGACTTGTAAGGAATGACAAATTATTCTGTTCAAGCGAACACAGGGATGTGCATAGAAAGTGGGGAGAGGAGAAGAGAGGTAGAAGGGAAAGACTGTGGCAGTGGTATGCCGTGATAAGGAATCCGGGGTCTACTGAAGACAAGAGGGACACTGATGATTTTTAAACATGAGAATAGTATGACTCGATCTTTACTGAAAAAGTGAACTGTGTGCAATGCAAAGAATGAACGGAAATAGAAGATGAGGGTTATCACAGCAGAGGGATGGCGTCATTCCTTCATTCATCCATTCAACAAGGATTTGTTGCACTAGATTTGTTGAATGACTGCTCTTCTAGGCTCTGGGGTGAAAGTAATGAATGTAAAGTCCCTGCCTGCCCAGAGCTTACTTTCTAGGGCAGCCTTTCCAAACTGGGGTACAAGAGAATTAAGCTCTACAGAAAATGATCTGTTTTCTCAATTCTCCCAAGAATATAAAAAACAGCTCTTACCATCCTAGGTGCCTCAGAGAGAAGTTAATGCATTAGATACAAAGGATGCCTTAGGGCATTAGATCTTAATTCTCTTGGAACTCAGTTGAGAGGGGATGTTCTAAGAGTCTGATGGCTAAGCAGAGCTGGCGTGGGGGTGGGTGGGGAGGGGGAGTAGCCAGAGGTCAGGCAGTGAAGGAGATGGAGTCCAGTCTGACTCCAAGAAGCCTGCCCTGGTTCCCAAGATCACAGGAGGAAAATCTGGGTTTGTTTGTTTTTTAATTAAACTTCTCATTTTAAAACCATTGTAGATTCACATGCAGTTGTAAGAAATAATATGGAGAGACCTGAGAGCGCCTGAAGGGCTAATTTTTAAGAGATGCTAAGTTCAACTTTGGGAAAGTGAGGTTGAGGATGTTCACAGAACATCACTAAAGAGAAAACTCTGAAACAATTTGATATCCTGGGTTTTAAATTTTTAGCTTATTGGTTTATTGTCTTTCCTTACATTAGACTGTGAGCATCACAAGAACATGCCTGTTTTGTTCACAACTATAGAACCAGAGCGCCCAGTACAATGTCTGCTACATGGTAGAACTCAATACTTTTTTTTTTTAATTTTTGGCAGCGCCAAACAGCTTGTGGGATCTTAGTTCCCCGACCAGGGATCGAACCTGCGCCCTCAGCAGTGAAAGCATGGAATCCTAACCATCGGACTGCCAGGGAATTCCCTCAATACATTTTTCAAGGAATGAAATTAGATGTCCACCAGCAGGGAAATGCTCAAATAAACTGCAATACATCCAAACCATTGGCTCCTATACAAATAAAAAGGAAAAAAAAAGGAGGTGGTGTTCTCTTTTCCTGCCACCTGCAGAAATGTGCACAAAGAATGCTGATTTTAATTCACTTTAATCAAATGTAGTATGAAAACTAAATTTTTCTTTTAAGTATTTCAAGGTCAAACACTGAATTTTTAAATTACCTGTGCCCTTCGTTCTCCCTACACTACCATAGTGGATCAACTAAAGACCTACCTCCCTGGAATTTGTGTGGGTTCAGAAAATGTGTTCAAAGGTTTGTTTATACAGGGCAACTCCTAAGAGTACAGTATTTATTTTTCTCCCATCTATAAAGCTAGACAGGATGACTCCCAACTTTCCACAATAAGCATATGCACTTAACCTTCTATAAAAACAGATTTTCATGGAACCCCTCCTATACCCACTTCCCTGGATCAGAGATGGATGCCCTGCTACTAAGGAATCTCCTGCACGTGCGCATCCGCTCCCACCCTCACCCACACAGGAACAGCACTCCAGCAACCCTTCCTTCTCTCCTCTGCACCATCATTTTCACTCTCTCCTGGATCATTCCAATCAGTATATAATACATGCTATTATTACTTCCAACCAAAAAGAGTTTTTCTCTCCTAACCCTGTCCCAGTCAGGCTTTCACTCCCACCATTCCACCAAAACTGCCCTCAAGGTCACAAGTCTGCTTGTGTTGCTAAATCAGTTCTTTATCTTTTTGTTTCTTGACTCATCAACAGCGTGTGATACAACTGATCGCTCTCTCTTCCTTAATACACTCACTTCATTTAGCTCCTGGGAGACCATCCTCTCCTGGTTTTCCTACCTCCCTGGTAGATCCTCTTCATCTCCCCAAACTTTAACAGTGGTCTTTCTATTCTCTATCTACACTCTAGGCCACTCCTATGGGTTTAAACACCATTCATATGCTGACAACTCCCAAACTATTGTCTCCAGCCAGACTTTGACCCTGAAGTCATGTGGAACTAACCTTCTCAATGTCTCCACTTGGAAGCCTAATAAACACATCAAACTTAAGGCATCCAAATCTTAACCTCCTGACATCCAACCCTCCTTCAACCTTGCTCTCTTGCAGCTTCCTCCATCTCAGTTGATATAAATCCATCTTTCAGCTGCTCAAGCAAATACACCCAAAGTCCTCTCATTCTCTTACATACCACAAAGTCTAACATCAGCAAACGTGGCCAACTCTATCTTCCAAATAGATCCAGAATCGGACCACTTGTTACCACCTCCCCTGCTACTACCATGATCCAAGTTACTATCATCTGTCACCTGGATTATCACACTCTACTGGTTCTCAACTAGGGATGGTTCTCAACTAGGGATGACTTTACTCCCCAGGGGACGTTTGATAATGTCTGGAGACACTTTGTCATGATTAGGTGGGGGTTGCTACTGTCATCTAGTGGGGAGAAGCCAGGAATGCTGCTAAACAACAGACAACTTATAGGACAATCCCCCCTGCCCCCCATAAGAAGTCAATAATGTGAAAGTTGAGAAAACCTGCCCCATTCCTAAAAGCTCTCCTTGTTTCTATCCTTTCTCCCTTACAGTCTAATCTCAATGCAGCTGCCAGAGTGGTCATCTTAAATTGTAAGAGAGATCTTGTCTCTCTTTGCTTAAAACCATCCAGTGATTCCCCATCTCACTCAGAGAAAAAAAATCAAAGTCTTCACAACGGCCCCTTTGAGGAGCAATGCGTTCAACACCCCCCTCTCTGTTACCTGACATCCCTTCCCACAACCTTCCCCGTTGCTCATTCCATTTCGGGTTTGCTACACAACTCTAGTGGCTTTGCTCTATCGGATTCCCTCTGCCTGGAATGATCTTAATAACTACTTGCCTGTTTCCCTCACCTCTTTCAAGTCTTTATTCAACTCTCACCTTCTTAATGGAGCTTACTAAGACAACCCAATTTAACAGTCTATCTTGCCAGCTGGCCTCCCTTCCCTCTCTTAATCTGCTCAAAATTTTCCTTTTCTCCATAGTCCTTATCACCTTCTTAACAGCATTATATAATTTACTTATCACATATTGCCTGTCTCCCCATGGAATGGCAGCTCCATGATGACAGGGATCTCTGCTTGCTCACTGCCGCATCCCAAGGACATAATAGGTGCTCAGTAAATATGTGATGAATAAATATGAGAAAGTTTCTATTCTTTTTCATTGTCACATCACACTGCTCTGCTCTCTGGCTGGCAGGATACAAAAGAGTATCTCTTCAAGTTGAAACCTGACTTTGGGTAAATCTGAATGTGAATACTAGTAAACAGAGGATTCAGGCAGGAGGCCTTTTCTGGCACCAGAAGTCAACCCACTCTCACTGTCACAAACACACCTCTCTCCACTGGAGAGGGGAGGGGAGGCTGCAGGTGGTTGTGAGGTGCGGCAGGGCACTGATGAGAGAAGAAATTAAGTTAACCAGTCCCACTGAGCAGAGATCTCTGCAAAACCTGGGGAAGGAGAGATAATGAGGAGTCCTTCAGTTCACAGTACTCCATTCCCCCTCTCCCCTTCCTACACCCCGAAGAGGCCGCAAAGAGGAGAGAGGACATCAGCAGGGATTTGGCCTCAGACACCACTTCCCTAGAGCTAGTGGTCATCTCAGAACTCACACTGCAATAGCGAGTAGGAATGGACAGGTGGGAACGTGTTCAGACAAGCCTGAGAATTCGAAATGGGAAATCCTGGAAACATGAAAGTGAGCAAGGGCGTGGGGGACACCCTGAAGCTGCGGGAAGGCAGGCAGACTCCCCCCACCCCCCACTCCTGGGGCTGCTCCCTGCCTTCTCCACTCTCCACCCCTCATCCCTTTCCACTGTGCGGGGGCGCACGACCTTGGCCCTGCAGGCTGGCAGAACTGAGGCCGCCGGCACGTCAGCACTGGGGGGTGGGGCGGCCAGCTGTCGTCCCCGCGCCGACCCCTACTCACCTGCGGCTCCATGTCCAGCTCCGTGCCACACACGCCAGGGAAGCGCAATGGAAGAGGACAGGGCGCCGGGGCTCCTGGGACCCGCGTTCTCTCGCGCGCTCGCGACACAGAGCACGCGCGTTCCGGGCTCCGGCGCTGCCAGCCCGGCGCCACACCCGCCACTTTTGAATTTCAACGGCCGCTACCCTGCTCACCTCGCTCCGCACTCAGGGGCCAATCGTCGCCGCCGCCACAGCCGAGGGCCAATCGCAGCGCCCTCCACCTCCCGAGGCCACACCCCGCCCGGCCACCGCCTTCCCGTTCCTGCTTCCCCTGCACAGGGAGGCAGGCGGGTTAGTCACACTTCCGGCCTCACTGTTTCTTTTCTCACCCCACCCCTCCTCTAGCTGGAGTCGCGCTGGACTTCCGCTCGGCTCCCGGCCGCCGCTCGCTGCGTCAGAAATTGCAGGGAACACGCCGCCCTAACGTAACTCGTGTGGGGGCGGGGACGCTGGAGGAAAGGAATCACGCGTGCGCAAACAGAACCCGTGCGGGGTGCGGAGCGGGACCAGCGCCCCCTAGCGGCGGCGGTAGGAAGCGCACTCGTTAGTCCCGACTGGATCGATGTGATTGCGGATGGTGCGCGACGTCTCCCAGATGCTTAGAACTGATCCCGGAAGTTGATGCTGGATCTCTTATGCGGGTGTCAGAGTGGCTGAGTCTGCCCATTCCCCGGTCTCTTTGGCATTTCTCACCAAACTTAAGGACCTTGAGTACAGCTTGGCGCTCCATGGAAGCCCGACGGTGGAATTCGAGGCCCAGGAGAGGATTTTTCTCTCCAGTCAGCCTCCTCGCCTTACCGCCTACGTACCTGGGCGCTGTTACTGGTGCTGGAGAACTGGCTTGAGTCTTTCCGAGTCTAGAGTCCATGGAGGCCTTACCGCCTACGTTTATGGAATATTTTTTATGCTTTTCAGACTAACTGTACCCGTGCATTATCCCTTTTAATGATCCCTCAATTCACTGGGCTCTTACTATGTGTCAAGTGCTTTGCATTTCTTATTTGCAAGCTAGATGAAGGAGCCAAGTTCAGAAAGGTGAAGTAACAAGTACAAAGTCACACTGCTGATTGGGAGTGGATCTAGATTCCACTAGTTTCGAAATCCAAGCTATGGGCCTTCCCTGGCGGCCCAGTGGTTAGGACTCTGAGCTTCCACTGCAAGGGGAACGGGTTCGATTCCTGGTTGGGGAACAAAGATCCCACATGCTGCAAGTCGTGGCCAAACAAAACAAAACAAAAAACCCCACCAAGCTATATCAGTTATCTCACACTACTTCTAATAACCTTAGTAACAAAAACAACAACCCCTTACCTGTGAATAATTTGCAGAGTTGTTCTACTACTCTTAGTTACCAACCATCCTGGGGGTAGGCAGAGCAGGGATTTTATTTATGAGACTGAAAGGCAGGGGACTTAAGGGATTTGTCTTGGTGCATAATTGGAGATTGACCGAATTGGAACTCAAGCCACATATCTTCTAATCCAGTGCTTTGACTTGAATTCAAACGTGCTTGTGATGGGGAGCAGACTGTGGGGAGACACAGTGTCTAAAAACCCTGCCATCATCCCCCAACCTTTGAAATCCTAGGAAAGTACACGGAGCAGGAGCTTGAAGAGTGAGTAGTGATGGAGGAAACTGGGGAAGACCAACACTGGATGGGTAAAGAGAACTGAGAAGGGAAACATGAGAAGAAATGTATATCAAAAGACATTTATCAAAGTTAAAAAAGAAATGTTAGACTAGGAGAAATATGGACATTAAAGAGGAAAAAGTTTATTCATCTTAATCGATGCAGAAAAACTACTCAAAATATTCAACATCCATTGATATTGAAGAAAAAAATAACATAGCCTGTTAAAGGACATCTTCAAAAATCCAACAGCACACATCACAATAATGGTGAAGTGTTGAAAGCCTTCCTCTTTTTATTTATTGCGGTGGGCGGGCTTTTCATTGCGGTGGCTTCTCTTGTCACGGAGCATGGGCTGTAGGTGCGCGGGCTTCAGTAGTTGTGGCTTCTCTTGTCACGGAGCATGGGCTGTAGGTGCGCGGGCTTCAGTAGTTGTGGCTCGCTGGCTCTAGAGTGCAGGCTCAGTAGTTGTGGTACACGGGCTTAGTTGCTCCATGGCATGTGGGATCTTCCTGGACCAGGTCTCGAACCTGTGTCCCCTGCATTGGCAGGCAGATTCTCAACCACTGCGCCACCAGGGAAGCCCGAAAGCCTTCCTCTTAAGATGAGAGACAAGGCAAGGAAACCTGCTCTCAGTAATCCTAGTCAATACAATAATGGAAGTTTTAGCCAGTCCAATAAACAACAACAGCAAATATATAGACGTTGGAAAGAAACAAGAATTTCAGTATTTGCAGATGAAATATACAGTATTTGCATGTGTAGCAACCCCAAAAGAAAATTCAGGTGGAATTAATAAGTGAGTTTAGTAAAGTTGCTGGGTGGGAAATCAATACAGAAAAAAAATCAATATATAAAATCTATTGCATTTCTATCAGCAGCCATCAGTCAGAAAGTGTAACTTTTAAAATGTACCATTTGGTTACATAACTATATACATATATAAAAGTCAAGCTATGCACTTGATTTTTGCACTTTATGTTATACTGCAATAAAAATTTTAATAAAAAAATACCATTTGCAATAGCAATAAAAATACAAATTACTTAGGAATAAATTTAACAACTGGAATGTAAACCCTTTGTGGAGAAAATGATAAAACTTATTGGAAGATGTTCAAGAAAATCTAAATTAATGAAAAGATATACTATGTACTTGCAGAGAAAGACTTGATGTTGTAAAGATGTCAGTTCTCTCCAAGGCCTTGGTGTTGGGCTAAGGGGGATGATAGAGTCCATGATGCCTGGTCCTGCTAGAGTCTCTCTCATCTGCCTATCTCAGAAGCAGGCTGAGTGGGACTGCCCTTGGTGGTCCTTTCCCCCTCGCCAGAGACCCCTCCTGCAAGCTGAGGAGGATTTCTTACCTTGGAAATCACATTCCTGAACCCCGTGTCCCCTCTTCCACTGCTTCTTTTCCTTGTTTCTCTGGCGGATTCCCTCCTCCCTGCCCAGCCCTTTGTAGGCCTCTCCACAGATGGCAAAGTGTGCAGTAAAGTTACCTTATGATTACCAAAGGGGAAAGGTCGCGGGGGAGGGATAAGTTAGGAATTTGGGAGTAACATATACACACTACTATATATAAAATAGCTAAACAACAAGGTCCTACTGTATAGCATAGGCAACTATATATTCAATATCTTATGATAAACCATAATGGAAAAGAATATATTAAAAAATGTATACATATGTATAACTGAATCACTTTGCTGTACAGCAGTAATTAACACATTGTAAATCAGCTATACTTAAGTAAAAAAAAAAAATTTAAAGAAAAACGAAAATATTTAGAGGAAAACAAATCCATCATTCTGCTAGCCACGGAAACCACTGTTTGTATTGTTGTACTGCCTTGCAACCTTTTTTCCATACCTGTTGTTGCCTAGTTGAAATTCCAAAGATAAAAACCAAACAGAGAAACAAACCAAAAAATGTGAAAGACTCTTTAGATAAACAGAATTTAGTATATCCATAAAATGGACTATTATTCAACCATAAAAAGAAAGTACTCATACATGCTACAACATGGATGAATCTTGAAAACATTATGCTGAATGAAAGAAGCCAGACACAAAAGGCCACATATTGTGTGATTCCATTTATCTGAAATGTCCAGAATAGGCAAATCCATAGAGACAGAAAGTAAATTAGTGGTTCCAGGGACCAGGAGAGGGAGGAATGGTGATTGGCTAATGGGTACGGGTTTCTTTTTGGATTGATGAAAAGCGTTCCAAAATTAGATAGTGGTGATGGTTGACCAACTCTGTGAATATACGAAAAGCCAAGGAATTGTACATTTTAAAAGAATGAATTTTATTTCTCAAAATTGTTATAAAAATGTCACTCACTTTTCAAGTACAATTCATCATTTCTTAAGTGCCCACTCTGTCATGCATTGTGCTAGGCTCTTGGGCTACACTGATGAAGGAGATAAACATCTCTTTCCTCCCAGAGCTTCCAGTTTGGGAGTGAAGGGGACACAGACAATAAAATGTTACCATATGGTAGAAGGAAGACAGGTGCTAGAGTCAGATCACCTTGCTCAGAGGTGAGGACTGGGAGAAATATTTCCAGAGGAAGTTCTCATCTCAGCTGGGAGCAGCAAGATAAGTAAAAGTAAAGAGAAAAAGCAGCTTCCATTTCACAGGGGTGGAGACATGTGGGTGCAGGCCAGGAGCTGAGGTCCCCAGCCAGAGGTGGTTGATTTCTCCCAAGTTGTTCTCCCTGTATCCCAGAATTCCATTTGATAACACAACCAAGGCATAGGTAGATACCACTCCTGTGAGGGAGAGACCCACTCACTTCCACAGACAGTCCCAGAGAGGAGTGGGCCTTGTGATCTATTCTGGAGAGGAAGGCTTCCGGCTCATCCCGGAATATTCCAATGCTGCAGTGACCCCCTGGTTCTTGTCTGCAGGCTCTAGGGAAAAAGGCACAGAGGGGCTCTCCAGGAACCCTCACACACTCACCTTCTGGAAACACAGTGAGCAGAGGAGGAGCTCTACTCCAGATCATTTGCCCCAAATCCACAAGTGACCATTATGGAGATCTCTCCAGGCACCATGATTTGAGTAGCTCATGGCAGAAGAACATGACTACCATTAGGCCTGAGGTGCACCATCAGCCTTTCATCCCCCAAGGAAAGAAGTGTTTGGGGTGAGAAAAAAGCCCCCATATTTTCTAGGCTGAGTAGGAAGTGAAGACCAAGATGACATGATGACAAGGCAACTCAAAGTGTGCCGGGGCAGGGGGCAGTACTTTTGCATTTTGAACCATGTGAATATATTACACAATAAGATAAATAGAATGAAAAGAAAATGAGAATAATGAAATATGTTTTCCTGTCAAATCGATAATCCCATACATTATTGCTGGGAGTATAAATCGGTACTTCTTTCCGACAAGTTCAGGAAACTTGATAGTACCAAAACCTCTTAATGTAGCATTCTAATTTAAGAGTTTAGTTTAAGGAAATAATCGGAAATATGCACAAAAATTTACGAAAGCATATATATATGTATACCTGAATCACTTTGTTGTACACGTAAAACTAACACAACATTGTAAATCAACTATACTTCAAGAAAAAAAATTTACGAAAGCAAATTACTAAAAACAAACAAAAATTTCACCAATGGACAATTTTTTTTTTTAACAAAGTAATTTGTGCCCCATTTAATGCTTTTTTTTAAAAAATTTTATTTATTTAGTTAGTTAGTTATGGCTGTGTTGGGTCTTCGTTTCTGTGCGAGGGCTTTCTCCAGTTGCGGCAAGTGGGGGCCACTCTTCATCGCGGTGCGCGGGCCTCTCGCTATCGCGGCCTCTCTTGTTGCAGAGCACAGTCTCCAGTCGCGTAGGCTCAGTAGTTGTGGCTCACGGGCCTAGCTGCTCCACGGCATATGGGATCTTCCCAGACCAGGGCTCGAACCCGTGTCCCCTGCATTGGCAGGCAGATTCTCAACCACTGCGCCACCAGGGAAGCCCCGTGGACAATTTTTAAATAGAAGATGATAAAACTATATTGCATAATACAAATTCAATCTATACGCACACTAGGGACAACACATCTACTGTGTGGGCTGCTGTTGGTTGATTCAACCCAGAGCCAAAACTGACACAGCCCTATGAGATCAAGCATTCATACTCCTGGGCATATATCTGGAGAAAACTCTAATTTGAAAAGATACAGGCACCCCAGTGTTCATTGCAGCACTGTTTACAACAGCCAAGACATGGAAGCAACCTAAATGCCTGTCAACAGATGAATGGATAAAGAAGATATATTGCATATATATATGCAATAGAATACTACTTAGCCATAAAAAAGAATGAAATAATGCCATGTGCAGCAACAAGGATGGATCTAGAGATTATCATACTAAATGAAGTAAGTCAGAAGAGAAAGACAAATACCATGTGATATCACTTATATGTGGAATCTAAAATATGACACAAATGAACTTATTTATGAAACAGAAACAGACTTATAGACATAGAAAACAAACTTATGGTTACTGGAGGGGAAAGGGGGTAGGGAGGGATAAATTAGGAGTTTGGGAGTAACAGACACACACTACCATATATAAAATAGATAAACAACAAGGGCCTACTGTATAGCATAGGGAACTATATTCAATATCCTGTAATAAACCATATAGAAGAAATATATATATATAAAACTGAATCACTTTGCTGTACACTGGAAACTAACACAACATTGTAAATCAACCATACTTCAATAAAAGATAAAAAACCCAAAAAGTGACACGGCCCTGCCCTTAGAGAACTTATAGTCAAATGAAAGGACAGACATGAAACACAGAGCCATATCATTCAGTGTACGATTGTAAAGCGAGATGGAACAATGAAAGAAAGGCATTTGAGAACACGTGGCACATGACGTAGCCACTGAAAATTGTGATTTTGAAGACTCGACAGTAACAGGTGTGGCATAAACATTTTTACAAATTTAAAAAGACTGTAATTCATTCAATCTTGGTTCAAACCAGTAACACAAGTCACGGTGATATCTAATGGGAAACACTGCAAGAAAAGAACTTGTTGACATGAGGCTTTTCAGTGCAGGATTGGTACAGGTACAGGTGTAAGTAGTATCCTGGCAGACTCCAGGTCACAATCAACCAATATTTGGCAAGGGGAAGAAGGTTTTTTAAGATTTTACCTATGCTCTGTCTCTAATAAAGGTAACTACCATTCCATTTTAAAAAGTGGGATAAAGTCTGGTAGCCCTGTGCTAAGCTACTTCTAACTCCAGAAATTATAACCTAAAATTGAAAGCTTTAATTATATGTTACAGGAAATTGCATTTGTCAGAATGTTTGTTATAGCAAATTATGTTTGTTCATTTCGAGATAAGGTTATATTTGTTATATGAAGTTACATTTGTATAGATACCTTATATTGATAACCCATTGTTTATCCCATTGTTAACCCAGCCAGGAACTTGCTGATTTTGTTATAATTAATCATATCTGTGGGGCTTCCCTGGTGGCGCAGTGGTTGAGAATCTGCCTGCCAATGCAGGGGACACGGGTTCGAGCCCTGGTCTAGGAAGATCCCACATGCCGCGGAGCAACTAGGCCCGTGAGCCACAACTACTGAACCTGCGTGTCTGGAGCCTGTGCTCCGCAACAAGAGAGGCCGCGACAGTGAGAGGCCCGCGCACCGCGATGAAGAGTGGCCCCCGCTCGCCACAACTAGAGAAAGCCCTTGCACAGAAACGAAGACCCAACACAGCCAAAAATAAATAAATAAATAAATTTATTTAAAAAAAAAATCATATCTGTGTATTATCTTGCCAAGTTAGATTCCAAATCTCGAGTTTCTCTCCTTGTGGGTTGTATAAGTTAAAAAAAAAAAAAGATATCATAACACATTTGCTTTCAAAAAACACATCACTATATCTTTTTTTTTAACATCTTTATTGGAGTATACTTGCTTTACAATGGTGTGTTAGTTTCTGCTGTATAACAAAGTGAATCAGCTATACATATATATACATCCCCGTATCTCCTCCCTCTTGCGTCTCCCTCGCACCCTCCCTATTCCACCCCTCTAGGTGAACACAAAGCACCGAGCTGATCTCCCCGTGCTATGCGGCTGCTTCCCACTAGCTATCTATTTTACATTTGGTAGTGTTTATATGTCCATGCCAGTCTCTCACTTCGTCCCAGCTACACTTCCCCCTCCCTGTGTCCTCAAGTCCATTCTCTATGTCTGCGTCTTTATTCCTGTCCTGCCCCTAGGTTCTTCAGAATCATTTTTTTTAAAATTCCATATATATGTGTTAGCATATGGTATTTGTTTTTCTTGTTCTGACTTACTTCATTCTGTATGACAGTCTCTAGGTCCATCCACCTCGCTACAAATAACTCAATTTCGTTTCTTTTTATGGCTGAGTAGTATTCCATTGTTTATATGTTCCACATCTTCTTTATCCATTCGTCTGTCAATGGACACTTAGGTTGCTTCCATGTCCTGGCTGTTGTAAATAGAGCTGCAATGAACATTGTGGTACATGACTCTTTTTGAATTATGGTTTTCTCAGGGTATATGCCCAGTAGTGGGATTGCTGGGTCGTATGGTAGTTCTATTTTTAGTTTTTTGAGTAACCTCCTTACTGTTCTCCATAGTGGCTGTATCAATTTACATTCCCACCAACAGTGCAAGAGGGTTCCCTTTTCTCCACACCCTCTCCAGCATTTACTGTTTCTAGATTTTTTGATGATGGCCATTCTGACTGGTGTGAGATGATACCTCATTGTAGTTTTGATTTGCATTTCTCTAATGATTAGTGATATTGAGCATCCTTTCATGTGTTTCCTGGCAATCTGTATATCTTCTTTGGAGAAATGTCTATTTAGGTCTTTTGCCCATTTTTGGATTGGGTTGTTTGTTTTTTTGATATTGAGCTGCTTGTATATTTTGGAGATTAATCCATTGTCAGTTGCTTCGTTTGCAAATATTTTCTCCCATTCTGAGGGTTGTCTTTTCATCCTGTTTATAGTTTCCTTTGCTGTGCAAAAGCTTTTAAGTTTCATTAGGTCCCATTTGTTTATTTTTGTTTTTATTTCCATTTCTGTAGGCGGTGGGTCAAAAAGGATCTTGCTGTGATTTATGTCATGGAGTGTTTTGCCTATGTTTTCCTCTAAGAGTTTTATAGACATCACTGTATCTGATCTTCCACAAAGGAAAGCATTTATAATGTAATGTAAGTGAAAAAGACCACCATCTTGTATATACACTACATCCAAAATTATATTTAGGAAAAAAAAAAGGATGCATAAGAAAAAGAGTGGGGAAAAATAATAAAAATGCTAAACTTTTCACCATGTTTACATATGTCATGTAACATGGTTATCATACCTAGATACGAAAAAATTACTTTAAAAAAGCTTCCCTTGAGACTGACGATACCTCTCCCAAATGATATCAATTTACGTTTTTGAGGACACAAAAGTCAGACGGGGGAGGATGGAAAATTTCAGTTCGCGTTTTTCTACCCAAAGACTAATAGAGATATTTAGTCCATGTGGTAATTTCCCCAGTGGCTTTCCAGTTTTCAGAAAGATAAGAGAGCTCCTGACATTAAATCCAAACAGATGGCTGGAGTTGCTTTTGCCATCTCTTCCTTCCTCTCCCTGCTCTCCCAAACTACCCAAATCCAGTGAAAGGCACCAATCTAGAATAGGAGGGGAAGCAAGACTGTGGCTGAGAACGGCTGTGTGGCACTGGGCTTGAGGGCATCTTCAGAAGCAGGTGTCATCCGTGCTTCATGTCAAGCTACACGGGAATCTTATTTCTAACCATGTGTCACAAAATTCCACTATGACAAACGGTAATGAATGAAGGTCCCGGAGAGTTTTTTATGCTGGAAATGTTCATATCTGGACTTAGAAATAAGTGGTCATTTAAGTGGGCTAGAAGTTTGGTTAGAAGAAAGAAATGTGGTTTTCTATATCCTACTGTCATGTCTTTAATGGGAAATGGAAGGTGTTGAATAAACCAGGGGGTCTCTGCACACACTCTCCTGCCTCGAGACCCCTGCCTTAGACATGAAGACCTCCACCTCCAGTCTCCAGAAACAGTTGCCAAGGAGGCATCACTCACCACTGCCATACCCTCCATCTGCGTGGACAGGCATCCCAGAAGACAGCCACTCCAAAAAGCAGTGTCAAAAGTCCAGGCAAGATACGCCCTTTAAAGTAAGTCTAGGGAATCATCTTCCTTTGTTTGATCACTGTTCCTCAGAAAAACTGAGTTATTAAAGAAAATCAGTGTTAACATCTTGCTTCATTTTTTGCAAGACTCAAATTCAGTGTAAAAATCACTTGATCCTGGGCCAATTGTAGCATGGAGCCTGGAGCTCCTCCAACATGCCACACTGTGCTGGGTGCTAGGAATACAGCAGTGAATGGGACAGACATGGTCCCTGACTTTTCTGAAGTTCTTGCCAGTGAGGAGTACAAACAGATGAGCAGATAGGCAATGACAAAAAACTAAGAGATCATGAATGTGACATACTTAGCACAGCACGTACAACACTATGAGTTACTGCATCACTGGGTACGGAAGGCCAGAGCCAGACTCTTCAAGTGCGCAGAACTGAAAAGGGCTGGAGCACAGAACAATCTGGGGAGATGAGGCTGGAAAAGGTGCAAGGTGGTCAAAGGTGTCCTTAACCTCGTGTGTGTCCCTGGCTGTTGGCATCACTCCACCAGCTCCACTGGCCCCCAGGAAAGTCACCCACCTGCTCTACAGTCTGCACCTTACTCCAGGTTGTCCCCTGGGCGTGGCTCTGCCTACCTCCTCCTCAGACTTTCAAGACCTCAGCTCCGCAAGCAGGCCGGCCCTTCTCTTCAGCTGATGTGGCGGCGTCCGAGGTTAGTCTCTAGTCATGCAGCTCAAAGGGATGGACGGACCTCATATAAATGAGACTGCTCTTCTTGCTGCCCCCTGCCGGTGGCTGTGTGTAAAAGGCAGGGGTGCCACATCCTGAAAACCATCACATTCCAGAAAGACAGCGATTGTGTCCTAGAGAGGCGGAGAGAATATATGGTTGAAACATGGGTTGACGTATGTGTGGATTATCAAATTCCAAGCGATCAGTTTAACATGACCAGAAAACAAATCCTTTACTTTTTCCTGCGTACTCTAAGTCTTGCGTTTGCGGTCATAATCAGTGAAGCTATGTAACAACCGTTGAGAGAGTTGTCAGAAGCCAGGATTCATACGTGACACAGCATCCCAGGTAATGATGTACCAGTATTAAGTAAACAATATGAGGGAACCTCAAAGGCGAGAAATCTATGTTGTTCCAATACAAACATATTCCAAAGAGCCATGACATTGTATTTCCTCAAGGCGTGAGGTATGAAATTATCCAGGAACGGTAGATTGAACAATAAAGAACAAGAAACAATGGTTCCTGGACCTGAATGGGAAGAGACGATGCCTGGAAACCACAAAAAATCTTCATATGTACAGATCAGACAGTTAAAGAAATATGTAAGTACATATTTTGCCCATTAATATAAATTTTCACCAATATATCACTATACTTGACTTGGGCCTATGTATTTTGTAGTATATTTTATTTTTTTAAAATGTATTTTGTAGTATATTTTACAATCAATTTGTTTATAGATTTTGCCCACACACCGTAGGTGCGACCCTGCCTTGACATGTCCAAACACAGCTTCTCGCAGCAACTGCTCCTCATTTTGTGCCTGTCTCCCATTTTCTGACCAGTCTTGCCAGAAATCTAACATTCTCCCTCCAACTACCCTCTCTCCACCATCACTGCGAGCCTCCTAACTCACCCACCTCTGAGCCCTGCAGATTCTACCTGCTGCGCATCCTTCCATATCTCCAACCTCTCACCTCTCACCTGGACTACTACAGCGGCATCCAACTGCCTCTCCCATCCTCTCCTAATTCCCGCTGACTCTTTCTCCACTTTGAAGTCAGGGTGATCTTTCAAAAGTGCAAATACCATCACATCACTCCCTGGATTAAGAAGCATTGCCTCTCATTGCTGAAGTCTAAAGTGCAAACTCCTGGGGACTTCCCTGGTGGCGCAGTGGTTGAGAATCCGCCTGCCACTGCAGGGGACACGGGTTCGATCCCTGGTCCGGGAAGATCCCACATGCCGCGGAGCAACTAAGCCCGTGCGCCACAACTACTGAGCCTGTGCTCTAGAGCCCATGACACAACCACTGAGCCCGCGTGCCACAACTACTGAAGCCCACACACCTAGAGCCCGTGCTCTGCAACAAGAGAAGCCACCGCAATGAGAAGCCTGCGCACTGCAACGAAGAGTAGCCCCCGCTCACTGCAACTAGAGAAAGCCTGCGTGCAGCAACGAAGACCCAACACAGCCAAAAGTAAATAAATAAAATAAATAAAATAAAAATATATAATGAGATGTCTTTTAACACCATAATCACAAATTGATATTTTATCTTTTTTTAAAAAAAATTTTTAGTAGACGCCATTGTTATATTAAGCCTTTTTATCCATTAACACGTATGTCTATTTATTTAGGTCTTCTTTAGCATCTTTCAATAAAATACGGTAATTTTTCTCAGAAATATCTTGAACATTTTTTTTGATTTATTCCTAGTTATCTTAAAATGTTTATTGTATTGTAAAGGGTTTTTATTAAATTATGTTTTCTTGCTGTCTGCTACTGCTATAAAGGAAACGAATTGTTTTACTTATTAATCTCTATTCAGTAATGTTTCTAAGCTTCCCTATAAATTCTAATAATGTGTTGGGTTTTCTTTTCTTTCTTTCTTTATGTTTGGCTGCGTTGGGTCTTCGTTGCTGCGCGCAGGCTTTCTCTAGTTGCCGCGAGCCGGGGGGTAGTGAAAGCACCGAGTCCTAACCACTGGACTGCCAGGGAATTCCCCTAGAATTACTTTTAATTAATTTAAACTTAAGTTTAAATAGGCACATGTGGCTGGTGGCTACCATATTGGACAGCACAGCTCTGGAACATGCAATTATATAAATAGACCACAAATAATTTTTCCATTCTTTTATTTATGGATATTATATTTCCAAACTATTGCTATATAAGAAAATGCTTCAATGAACATACTTCTCTATGCCTTCTTATGCAAATATGGGAGAATTTGGATATAAGTTTATGAGTGGAATTATATTGTCAACTCTACTAAATATTGCCAAATGGTCTCCACGGTGGTTTTTCCAGTTTACACTCTTACACAATGTAAGAGGGTCCCTATCTCCCCATAACCTCAGCAACACTTGATATTACCAGACTTATCTTTGCCAATATGATTGATGTCAAATGTTATCTCATTGTTATTTTATTTTATTTTAAGTATTTATTTATTTAGGCTGCTCTGGGTCTTTGTTGTGGCATGCAGGATCTTTTTTAGTTGCAGCATGCGGACTTCTTAGTTGTGGCGTGCAGACTCTTAGTTGCGGCACGTGAACTCAGTTGCAGCATGCATGCGGGATCTAGCTCCCCCTGCATTGGGAGCTCGTAGTCTTACCCACTGGGCCACCAGGGAAGTCCCTCACTGTTATTTTAAATTGCATTTTCTGTTTCTTCTTTGAGGAATTGTCTTTCATACTGTCTTCATTTTTCTCTTGGGTTGATTGTCTTTTTCATAATGATTTGTGGAAGTTCTCCATAAATTCTAGATGGTAATTCTTTCTTGGTTATATGCCTATATATGATGTCTACTATAATGTTCTTTTTATTATTCATTTAATTTTTGGAATAGCAATAATTCACATGTATTCCAAAAGGTACACAAAGATAACTAGGGTTGACTGAAAAATATTCTCTCCCTGACCAAACTCTAGCCAGGTTCCTCTAAGCTCTTTTTCTGCTTTGGCCTGCAAAGACTTAAACAGAGGACTTCCCTGGTGGTGCAGTGGATAAGACTCTGTGCTCCCAATGCAGGGGGCCTGGGTTCGATCCCTGGTCAGGGAACTAGATCCTACATGCATGCCACAACTAAGGAGCCCTGAAGGTGCAACTAAGGAGCCCACCTGCTGCAAATAAGACCCAGCACAACCACATAAATAAATATTTTTTTAAAAAAGACTTAAACAAACACGAACATAATTTCTAACAGCTCAAGGCCACATCCCCAGGATGACTTTTGCCCCCCTTAAAGTGTCTGCCTGAGAAAACACAAAGCTGCCAAAATAATCTTGTTTGTTCCAGTCAACACCTGAAGATAGGGCCCCTGTCTCCTGCCCTCTGTGGGAGGGTAGGAGTCTAAATTGGATAAGCACCAGTTAACAAACCCAAATGGATTTCACATGGACCAAACCCCCACTTCCTGCTTTTTGTAATTTTTCACTTCCTTGACTCTACTGAGCTCCCACTCACTCCCCTCTCTATTCCCTCATTCTCCTTTTAAAATGCCCAGTTACCTCTGTACAAATCCAAGTTGAGCTCTGTTCATGGTGGACTCTTTTCCCTAATGCATTAGTATACTACTGACTACAATATGTTCTTACCATATTAACTAGTGTCCAACATTTTTTATCTTTGAATAACCCAGCAATTCTACTCCTAGGCATATACACAAGAGAAATGAAAACATATGTCCACACAGAAACTTGTACAAGAATGTTTACAGCAGCATCATTTAATGATAGCCAAAAGGTGGAAAAAGCCAAATGTCCATCATCTGGTAAGTGGATAAACAAATTGTGATTTATACGTAGAATGGACTATTATTCAGCCATAAAAAGGAATGTAATACTGATATGTTCTACAACTTCGATGAACCTCAAAAACATTATGGTAAGTGTAAGAAGCCAGACACAAAAGGTCACATGTTGTATCATTACTTTTATATAGTATATACAGAATAGGCAAATCCATAGATATAGATCAGATTAGAGGCTGGGGTCAAGGGAATATATGGTAAGGCAAACCCTCAAACTTGTTTTCTTGGTTATTCTTGGCCCTTTGTTCATCCATATAAATTTTCGAATCAGCTCATGAAGTCCAGAAAAAATATTACTGAGAATTTTTATTAGAATTGCTTTAGATTTATCGATTAATTTGGGAAGAGTTGACATCATTGTTATATTATGTCTTTTTATCCATTAACATGTATGTCTGTTTATTTAGGTCTTCAATAAAATACGGTAATTTTTCTCAGAAATTTCTTGAAAATTTTTTTGATTTATTCCTAGTTATCTTAAAATGTTTATTGTATTGTAAAGGGCTTTTATTAAATTATGTTTTCTTTCTATCTGCTACTGTTATAAAGGAAACTAATTGTTTTACTTATTAACCTCTATTCAGTAATGTTTCTAAGCTTCCCTATAAATTCTAATAATGCGTTGTGTTTTATTTATTTATTTGTTGGGTTTTATTTTATTTATTTATTTATTTTTGGCTGCGTTGGGTCTTCATTGCTGTGCACGGGCTTTCTCTAGTTGTGGCGAGCGGGGGCTGCTCTTCGTTGCGGTGCGCGGGCTTCTCATTGCGGTGGCTTCTTTTGCTGCGGAGCATGGGCTCTAGGGTGCGCGGGCTTCAGTAGTTGTGGCTCGTGGGCTCTAGAGCGCAGGCTCAGTAGTTGTGGCGTAGGGACTTAGTTGCTCCGCGGCATGTGGGATCTTCCCAGACCAGGGCTTGAACCTGTGTCCCCTGCACTGGCAGGCGGATTCTTAACCACTGTGCCACCAGGGAAGTCCATGTGTTGGGTTTTCTATGTAGATAATCAAATCCTTATAAACAACTAATCATTATTTATGTTTTTTTTTAATTGTCAAGTTAGTATTGATAGTATACACACACACACACACACACAAACACTGCTTGGTCTGATTTGCAAAACTTTTGTTTAGGATTTTTCCCACTATGCTTGTCAGTGAGTTTCATAAAATAGTTTTTTTGGCTGTGCCACGCAGCTTGTGTGATCTCAGTTCCCCAACCAGGGATTGAACCCAGGCCCTTTGCAGTGAAAGCGCCGAGTCCTAACCACTGGACCGCAGGGGAATTCCCCCAAATAGTTTTTTTTGTTTTTTTTTTTTTTAATTTATAGCTGCGTTGGGTCTTCGTTTCTGTGCGAGGGCTTTCTCTAGTTGTGGCAAGCGGGGGCCACTCTTCATCGCGGTGCGCGGGCCTCTCACTATCGCGGCCTCTCTTGCTGTGGGGCACAGGCTCTAGAAGCGCAAGCTCAGTAATTGTGGCTCACGGGCCCAGCCGCTCCGCAGCATGTGGGATCTTCCCAGACCAGGGCTCGAACCGGTGTCCCCTGCATCGGCAGGCAGATTCTCAACCACTGCGCCACCAGGGAAGCCAGGGAAGCCAGGGAAGCCCCCCCAAATAGTTTTAAAGTATATACTCTTTTATCTCTTCTCTGGAAAGGTGTATGTTGTTGTTGTTGTTAATGTTGGTTGTAACTCTGTATGCAGGTAATGATAATCTGATGAAGCGTTCTTCTACCATCAGAAACAACTTTTACAAAACAGTGAGCCCCTCAGCCTCCCACTCTTTTACTGGGTTCACTTCTACTCACCCTTTGGTTCTCATCGTGAACGTCACATCCTTAGAAAGCTCTTTGCTGCCTCCCACACTAGGTTAGATGTCTGTGTTCCATGCCTCTCATAGCACACTTTATTTCCTCTATCATAACTCCCTTCACATTTCACTGCAATGTCTCACTGAATGTTAGTATTCTCAGCTGGACCAGAAGCTGCAACCTCTTTTTTTTTTGGCCGCACCACATGGCTTATGGGATCTTAGTTCCCTGACTAAGGACTGAACCCAAGCCCTTGGCGGTGACAGTGCGGAGTTCTAACTGGACTGCCAGGGAATTCCCTGCGACCTCATTTTTGTTCACCACTACGCCAGTGTTTGGCACATGGATGGCACAACATTACCCATCAATAAATGTATGTTGACTGTCTGATTAAATGAATGAGTGAAAGAAGCAGCCACAAAATGGGACATGAATCAAGTTATCCCTATATATGGGAAATTTTAAGCTGCCTGTGAAGACCTTCTGCTTTAGAACAAGGGAGAAGATAAGAACCAAGAAAGACTGCAGCCCCAGCTGTGGGAGCAGAGAAATATGGAAGGAGGTGGAGGCACCATCCAGGTCTTTCTGTGCAGAAGCTCAGTATGAAAAGACAGTGATGGAGGGCAGAGACATGGTAGTACCAGGGACCCCACCATTACTGGAGGCCTGCTAGAACCCCAGGGTTCTACCAAAGATGGCCCTGGACACTTAGAAATTCTGGGAGGATCATTGTGCCACCTGAGAGCCAAGTGCTATGCAGGATCATGGGGAAGACAGCAGAGATTCCTCGAGATTCTCTCACAGATAGAGGGAGGGGCTTGGACAGGGTTAGATTTCTCTTATTACTAGGCAGAGTATTATTATTATTATTACTATTATTATTAGGCAGAGTCCCCCGAAATATCAGTTAAAGTTTCTTGTTTTTTTTTTAACCCAATAAAAAATGGGCAGATGATCTAAAGAGACATTTCTCCAAAGAAGACATACAGACGACCAAAAGGCACTTGAAAAGATGCTCAACATAGCTAATTATTAGAAAAATGCAAATCAAAACTACTATGAGGTATCACCTCACACCAGTCAGAATGGCCATCATCAAAAAGTCTACAAATAATAAATGCTGAAGAGTGTGTGGAGAAAACAGAACCCTCCTACACTGTTGGTGGGAATGTAAATTGGTACAGCCACTATGAAGAACAGTATGGAGGCTCCTTAAAAAACTAAAAATGATCCTGCAATCCCACTCCTGGGCATATATCCAGAGAAAACCATAATTAGAAAAGATACATGCACCCCAGTGTTCATAGCAGCACTATTTACAATAGCCAAGATGTGGAAACAACCTAAATGTCCATCAACAGATGAACGGATAAAGAAGATGTGATACATCTTCTATGTGATACACAGTGGAGTAACTCAGCCATAAAAAAGGATGAAATAATGCCATTTGCAGCAACGTGGATGGACCTAAAGATTATCATACCAAGTGAAGTAAGTCAGACAAAGACAAATATCATATGATATCACTTATATGTGGAATCTAAAAAAAAATGATACAAATGAACTTATTTACAAAACAGAAACACTCACAGACAAAGAAAACAAACTTATGGTTACCAAAGGGGAAAGGTGGGGGGAAGGGATAAATTAGGAATTTGGGAGTAACATATAACACTACTATATATAAAATAGGTAAACAACAAAGTCCTATTATATAGCACAGGGAACTATACTCAATATTTTGTAATAACCTATATGGGAAAAGAATCTGAAAAATATGTAACTGAATCACTTTGCTGTATACCTGAAACTAACACAACATTGTAAATCAACTATACTTCAATAAAAAATACATTTTTTAAAAGTTTCTTTTTTTTAATATTTTTGTACTGTATGACCAAATTATATCCAAACCTCAGAAATTAGGTTATATTTTTTAAATTCCCAAGTCCATGGCGGTGAACACGCTTTAGTGTAAACAGAAGTAGAAATATAATGTTGTACACATGAAACTTACCTCTATTAAAAAAATCTAAAATAAAATTTTTAAAAATCCCCAAGTCTACTCAAGGCAGAGATGGCCCAACGGCTTCTGCGGGCCCCTAGAGAAACCTTCCTCACCATGTCCTGACCCCACTGACTCATGCTCAGTAACTATTATGTTTATTCTACACCTGCACCTCAGTACCAGTAAGTGCCTTGTACAGAGGTACAAGAAATTCAGTCAGTGGAAAGACATGATATCCGGGTTTCCTAGCTTATCTGTCTCATGTGACTTTGACTAGCATCCGTTAGCCCCTTGAGCTTCGATAACTGAGTACACTGGCAAATGGACCTTTAGACTTGCCATGAGGCTCATTAGGCCCTGCTCCTAGACCATTTGTTCATTCATCCAATTAACCCTGCCTGAACACCTCCTGTATGGGAGACCATGGTTGGGTCAGTCTCTGGTATCTACCTAGAGAGCTATTTCCATGTGACTCAGAAATATTGATCTATAGAGTAGACTTGAAGGCCTCACACAAGATTTGGAAGGCAGGATATCATAGCAGGTAAAAGCATGTGCTCTGGAGACAAATCCTGCGTTCAAATTCAACCTCCAGCACTTACTGCTCTGGACCTCATGGAAAAATAGGGCTAATAAGAGTCTTGTCTCAGTTAGGATGCATTCAGCTGTAAGCAACAGAAAACTCAGCTAATAATGAAGACATTAAATTGTTTCATTTTACAAAAAGATCTGGAGGTAGGCAGCTGGTAAAGCCCCTCACGTATATCATCCAACAAGACCTAGGCTCTCCTCATCCTGCTCCATCACCCTTGGTGTGCTGGCTTTTGGGAACCCTGTGATACTCCATGATTCTCTTGGCACATGGGAAACTTGGCCCCTGTATTTCCCAGATCAGTTTGGGAGTATTACTTCTTGGGGGGTGGGCAGGGGACAATGGCCTTGTGGTGATTCGGATTATTATTCCCAGTTATTTGTTCCCTTATCATTTAAGTATACATCCCTGTCCTTTGCTGCATGACTTGCTTGGGCCAACAGAATGTCAGAAGAAATGATATAAGCAGATGTAATTTTGTAATTTGACTTGGCCTCTTACACTCCTGTGATGTGACAAGAGAAAAGTAAAATCCAGACCTCTACTGTCCCTTCAGCTTGGGCCCCAGAATAAAGACCCTGGACCAGAACTAAACACAACCAGAAGCCTGGAGTCTTATCCATCCTGATCAAGCCCAACTTGGACCAGCCAAACCACAGCCAACTTCCAGCACTATGAACATAAAAATAAATGGTTGTTATGGTAAGCCATTGAGATCTTGGAGATGTTTGTTTACGCAGCAAAAACTAACTATTGCAGGCCATTTTGGGGGCCCTACCAATGTCTAAGCTCTTTATCAGGGTCAATTATCTTACACCAAAACTCAGAGGTGTGAGGAAATGAAGTTTATCTATAAGCAATGTGGCCTTTCTTACAACCCTCATCTACTGGGTAGCAGTAAAGGCTGGAGCTGTTTCAGTACAATGCCATAGAATAAACATGCTGTTCAGATACTTCTTAGTCTCTCTAGGTAAAAACGCTCAGAATCTCAGAAGTCTTCTCTCCTCCCAGGCTTCTTGCCAAGTAGCTGTTGGGAGTGCATGAAGAGAGAGAAGAGGCTTAAATTCTCTTGTGGGGGACAGATGTAGGAGGAGAATGAGGGTCCTCGTGCTCTCACTGCGTCCTTTGGCTCCTCTGGTGTTTGGGTCAATATGTACTTGGTCATGTTCACCCTGTTGGTGTTTGGCTAATGTCAGCACTTAGAGTATCTCAAGGGTCTCTCATGGCTGGGTCTGATCTCACTGGTACTCCCTGGTTGACTCAAACTCCCTGTGGTTCTGGAGAGCCCAGTGGACCCCCTGAATATCTACCATGTCCCCAGTATAGCCCCTGACCCAAGCTGTCCAAACTGCACACCTCTGTTGCCCATTCACCACCTTCCTTCCACACCATGCCCATGGCTCTCAACTCAGTACCCACCTAGGGAAGGACTAAAAGTGAAAACTAGACCCTCTCTCCCTCTTGTTCACCCTGGTTTGCCCATGTATCTATATTGGACACAAGTTTGTACCAACTTCAGTGATTTCTTCTATTTTCTGGCTGTTTTTGAAGCCATTTCCCCAATTCCAAGGTAAGCCTCTTTGATGTCTATCTCATTTTCACCTCCCGGCTTTCTTATTCAGTCCCCAAGACAAGAAGGGGCAGGCTTCTCTTTTATTCCTTTCATACCATATCCTTGGTTTCCTGGCTCTAGTCGCCACTTCAGAAGACAGGATTTCCTTTTGGAAGCAATCCTTTGAGGTAAATGTTATGATTGTCATTATGGACAGATGAGGCAATCAGAGATGAGAGATTAAATTAACTCTTCCTTTGGTAGAAATTTGGATCTAGATCTGGATCTTGATTATGTTAAATGGGAGCTAAATGAATAAAGAAAATGATTTCTCTCTGAGTCCAATTTCAAGCCTATTGTCTTGCTGAACAATCCTATTTTTTTTTTAAATAAATTTATTTATTTATTTATTTTTGGCTGTGTTGGGTCTTCGTTTCTGTGCGAGGGCTTTCTCTAGTTGCTGAGAGCGGGGGCCACTCTTCATCGCGGTGTGCGGGCCTCTCACTGTCACGGCCTCTCTTGTTGCGGAGCACAGGCTTCAGACGCGCAAGCTCAGTAGTTGTGGCACACGGGCTTAGCTGCTCCGCGGTATGTGGGATCTTCCCAGACCAGGGCTCGAACCCGTGTCCCCTGCATTGGCAGGCAGATTCTCAACCACTTCGCCACCAGGGAAGCCCGAAAAATCCTATTTTGAATTTCAATAGATGCATATTAGCTCTTTTCCTCTCTTTATATTCCTTCTGAAACAATCCTAATCTTCTCACAAGCAGATTGATGCCACTACCAAATAAGAAGGAGGTCATTTAGTTGCTAAGGGCAAAGAGAAAAGCACATGTATAGTTTCTCCATACATTACTCATTCCAGCTCCCTGTTTCTACCTGACTTCCCTTCTCCAAAGTCTAGTGAATTTTTATCTAGTCCTCTGTTTGTGTGCATGCACACATGTGTGAATATGTGCGTATGTATGTGTGTGAATGTATCGAATGTGTGACAGTGTTGAGAAAAATGAACTCTTTAATTATTCTTCTAAAACTGTTTCTTTTTTTATATAAATTTATTTATTTTATTTATTTATTTTTGGCTGCATTGGGTCTTTGTTGCTGTGCGCGGGCTTTCTCTAGTTGCGGTGAGCGCGGACTACTCTTCATTGTGGTACATGGTCTTCTCATTGCGGTGGCTTCTCTTGTTGTGGAGCACAGGCTCTAGGCATGCGGGCTTCAGTAGTTGTGGCTCACGGGCTCTAGAGCGCAGGCTCAGTAGTTGTGGCACACGGGCTTAGTTGCTCCTCGGCATGTGGGATCTTCCAACTGTCTCTGTGCTGGTGGTCAGAATGCAGTTAACGTCTTCCACCTGGTGGAGGTTTTAGTATCTGCAAAACAACTCAAGGATATGGCTCAAGATATGATCTATAGCCTCTGAGGAGGAACTAAATGTCCTTGAGTTTGTTTTATGGCTAAAGTATTATTACTTTGTCTTGCTTGACTGTTTTCCTTTGTTTCTGCATTCTTTTTACTTCTCTGATGAAATTTGCTCTTTGAAACTTGGGGAAGGCCTAGGAGGCTAAGGCTTTTTTTTACAAACAAGAGGTAGGGGACACAGTGGGAGGTGGGGGGGAGGTCTATCCCCAGGAAGGTCCTGCAGGGTCCTGCTTGGTTTCAGTAGGTATTATCATTCTTACTTTTTAATGGTGAGGGAGCAGAGCCTGAAAGAGGTTGAATAACTTCTCCAAAGCCTCACAGCTAAAACATGAAAGAGGTGGGATTCAAACCTTATCCACTGTGACTACTAACCTCACCATCCTTTCCCTATATTAAGGTGCCTCTTGAGAGAATGTGCTGGCACTACATGGGGACGACTCTATAAAGATGAGTATTTTCGGGACTTCCCTGGTGGTGCAGTGGATAAGACTCCACGCTCCCAATGCAGGGGGCCCAGGTTCGATCCCTGGTCAGGGAACTAGATCCCATATGCATGCCGCAACTAAGAGTTCACATGCCACAACTAAGGAGCCCGCCTGCCATAACTAACACCCAGTGCAACCAAATAAATAAATAAATAAAATTTTTTAAAAAGGTGAGTATTTTCTTCTTTTTAGAAATTTATTTTTAAAACAAGCATAAAAGTAAGTATACCTAATCTGGTTTTAAACTAAAGGGATCAGATTTAAGCCACTGCAAAAAAAAAAAAAAAAAAAAAATCACAAGTGGAGAGGGAGGCCCCAGCTCCCTTGCCATGTGTTAGAAGGAGCTCAGACTAGGATGAGTCCAAAGGTCACCCAGTCTGGAGGTACTTTTGGGAGCATTTCCTATTCTTCTCTTTAAACTTAGGCTTTTGAAGCATATAACCGTGGGTGAAGAAAACAATACCCATGGTTCATTCTTCTTAAAGATTTTTAAAAATTCTAAAATGTATGTTTTCTTCCAGACCAGCATATACTTTTAGCTGCCTTGTATGTTTGGCTCTTTTCAAGTACAGTCTAAATGTTGTCAGACCTTGGTCTGTAGAGGAAGTTCCTCAAACATTGAGAACTCAAAGTTCCTCTTCTGGTTCAGTTTTGGTTATCTGTTGATATATAACAAACTGCCCCAAAGCATGGTGTCTTAAAACAGTAACCATTTTATTGTTTCTCACAATTCAGTGGGTCAGGAATTCTGGCAGGTCACAGCTCACCTCTGAGCCCTGTAGTGTCCACTGGGGCTGGAAGGTCCATGAGGATGTCTTCACTCATGTGTCTAGAGCCTCAGCTCGGAGGTCTCCCAGTGGCCAGGGGATGACTAGAACTGCTCAACTGTGGTCACACTTCTGAGGCCTCAGTTCTCAGTGCTTTGTCATGAAATCTCAGGGTCTCTCTCTCTCCGTGTGGCCTCTCAGTGCAGTCACTCCAACAGGGTAGACAGACTTCTTACTTGGAGATTCAAAGTTCCCAGAGAGTAAAAATAGAAACTATCAGGTTTCTGAAGGCTTAGGCTCAGAACTGGCACATAGTCACGCCCACTGTGCTCTATTAAATCAGGTCACAGGGCCAGCATAGATTCAAGGAGAGGGGACTACACGAGGTTGTGAATATTGGGAGGCATCCACTGGGGATCACCTATGTCACAGACCACCACAGGTCTCAACGTGCATTGGCCGGTCCTGCAAACAATTCCCTCTCCTGGTATTTCTAGATGAGCCCACAAGAGGCCTTACATGTGTTCATAAACATCAGCTGTGGCCACCTTGAAGCATCTGCCATGTTCTTCCTCTTCTATTCTGCTTCAATGCCCACAGTTCTCAAAACCACTCAAGGATGTTTTGTTTTCTAACCCTCATATCTCACTAACATCCATTCCCACTGGAAATAAATTCTTTACTATAATTGATTTATGCAATGCATTCTTGATGAACTAGCCAATGTCTTTTTGCCTTCCCTTGGGACAGTAATGCCTCAGGGTTTCACTGAGAGTCCTTCTTATTTATCACAAATCCTGAAGGCTTATCTGGATGACAGAAAGTTCCCTAGAGGTTCTACTTTGTTGCAATACCTAGATGGTTTGCTTCTTTGCTCTCTTTCTCAAGGCTCTTCCCAGGGAGACAGCATCCAGTTTGCTAAAGCTTTCAGCCTTAAAGGGACATGAGGTTGCCAAAGAGAAAATGCAGTTTACCCAAACCCGGATTTTATGTCTGGGCATCTGCTATTAGAACAAGGGCTACACCTAGATCCAGTTAGACTTCATGGTATCCTAAGTTTCCCAAAACCCAAAACTAAGTGCCAACTGTGAGGTTTTCTCTGGATAATTGGTTATTGCCAAAATTGGATTCCAAATTTCTCTCTTATGGCCAAACCTCAGTATGTTTTACTCAACAATAACAACCCCAACCCAATTTTATGGAAAGAACCGGAAGACTAAGATTTAAGGCTTTAAAGGAGAGTCTAATGAACCCACACGCCATTAGGCATCCCAATTATCAGATTCCCTTTTTCCTTTTTGTATATGAAAACTAAGGGAATGTCCTTCGGGTATTCACCCAAAAACACAGGGACCACCATTGACCCATTATGCCCCTTGCCTTAGAGCCATTATGGTCACTGCCCTTTAGGTTGAAGCCACTGAGAAAATTGTTGTGGATCCCCTTTAGCCATTTGTACCTCATGCAGTAGAAGCGCCCCTGAATTCTCATTACACTGAACATTTCTCAGCCAGATGCCTCCCCTCCTATGAAGTCTTTTTGTTAAATGGTCTCATGTAACTCATTTATGTTCTAGTAATCGTAACCCTGCTACTCTTCTCCCCTTTTCACCAGTGAAATCCCTCACAACTGCTTAATGCTGATGGACCACCTTGTGATTCCTCTTGATGATCTTGAGGAAATTCCTCTGGGTAATTCTGACTTCTTATGGTTTACTGATGGTTCTTATTTAAAAGCTGACAACAGTAAATACTGTGCTGGGTATGCTACTACAACTCCTTTTGATATTGAGGCAGCATCCTTACCTATGGCCAACAGGCTGAATTATATGCTTTTACATGGGCTTGTACTTCAGCCAAGGACAAAACTGCCAGTATTTATACTGATAGTAGATATATTTTCAGAGTAGTTCATGATTTTGGAATGTTGTGGAAGCACTGTGGCTTCCTTACTTCCAGTGGAAATAAAATTAAAAATGGCCCCCATGTTCAGAAATTATTAGGTGCGATACTTTTACCTGCCACTTTAACTATTGGTAAGATTCTGGGGCATTCTGAACTTGACTCTCTGGAAGCTAAGGGAAATCACCTTGCTGATATTTCCACAAGAAATGCTGCCCTTAAAGGGACTACCAGCAGCCAAACTTCTGTCACAGTCCAAAGGGATATTTCTCCCAAATGATAACTTAGAAAAACTGGCTAGAGAAGCCCACCAGAAAAGGAAAAATAAGATTAGGAATTCAACAGTTGTTGCTTTGACTCTAAAGTTCCCACTCCTCACCACTGTACATGGATTAACCCATTGGGCTACTGACAAAATGATAGCATTCATGAATCAATATTGGTGAGGAAGCATTAACAAGGCCACAAAAAGTGCCCACTTCACTTGTCCCACTTGTCAGAAGTATAACCCAGGGAAGACTATTCATACTTCTCCTACATTTAAACTGCCTAATGGACCATTCAAGATCTGGCAAATGGATTTCAAACAACTTCCTCCATCTCATGGATTTATGTTTTAGTCATGGTCTGTATGTTTTCACTCTGGACCAAAGCCTTCCCTTGCAGATGAGCTACTGCCTCTATTGTGGCTAAAATCCATTTGGAAAAGATTATCCCTACCTGGGGAAACTCCTCTCAAACTCCATTAGTGATCAAGGAACCCACTATATTGGCCAGATACCTCAACAAGTCTGCACTGTTTGGCCAGTTTTACAATGCTTTCACTGTGCTTACTACTCTCAATCCTCTGGTTTAGTCGAATGCACTAATTGCATCATTAAGACTTAACTGGCAAAATTTGTAGAGGTCCTTCAATTACCTTGGAGAGACCCTCCAAAAGCATTGCCATGGGTCCTTCTAAGTCTCAGATCCACCCCTTTTGGAACTCATAAACACTCACCCTTTGAGATAGTCACAGGATGCCCAATGCACTTGGCTTCTGCTTCTTTTGACTCACAACTGATAAAGGGAGAGACACTCCAGTATTGCAAAGGCCTAATTGCTTCTATTAAAAATAACCGTGCCTTGGTAGAGCAATCTTTCCACAGTGCGTACTCAGGAGAGGAAGACCTTAAGCATCACACCTTGCAAACTGGAGACATCATCTATTGGAAAAGAAACCTCTGGAAGGACTCTCCTCAGCCTCTCTGGAAAGGCTTTTATCGGGTACTTCTTTTTTTTTTTTTTTTATAAATTTATTTATTTATTTATTTACTTACTTATTTTTAGATGTGTCGGGTCTTCGCTGCTGCACACGGGCTTTCTCTAGTTGTGGCGAGCAGGGGCTATGCTTTGTTGCAGTGCGCGGGCTTCTCATTGCAGTGGTTTCTCTTTGTTGCGGAGCACGGGCCCTAGAGCGCGTGGGCTTCAGTAGTTGTGGTACATGGGCTCAGTAGTTGTGGCTCGCAGGCTCTAGAGTGCAGGTTCAGTAGTTGTGGCGCACAGGCTTTCTTGTTCCGCGGCATGTGGGATCTTCCCGGACCAGGGCTCGAACCCGTGTCCCCTGCATTGGCAGGAGGATTCTTAACCACTGCGCCACCAGGGAAGTCCTTATCGGGTACTTCTACCAACTCTTGTGCTGCCAAACTCCAAGGAATAGACTCTTGGATTTACCTGACACACCTAAAGAAAGTACTGAACCCTGAGTGTATCTGCACATCATTTGGTGACCTGAAAGTAAAGATTCCCAGAATTGAAGCAGATGACATCTGATGAGACAGCTTTCCCAAGATATCCAGACCAGGCCTGTTGAAAAATTTTCCCCAAACCTTTTTGATGATATAATACTTCAGAGAGGGACTTCCCTGGTGGTCCAGTGGCTAAGACTCCACGCTCCCAAGGCAGAGGGCCTGGGTTCGATCCCTGGTCAGGGAACTAGATTCAACATGCCACAACTAAGAGTTCACATGCTGCATCTAAAGGTCCCACATGCTGCAACTAAAAAATCCCACGTGCCGCAACTAAGACCCAGCATGGCCAAATAAATAAATAAATAAATATTAAAAAAAAAAAAATTTCAGGACGTCCCTGGTGGCGTGGTGGTTAAGAATCCGCCTGCCGGGCTTCCCTGGTGACGCAGTGGTTGAGAATCTGCCTGCCAATGCAGGGGACACGGGTTCGAGCCCTGGTCTGGGAAGATCCCACATGCCGCGGAGCAACTAGGCCCGTGAGCCACAATTACTGAGCCCGCGCGTCTGGAGCCTGTGCTCCACAACAAGAGAGGCCGTGATAGTGAGAGGCCCGCGCACCGCGATGAAGAGTGGCTCCCACTTGCCGCAACTAGAGAAAACCCTCGCACAGAAACGAAGACCCAGCACAGCCATAAATAAATAAATAAAATAAAATAAAATAAAAAAAAGAATCAGCCTGCCAATGCAGGGGACACGGGTTCGAGCCCTGGTCCGGGAAGATCCCACATGCCCTGGAGCAACTAGGCCCGTGCTCCACGGCTGCTGAGCCTGTGCTCTAGAGCCCGCAAGCCACAACTACTGAGCCCACGTGACACAACTACTGAAGCCTGCGTGCCTGGAGCCTGTGCTCTGCAACAAGAGAAGCCACCGCAATGAGGAGCCTGCGCACCTCAACGAAGAGTAGCCCCTGCTCGCCGCAACTAGAGAAAGCCCGTGTGCAGCAACAAAGACCCAATGTAGCCATAAATAAATAAATAAATAAATAAATAAATAAATAAATAAAATTTATATTAAAAAAAAAAACTTCAGATGGTATCCAGTGTCTATGATCTTGATAACATATGGACTTTAGATAAAAGGTACATGAGAGTTCTCCCTCCTGCCCCTCCTTGTTGCTCAAATGTGACCTTGATAGGTTTTCAATCTGTGCATTTTCTCTCTGACATAAGACACTACAACCCAAGAAAGATCCTTCCTGATACAGAGGGACAAAAAGCCGTTGAAACTAGAAAACCTGTCTCTGGATCTGCAATGCTTTCAGAGAATGATCTTGATCAAAAGGGAGAAATGTAAAAAAAGTAATATCAATAAATAGAAACCTCAATTAAATACAGTCAGGAGACCAGCAGGGGGAGCTCTCACACCCTGCGATAACAGCAGAGACCAATAGGAAGAAGAAAGACTCCTCCTCTTTCCTGGCAAGGACTCGGCCAGTGAAAAGCCATGGATTCTTTGTTTGCTATAGCCCTCCCAACTTCCTTTTCCTCTCTGTAAAAGAATTCTCCTTCCGTTGTCGTGTAGGGTCTTGCACGTGCCTCACCAGACTGCAGATCCCGAACTGCAACTCTCTGCTGATCCCTAATAAGCCTATCTTTGCTGGAGAAATATCTGGCAGTCTACTTACTTTAGGTCAACAGTACTAATTAGAGAGTCTCTAGACTGGAGGACATCAGAGAGCAAGGGTGTCATCCTGAAATAGGAGGATTAAGTGAAAATTTAGAGTTTCCCAATGAAAGTTGAGATTCCCCGTCTTTCCCCCCCACTTAGCTCACAGACCCTGGCAACCAGACTGTAACCCTGCAGACAAGAGATTGTCCAGAAAATATGACAAGGACAAAAGAAAAGACCTAAAAATACAGATGCAAGTTCCCAAGTAACAGCCCAGCTAGGTCACTACAGCAGACATCACTGCCCCCACTCGTATCCTCTGGGCAATCCCACTTCAGTGTACTCCTGCTGACTTCCAGCTGCCAAAATCTGAGCCTCTTTGCCTGGAGTCTCTCTCCAAAGCCAGGTAAGGCAACCTTGCCCAGGTACAAGGCAGAGGCCAGAGGTTCTAAGGAATTAATACCTTCCTCCGCAGGAGAAGCTCTCAACCAATGACTGTCGGAATTTGTTGTATAAATACTCCAGCTCTCTTGCCCTTGTATGCAATAATTCTGAGGTGTGTGTTTTACGCCATTTTCCCAAAGTTACTCCATAGCATTAAGCCTCAATCACAGTTAGCTTTACAGCTGTTTTCTCTTCCCTGTCTCACTTTCCTACTCCCCTACTTATGTTTCCACCAAGTACTTCCACTCAAATACATGGCTTTAGGGTCTCTTTTGGGAGAATCCAAACTAAGATTATCATGTTAAAGTTGAAAAGCCCCATGCAAAGTGAACAGATCTTCTAATGAGCTTTTTAGTGCACCATTTTTAAAAAAAATTTATTTATTTTTGGCTGCATTGTGTCTTCATTGCTGCACATGGGCTTTCTCTAGTTGCTGCAGGTGGTGGCTTCTCTTGTTGCAGAACATGGGCTCTAGGTGCACAGGCTCAGTAGTTGTGGCACCCAGGCTTAGTTGCTCCACAGCATGTGGGATCTTCCCAGACCAGGGATCGAACCCGTGTCCCCTGCATTGGCAGGCAGATTATTAACCACTGTGCCACCAGGGAAGTCCCACCACTCTTAAATATAGGCAGACAGCCAAGGATCATCAGAAGTTTAAGAAAAATCCCTAACTGGAAATATAAAGATCAAAATAAGAAAATACCTCATAGGAAACAGAGACTAAAAAGGAGGAAGAAAACTTGCCAAAATATCTATTATTAATTTCTTCAAGAGAGTTAAGAAAAGAAATTACATTCATGAAACAATAACAGAATACTATAAAAAATAATATTCAGAGAATGTAACAGAACTCTTGAAAATGAAAAAATATATATGATAGAAGTGAAAAACATAGAGATTTGAAAGATAATGTTGGTGACATCGTCCAGAAAGTAGAGCAAAAGGAAAACAATATGAAAAATGAGGGGGAAAAAGGATTAAAAAATTTAGAGAATCAGTTCAAGAGGTCCAGTATCTGATTCTGGGAGTTATATAAAGAAGGAAAACAGCTGGAAGGATATAACCAAAGAAATAATTTAAGAAATTTCCCAGGACTGGCAGATGAGTTTCTAGAATGAAATTAAGCCCAGCACATTCAACAAAAATATGCCCGTTCCAGAGTTATATCATTTTGAAATTTCACCAGTGAGGAAAAAGAGACGATCCTAACAACTCCTAAAGGAAGATAAAACAGGTTTGGTTTTGTTTTGTTTGGCCGCACCACGTGGCATGAGGGATCCTAGTTCCCCGAACAAGGATCAACCCTGCGCCCCCTGCAGTGGAAGCGCGGAGTCTCAACCACTGGACCACCAGGGAAGTCCCCTAAAAAAGGTTTTATACAAAGGATCAAGAGCAAGAATGCCATCCATTGGAAGCAAGAACACAGTGGAGCAATGCCTTCAAATTTCTTAGGAAATTTTTTTCCAATCTAAGATTCAATACCAAACCAAATTATTAATCAGTGTATGAATAGGATAAATACATTTCCAGACATACAAAGTCTCAAAGCATTTACTTCTCGTGCACCTTTGCTCTGGAAACTTTTACAGGATGTGCTCCACCACAACTAGGAGATAAACAAAAAAGAAGAAGGCTTGATATGCATGAAACAGGAGGTCAAACACAAGGGAGGAGGAAAATTCCTAGGAGGACAGTGAAGGGAGACGCCAAACACCAGAGCTGTTCAGCAGGACTGGAGGGCAGCCACTTCCCATTGGAGCTGATCAGAGGCTTCGAGAGGGAATTTCATTTAGAAGATATGATAGACTACTTGATGTGTTTGAACAAATTGAGAAGAAATACATACTGGAAGATATTTGGGGGTTGAATTAATGGTAAGAACATAGAAACAATACACAAAAGGGCAATTATTAGGTCAAGGGAAAATGAGAGTTTATCCAGTGAGTAATGTTTGTGCAGTCATAATAGGTTAATGATGAATATCCATCTAAGCAAAATGAGCTATAATGCACTAACTCTGTATAGTGACAGATGATAACTAGACTTATCATGGTGATCATTTCATAATGTATAAAAATATCAAATCACTATGTTGTATGCCTGAAACTGATATAATATTACATGTCAATTATAATTCAATAAATAAATAAATAAATAGTTTAAAAAATGGGCTATGTTGGACTGGAGAAATGGGCAGATGGGTGGGAGGAGGGATGTTGTTTCCCAACTATGTGAATCTTTAGACTATATGCATGAATAACTTTGATTAAAAAATAATAAAAGTATGAAATTAATAGCAGAATAAATAGCTAAGTGAAATAAGGTTGGGACTTCTAAACAGGAGAGGAGGTAAAAGTAGAGATCAGCAGTTTACTTTTCTTTTAAAGCCTTTTTTAAATTTTTATTTATTTATTTATTTATTTATTGGCTGCGTTGGGTCTTCATTGCTGCATGTGGGCTTTCTCTAATTGCAGCGATCGGGGGCTACTCTTCATTGCAGTGCGCGGGCTTCTCCTTGCAGTGGCTTCTCTTGTTGTGGAGCACGGGCTATAGGCACGCAGGCTTCAGTAGTTGCAGCACGTGGGCTTCAGTATTGTGGCATGCAGGCTCAGTAGTGTGGCTCGCAGGCTCTAGAGCGCAGGCTCAGTAGTTGTGGCGCACGGGCTTAGCTGCCCAGGATCGAACCCGTGTCCCCTGCATCGGCAGGTGGATTCTTAACCACTGCACCACCAGGGAAGTCCCTATTTTTCTAATTTAAAAAAATTTTTTATTCTTTGTTATTGTTCTGCTTTTTTTTTTTTTTTCCTTCTGTGCCTCACGGCTTGCAGGATCTTGGCTCCCAGGCTGGGAGGTCAGGCTTGAGCTCCTGTGGTGGGAGCACCGAGTCCAAACTGCTGGACTAACAGAGAACCTCAGACCCCAGGGAATATTAACTGGAGTGAGGTCTCCCGGAGGTCCTCATCTTGGCACCAAGACCCGGTTCTACCTAACTGCCTGCAAACTCCAGTCCTGGACGCCTCAGGCCAAACAACCAGTAAGACAGGAATACAGCCCCACCCATCAAAAAAAAATGAGACGACTAAAAAATATGTTACAGATGAAGGAGCAAGGTAAAAACTTACAAGACCAAATAAATGAAGAGGAAATAGGCAACCTACCTGAAAAAGAATGCTGAGTAATGATAGTAAAGATGATCCAAAATCTCAGAAATAGAATGGAGGCATGGATCGAGAAAATACAAGAAATGTTTAACAAAGACCTAGAAGAACTAAAGAACAAACAGTGATGAACAACACAATAACTGAAATGAAAAATACTCTAGAAGGAATCAATAGCAGAATAACTGAGGCAGAAGAACAAATAAGTGACCTCAAAGATAGAATGGTGGAAATAACTGCTGAAGAGCAGAATAAACAAAAAAGAATGAAAAGAATTGAGGACAGTCTCAGAGACCTCTGGGACAATATTAAATGCACAAACATTCGAATTATAGAGGTCCCAGAAGAAGAGAAAGAGAAAGAGAAAGGGTCTGAAAAAATATCTGAAGAGATTATAGTAGAAAACTCCCCTAACGTGGGAAAGGAAATAGCCACCCAAGTCTAGGAAGCGAGAGTCCCATATAGGATAAACCCTAGGAGAAACACACCAAGACACATATTAATCAAATTAACAAAAATTAAATTCAAAGAAAAAAATATCAAAAGCAGCAAGGGAAAAGCAGCAAATAACATGCAAGGGAATCCACGTAAGGTTATCAGCTGATTTTTTCAGCAGAAACTCTGCAGGCAGAGTGGAGTAGCAGGACATATTTAAAGTGATGAAAGGGAAAAACTTACAACCAAGATTACTCTACCCAGCAAGGATCTCATTCAGATTCACTGGAGAAATAAAAAACTTTACAGACAAGCAAAAGCTAGGAGAATTCAGCACCACCAAACCAGCCTTACAATAAATGCTAGAGGAACTTCTCTAGGTGGGAAACACAAGAGAAGAAAAAGACCCACAAAAGCAAACTCAAAACAGTTAAGAAAATGGTAATAGGAATATACATATCAATAATTACCTTGAATGTAAATGGATTAAATGCTCCAAACTAAAGACACAAGCTGGCTGAATGGATACAAAAACAAGACCCGTACATATGCCGTCTACAAGAGACCCACTTCAGACCTAGGGACACATACAGACTGAAAGTGAGGGGATGGTAAAAGATATTCCATGCAAATGGAAATCAAAAGAAAGCTGGAGTAGCAATACTCATATCAGATAAAGTAGACTTTAAAATAAAGACTGTTACAAGAGATAAGGAAGGACACTACATAATGACCAAGGGATCAACCCAAGAAGAAGGTATCATAATTATAAAGATTTATGCACCCAACATAGGAGCACCTCAGTACATAAGGCAAATGGTAACATCCATAAAAGGGGAAATAGACAATAACACAGTAATAGTGGGGGACTTTAACACCCCATTTACACCAATGGACAGATCATCCAGGCAGAAAATAAATAAGGAAACACAAGCTTTAAATGACACAATAGACCAGATAGATTTAATTGATATTTATAGAACATTCCACCCGAAAGCAGTGGAATACACTGTCTTCTCAAGTGCACACAGAGCGTTCTCCAAGATAGATCACATCTAGGGTCACAAATCAAACCTCGGAAAATTTAAGAAAATTGAAATTTTACCAAGCATCCTAGAGTAAAGAAAACCCCCTTACACTGTTGGTGGGAATGTAAAATTGATACAGCCACTGTGGATAACAGTATGGAGGTTCCTTAAAAAACTAAAAATAGAACTACCATATGACCCAGCAATCCCACTACTGGGCATATACCCTGAGAAAACCATAATTCAAAAAGACACATGTACCCCAGTGTTCACTGCAGCACTACTTACAATAGCCAGGTCATGGAAACAACCTAAATGTCTATCAACAGATGAATGGATAAAGAAGATGTACATATACATAATGGAATATTATGCAGCCATAAAAAGTAACAAAATTGGGTAATTTGTAGAGATGTGGATGGACCTAGAGTCTGTCATACAGAGTGAAGTAAGTCAGAAAGAGAAAAACAAATACCATATATTAATGCATATATGTGGAATCTAGAAAAATAGTACAGATGAACCTATTTCCAGGGCAAGAATAGAGACGCAGATGTAGAGAACAGATGTATGGACACAGGGGCAGAAGTGGAGGGTGGGATGAATTGGGAAATTAGGTTTGACACAAATACACTACCATGTGTAAAATAGATAGCTAGTGGGAACCTGTGGAATAGCACAGGGAGCTCAGCTTGGTGCTCTGTGATAACCTAGATGGGCAGGATGGGGGGGATGGGAGGCAAGTCCAAGCGGGAAGGGATATATGTATACATATAGCTGATTCACTTCATTGTATAGCAGAAACTAACACAACATTGTAAAGCAATTATACTCCGATAAAAAAAAAGTTTAAAAAAATCTCAAAAACAAACAAAAATTCATGAGGAAGACATAATAGTCCTAAATGTTCATGCATTGAACACAGCTCCAAAATACATATAGCAAAACTTATAGAACTGAAAGTCAAAATAGATAAAACCACAGTTATAGCTGGAGGCTTCAATACTCCTGTCTCAGTAATTGATGAAACAAGTAGACAGAAAATCAGCAAAGGTAAAAAGATCTGAACACACTATCAACAGATTTGGCCTATTTGACACTTATAGAACATTCCACCCAACGACAGAAGAACAACATTCTTTCCAAGGGCACATGGAGCGTTCATCAAGATAGATAACAGTCTGGACCATAAAACAAGCCTCAACAAATTTTAAATAACTGAAATCATAAAAAGTATGTTCTCTGACCACAACTGAATTAAATTAAAATGATATCTGGAAAATCTCCCAAATATTTGCAGGTTAAACAACACACTTCTAAATTACCCATGGGTCAAAGAGGAAGTCACAAGGGAAACTAGAAAATATTTTGAATTGAATAAAAATGGAAACATAACATATCAAAATTTGTGGGACACAGCCAAAGTGGTGCCTAAATGGAAATTTAAACATTAAACTAGAAAACAAAAAAAGTTTCAAATTATTAATCTATGTTCCATCTTAAGAAGCCAGAAAAAAAAAGAGCAAATTAAATTCAAAGTGAAAAAGTAAGAAATAAGGAAGATTAGAGCAGAAATCAATGAAATTGAGAACAGAAAAATAGAGAAAAATCAATGATACCAAAAGCAGGTTATTTGAAAAGATCATTAAAATCAATAAACCTATAGACAGACACTAAGAAAAACTATTTTTAAAAATCTGTAGGAGCAGAAATCAGATCAGTGCTTGCTAGTGGCTTCATGATGGGAGAGGCGATTGACTACAAAGGAGCCTGAGGGAATTTTGAGGTGGATGAAAATGTTCTATATCTTGATTGTGGTGAGGTCTGCGACTGCATACATTTGTCAAAACGCATGGAACTGTACACCTAACAAGGGTGGATTTTACTGTATGTAAATTATGTCTCAGTGAACCTGAAGTAAAAGAAAATACAAGAGTGCATTTTAGCACTTCATGTAGGAGAATTTCATGAAATTTTTGTTTTGGATGCATGTGTTCTGGATTGCAGTAATAAAATGTTTTTTATCCCATAAATTGTAGTTAAAAAAGAAAAAGCAAGTCATTGCCCGAGAACGTGCCAAGGTCTTCCCTGTCTTGCGACTTGACACTAGCCAGTCGCTCTGCCTGAAACACTGGGACAGTTCATTCTCCGACTTCAAGTCGCCCCAGGGAGTCATTTCCAGGCCACTCTATCAAGAAACCCAATGCCTCCCCTCTCTCTATAGCTCTAATTCTCTCTCACGCTGTTTATTTCCTTTATATCACTTACTACAATCTATAATTTTTTTATCTTTGTAGCAGTACATTGAGTCTGTGGGCTTGTAGGTTGTAATCAGATAATAGCTTTATCCTTTTCCCCCATTGTCCCTGGTAACCTGCCCTGTGGAGCTAGTTCTTTCTCTGCCTTTGAACAATACTCAGGAAGGTCACAGAGCGAATCTGCTCAATCTCTCTATAAAAAGTCCTCCACACTTCATTTTAAATTAAGTTTCTTCCCTCGGCCAGCTATCACTGGCTTGACTTGGAAAGTTGTGCTGGGGAACAAAGACAGTGTGGCCGGATTCTTCTTTGTGAATTTCTTTCCAGACTCCCGCAGCATCCCACCATACCCATCAGTGCCAGATGCAGGGGAGGAAATGCTTTACTTAACCAGCACAGACTGGAAGTGGTTTTGGTTTCCTCTGGCTGTGATAGATGTTCAGATTGACTTTTGCTCTGTGGGATGTTTGTGGGTTTGTATAGCCCCATGATTGCTGGCTATCTCTCACCTGCACTCTGTATCCCAAACTTCAAATTTATCTAAGTGTGGAATTGGCTGCAATTCTCCCCACTTCCTGTTATCTGAGCTCTTTGCAATGTGCTCTTGGCAGCTACTCCATCAAAAGGTGGAGCTTGTTGCCACACTCCTGGAATCTGGATTGGCCTTGTGACTGGCTTTGGTCAATAAAACCAGGTGAAAGCAACCTTGTGCCAGCCAAGGCCTCAGAAAGCCCTGTACACTTCTGCTCTCAATCCCAAAACCCTGCCAGCCAACACCCTCAGGCTAGTCCTCTGGATGACAAGACCTGTGGCCCAGGCACCTCTTATCACCACAGCAACACCCAGGCAACCTTCAGAAGCAGAGCTGTCCAACTGAGCAGCTGCTGATCACAAACATATGAGTGAGCTTTGCTAAGATTACAAGAATTCCAAACAGGAGCCCAGCCCATGCTGCCAACCCACAGAAGGGTGAGTTAATTAAATGGTTAAGACACAAAATATTGGGATAGTGAGATACACAGTGTTAAAAAACAAACCGAACAGAGAAAATTTGAAGATCTAACTGGCTTTATTCAATGATTCATGAATTGGGCAGCATCCTATCTAACAAAGAGGAGTGTGCTCAGGGAATTCCCTGGTGGTCCAGTGGTTAAGACTCAGCACTTTCACTGATGTGGGCCCAGGTATGATCCCTGGTCAGGGAACTAGGATCCCATAAGCCACGCAGCAGGGCCAAAAAAAAACCACCAAGAAACTGGGTCTTCCCTGGTGGTGCACTGGTTAGGAACCTGCCTGCCAATGCAGGGGACACGGGTTCGATTCCTGGTCCTGGAAGATCCCACATGCCGCAGAGCAACTAAGCCCGTGCGCCACAACTACTGAGCCTGCGCTCTAGAGCCCGTGCTCTGCAGCAAGAGTAGCCCCCGCAATGAGAAGCCCATGCACCGCAATGAAGAGTAGCCCCTGCTCGCCGCAACTAGAGAAAGCCCGCGCACAGCAACGAAGACCCAACTCAGCCAAAAATAAATAAATAAAATAAATAAACTTATTTAAAAACAAACAAACAAGCAAACAAAAAAACTCACCAAAAAACAAAGAGAACTGTGCTCTGAGGAGATGTTCAAGATGGAAAGATTTTATAAGCAGAAGGAGGATGAGACAAGGAAGTTAAGTGAATCTTCCAGGGAAGATCCCCTTGCGTTAGGGGAAGGCAGGGGGTCTTATCAAGCTGATTGCTTCACTAGGGTTGATCAGGTACTTTCAGACTAATTGGTTTAAAATTCCACTCCTGGGAGAAGTTGAAACTACAATTAAGTTAGGTACTAAGTCTTAGTGGGGCTTAGCATAAGTGACTCCATTTGGGGCCTGTTGTTCCTTTTTAAAAACAGCAATTAGGACTTCCCTTGTGGTGCAGTGGTTAAGAATCCGCCTGCCAATGTAGGGGACACGGGTTAAAGCCCTGGTCCAGGAAGATCCCACATGCCACGGAGCAACTAAGCCCGTGTGCCACAACTCCTGAATCCACGTGCCACAACTACCGAAGCCCGTGTGCCTAGATCCCGTGCTCTGCAACAAGAGAAGTCACCGCAATGAGAAGCCTACACCCCAACGAAGAGTAGCCCCCGCTCGCCACAACTAGAGAAAGCCCACAGCAACGAAGACCCAATGCAGCCATAAATAAATAAATAAATAAATAAAAACCAAAAATAAATAAATAAATAAATAAAAACAGCAATTAGCTAACTGATACAGTCTGTTAAGAAGTTATCTGTGCCAGGGCTTCCCTGGTGGCGTAGTGGTTGAGAATCTGCCTGCCGATGCAGGGGACACGGGTTCGAGCCCTGGTCTGGGAAGATCCCACATGCCGCCTAGCAACTAGGCCCGTGAGCCACAACAACTGAGCCTGTGCGTCTGGAGCCTGTGCTCCGCAACAAGAGAGGCCACGATAGTGAGAGGCCCGCGCACCGCGATGAAGAGTGGCCCCCGCTTGCCGCAACTAGAGAAAGCCCTCGCACAGAAACGAAGACCCAACACAGCCAAAAATAAAAATTAATTAATTAATTAATTAAAAAAAGAAAAATGAGTAGAGGCTTCTTCCTTCAACTCTAAAAAAAAAAGAAGTTATCTGTGCCAGCTGGATTCTTGTTCAAAATTTGCATGGCATACTCTTATCCCTTTGCTTTAATTTTTTGTGTGTCCTTATGATTCTTTTTAAAAAGCCAAATAACAGGACCAGAATTATTGTTTATTTTGGTTTTCCAAGCTAACTATCTTTTCTTGGCATAGGCTCTTTAACTCCAACTTTGTGAAGTAGAGATTATTATCTACTTTATGTATAGTTAATTGAGTCAATGAAATTTAAAAGATTTGCCCAAAGTTACTTAGTTAGCATGAGGCAGAACTGGAACATGAACCCGGCAGTCTGGCTCCAGAGCTGACGCTATTAAACACCATCTACTCTGTTCCCTGCCACACTGACAAGTATTTCCTGGGACGTGTGTAAACCAGTTTGAAAAGCATGGGTTTAAAATAAAGTATGTGTATATTTTACCTCCAGCCTTTACTTTCCCAAAGTTATTTCTAAATAACAGGCAGCACTCCCCAACATATAAAAATCTCTTTCAAATCAATATGAAAAATATTGACAACCAATAGAAAATGAGCAAAGACATAGATTATTTATAGGAAAGGAAATTCAAATGGCTTTTCAACCACTTGATTGAAATAGAAATACACTTAATTTCACTCCTAACTTTTAAAAGTAAATTAAAATAACAATGACACACTATTTCTTGCCCATCATATAGACACAGATATAGAAGTTTGATAACACTCTCAGTTGGCAGGGGCCAGGGAACGAAATTAGTACTGTCCACCCGTTGATGGGAGGGTACACCAGTGCAACCTCTACAGACAGCAGTTTTATAGTATCTACTGAAGTTAAATATTTACATATTCTTTAATCTAGTGATTCTCCTTCAAAGAATATACATCTACACTGGACATTTTTGAGAATCTAAGGGAGCACTGTTACAAGCAAGGACTACCCCAGACACCTGCAGGTATGGTCACCCTGACTGTGAATTACATACAAGGTTATTCATTGCAGCACCGTGTGTATTGGTAGAATAGTGGAAATAACTCAATTATTCATCAGTAGATGAATGTTTACATAAAAGTACCATTATCCCTACAATAGAATGTAACACAATGGTTAAAAAGGAGGCAACTCTTCTAAATATTGATTTCAAGATATGAAGTGTAAAGAAGCAAGGCAGAGAACAATGAATATGATATACTACTGTTTATGTATTTTTATAGAATATATGCCAATACACGCTTGTATATGAAGACACTGTCTCTGGAAGCTAGCAGATTCAGGTTTGAGGGGCTCTGAAACTTGTACAATTCTGGTGGCCCTTTTTAAGAAAAAGAATACAAAAAGTACAAATACAAAATTAGCTACAAGGCCTGGGAAGGGGCCTAAGCAAGCAAGGGACGCTGATGCAGAAGCATAGTTGGCTTCACAGTAAATTGTCTCTATCTGGAAAGATGCAGGAGAAACCAGTAAAAGAGTTTGGCTCCTGAGAGGTGAACTGGTTGGCTGCAGGACACGAGAAAACAAGCGATGCACCTTTCTCCCTTTGGGATTTTGCACATATGTTACCTATTCAATAGGAAGAATTCCTTTGTAAATTAATTGCAGTGTCAAACCAATACAATTCCTAAATAACCAGAACAAACAGTAATTTCTCAGAAAAAGACACATTTCTTTCTTTAGAGACTCCCTTCATTTTCAAGACAGAAAAAGAAGATACATACCATTTTTGGTTGGTTGAGCTAAGGATAATAATGACAGCTGTTGTTTTTTAAATACCAGTAGCTTCTTTCCCTCATAAGAAGAAAAATCTGGATCTTAAAGTTGGCCTTAAGGTTTTATTTCTCATATACTGTTGATCATCTTACAGCACCTCCTTGCTGATTTTTTACAGCATCCTGTTCTTCTTTCATAGATACTCTAGCTTATCTATAAGGAAGTTTATTATAGTTTATGTGACATTCCCCTCTTCTCTCTGCCTCTGTTTACTCTGTATTTTGTTGTTGTTGTTTGTTTGTTTTTTGCCACAGAGCTCGTTGTTCATAGATCTCTGCCTGTCTTGTCCATCTGTCCATCCATCCGTCCGTTCTCGTATGTATCTGTATATCTCTACGGAAGGGGAAAGGGGGTTTCTCATGTAAAAATCCAAAATATAGTTCTAGGAACACCCGTGTACTAGTCAGTCCGAGTGTGGCTGTGAAGCCCCAAGCAAGCCTTGGCACACGGGGCCGGACCCTTGGTCTGGGGGGCCATGCCCAGACCCGAGCCTCTAGGAGACAGTGGGGTCCCTGGCTTTGGGGGGCTCAGAGCCCATCAGCAGGGAGATGGTGGGGTCGTCGGCGTGGTCGTCCTCCTGCGAGAAGCAGGAGCCCTCCCCCAGCTCTAAGAGCACCGGTAGACCGCTGCCCCGCACGTCCACGTAGCCCGGGTGCAGCAGGAGCTGCTTCCCCAAGTCAGGGCTGCTGCTCTCTGCTTCGCGAGGCCTGGGGGTCTCGCGGGCCAGGCTGCTGTCAAGGTCGGGCAGACTCCTGTCGGGCACTGTCACTGAGGGGCCGAACAGGTCCGGCAGGGCACTGGTGTCCACGCTGAAGCCGTGGCCAGTCGGCTTGGTCTGCAGGTCGCCCAGGTTGGAGTCCATGGCGTCCAAGTGGTCCCTGAGCTCGGTCCCCTGGCTCGACTCAAACACGCAGAGAGGAGGAGGGGCAGGGGAAGAAGCGGGCGACCCCAGACATCTGTGGAGCGCGAGTCAAATTGTCCAGGCAGGCTACCCTGAGGCACTTCTGGGAGGGATGGGGGGTGGGGCCGAGGCGGGCAGGCGCGAGAGGGGGCACCCCCTCCCCCCCTCCGCCCCCGCGTCCGTGAAGGGTGCGGCCGAGGCAGCCGACGCAGGCTCTTCCACAGGATGGAGTCAATGAGGGTGGTTGGGGACAGGGGCGTATCCACCATGGTGGACGGGTGCCCGGGACCAGCATCCTCTGCCCGGGGGCTCCGAGGTGGGCTGGGGGGCTCCACCTTGACTCGAACCAAGGGCCTACTGGACAGGGGCCTCTCGTCGTCTACGCTCCTGCCTGGACAGGCCAAGGGGCTCCTGGGGCAGCTCAGTGATGTCAGAGATGATGGGTCCCGAGTTGGCAACAGCATCTGGGGAACAGAGGCTGCGGCCGCTGTGGGCTAGGTCGGAGCCGAGTAGGGCCCCGGGCCGTGGATGTGCTCCAGGGAGGACTGGGCATGGAATAGCTGTCGTACAGCATCAGGGGGATCCTTCTCTTCACCCCCAGGATCTGGTTCCACTGCACCAGCGAGATGAGGAACTGGATGAGCTTGTTGACGACTTTCTGCTGCCGGCCGTGCTTCTGCCGCAGGCCAGCCACCTTCCGCCACAGGGCCTTGTTCTCTTGCTTCACGGTCAGCAGTTTGGAATCTATGCTCTCCTGCTTCCCCTTCATCCGCTGCACGTCGGTCAGCAGCTTGGTGACACTGTCCTGGGGAATCTTTATGTCCTCGCTCCTCAGAGTGGACGCTCTGGTCACTTTCCTCTTGACAAGGGGCTGCTCCTGGCCGCGCAGGAAGCACAGGTGCTGGAACTCGGTGTCGTCCCCCTCTGGCTTGACCAGGCTGCCCTGCTCAATGCGGACCACCTTCCAGAAGCCACACATGTTGAGCTGCCCCACGAAGCTGGCCGTGCTGCTGTGCTTGGAGGACTTAGGTGGCACCTCCTTGGCAAACGGGCCCTGGTGGAGCACGTGGACGCTGCTGCTGCTCGGGCTCCAGAACGTCCGTGTCTTGGTTGCTCACGAAGATCCACAACTTGGTCAGGAAGACCTGGACGTTGCTGGGCTCCGCCGTGCCCAGGCCCGCGGGCAGATCCATCCCGGGCAAGGCGGGAGAGGCGGAGGGAGTGACCACGAGGACAGACCACGGGCCGGCCGCCACCGCGGGCCGCCTGGATGCGAACCGGGCCCACATGGCCGCCGCCATCTTGTGACGGGCGAGCTCCAGCCGGCGCCGCCCACCGGCCTCTTTTTAACTTTTTATTTTGATTTTTTGTTCATGTCCAAAGTCTCCCTCAAATACAGTATATGGTGGTCCTGACCTGAGCACTCCTATTTAAAAGCGAGACACCCACAAGCTGGTGGGCCACTCTGGAACCTAGGTGGGAACTAGTGGCCTTGAGTAACTGAGTGGGAATCCAGACTTTTAAATTTTTGAATCATGGGAATTCCCTGGCAGGACAGTGGTTAGGACTCCGCGCTTTCCTGCACACAGAATGGCAAATTTTTTGAATCACATTCAAACGTCAATATCTGTGGGTGTTTTTTCTTGAGGGAGTCAGTTGCCTCCTGGGGGGTGAGAGTGGATTGTCAGTCTTCTGGGAACCAAATGGGGAAAGGGGGCTGGTGGTTCACTGCTTGGGATATAGGTCTTCACTAAAGGCCCCTGTGTTCAGTATGCAGCCTCCTCTCTGCTCTCATTTGGGCTTGGTGTCCCCAAGGCCAGAATCTGTCTGGTTTGGCCTTTCCCCAGTCTTCTCCCAGCATGATGGGCTGGCCTGGGAGTTGCCTGGTTACCAACTGTGGGGGGAATTAACTGCAGGTATCTCAGCTTCTTCAAAAACTTTTAATCCATCCTCCCCTTGCACCTCTGCTTTCACAGGAAACTAGAGCTGTGAAACTCCTACATCTTCCTGAAGTTCTGCCTCAGGAATTGCTTCTTGTTGCCCACAGCTCCTGCTCTCACCCTTATGTTTTGCTTTTTCAGATTGACAAGGTCAGTAATCACTCTTCTCTCAGCTCCACCAGCTTTCCAATTAAGATGTTGTCTTCTCCTGTCTGATATTGTCTCTTCCCCTGTTCTCTTTGTGCCTTTCTTATCCCATTTCAGGGAGGTTTGCGGCATGAGGTGAGAGGAACTTGAATGTCCAATTCTCAAGATTTAACCAAAAGAGCTTAAAATTACTTTCACGTTCAAAGAAATGAAGCACAAAAAAAAAAAAAGAAAAAAGAAATGCAGCACAAATTTGTCCTTGGATCCAGATATACCTTTGTTTGGGGATGGACTACTTCTGTAAACCTTTTGTTTAGCATTGGTGTTTTCATCAATTGATTAAAAAATATTTCTAAGTGTCCAGTATACTGCACAGACTGGATAGACAGTGTTGGTTGCCAGCCTCATAGAGCTTTGATTCCAGTTTTGAGAAAGGAGACCCACAGATAAAGAAGAGAAGACAATATGTGTGTATATATATATATATATATATATATATATATATATATATATTATAAACTGCAGTAAACATTATAATGAAAACAAATAAAAGGGATAAAGAATAATCCTATCGTCCTCCTCCTTTTCACATCCAAATAAGAATTGTTAGTATTGGCTTTTCCCATCCCCCACCTCCCACTCATTTTTCACAACCCACTCCAGTTGGGCTTCTGCCTCTTACTCTCCTAAATCCCCCAATGACTTGGATGTAACTAAATACGATACATTTCCAGACCTCCTCTTACTTGATTTCCCCAGCACCAGATAAGTGGACTTCCACTTTCTTGGGACACTTTCCTTGGCCTCCAAGACCCAACACTTTCTAATATCCACCTCTGTGATCTCTCTTGACCTCCATTGCCTTCTTTATCCTGATGATCTTGGAGACGCACCAGCAGTGAGTGGTGGCTTGAAGCAAGATCTTAGTTCCCTGCCCAGCAATTGAACCAGGGTAGCCTGGATGAAAACCAGGAATCCTAGCCACTAGACCAGCAAGGGCTAGAGGCTAGAAGTAAATTTTCTCTGGCTCTTACCTCCACTGAAAAATGCATTTCTCAAGGAGACAAAAACTGTAAAAACAGGTATGAAGTTTATTATTAGAGACACAGCACAACAAGTGGGAGAGCACACAGAGAAACAGTTTGTTTAGTTAAGACAGAAGCAAGGCAGAGATAACACACCTAGGGAGAAAGGGTGTGGGTGTCCTCCCTAATGAGGAGGAGTGCAGTAAAGAGGCAGTTAAATCATTTATACAGGGTGGCTCTTCCCAGTCTTTGTTTACCTTTGGCCAATTATCTGCTTTCTTTTTCCACACCTGACCTGTCCTAGGACCCTCCCCAACTTGCGTGCACAACTTTTTTCCAAGATGGATTCCAGCCCAGAGGCCTATGGGGGCCCTTGGCATCACCTATTCTGGGGTGGTGAGCCCTCCTTTTTGACCCCCAAGGAGCCTTTCTGCGCATGTGCAGTGTCTCCTTTGCCCCAAAGATGGGAAATATAGGACCTCTTGATCTTTCACTCAAACAGGGTTTAGCCCCTCTCTGTTCCTGCCATGACTGTTATCTTAAAGTGTCCTCAGGAGACAAAGCCTGGCTACTTATCCTGTTTCTGTTGTTATTCCTATTTCGAAGTTTCAGGAAATGCAAACAGGAGGCCAGTTGTAAATGCCTAGCCTGGATCCCATCTATCTCCTGCCCCACTGACATTAAATACTGGAGCTGTCCAAAGCTTGAACCCCCTTCTCTTCTCATTTTGCTACCCTGGGAGAGTTCATCCTTAAGAACTGGAAATTTAAAAAAAAAAAAAAAAAAAAAAAAAGAACTGGAAATTTTAGGACTCACCTTCCTGTCTGGACTTCACCAATAATCCTGATGTTACTTTGCATACAGCCTTGACTCCTTTGCTCCTTCATCCTTTCCCAGCACTCTTGGCAAAGTCCTAACTCTGCCAACTCTGCCATTGCATGCACGTGGCTGAACATATCTGGAGGGAAAGGAAAACACACATCATGCTGACTGGTCTCACTTTGAATTTTTGGTTAAGTCTCAAGTAGACCTTGTGCTGGCTGACAATCATACTGCATGTCCCTAGTCCAGTGGTCTTCACCCTGGAGTGTGCAGACTCCAAGGAATACACAAAGTCCTACAAGGGACAGGAAGACATGGCCGGTTATGAATGTATCCATTTTCACATTCTCTATTTCTGTATATCCTTTTCCTAAAACTGATTTACCTGCGAACTTTTGTGCATATTTTCATTTCTCTCCTCCTCTTTTGCCATTGCCCATTTGCCATTCTCCCAAGATGGGGAAATATAAAAACATCTGAGTTGCTAAACAAAAGTACAATTTGAAATATTTGAAATATTGTTTTTGAAAGTAAATGACTCTAATGATTGAGTAATGAATCCTTTAGCAAGTCAGGTGGTTTTCAATTCGTTGCTTTCAACAAAATTAAAAGAGAATCTAATTGAGTTTTCAACTTGAATATCATTAAAATACATTTAATGATGGCTCATTATGTGATTTTTGGCATTTAATTCAGAAGGAGTTCAAAGAAGTGAGTGTCATTGCTATAATAAAAGTATTTCCATTCCCATTTACTTATTTATGTGAACAAGAACTCTCAGCTTTTATTCTGATGAAAAAAAAAATAGATAGAGAATTGTTACTGAAGGTTGTCCCATTTCAGCTATGCTATTCTTACGATTCAATGATACATGAACTGTTACCTAAAGCAAGCCCATGTGCCTGAGGCACAGTGAGGCCAAACAATACCAGAACATTATTGTTGTCAGAGTCTGGAGCAGAGAAAGGTTTATTGCAGGACCAGGCAAAGAGACGGGTGGCTCATGCCTTAAAAAGCCCAGACTCCCCAAAGGCTTTCAAGCAAAGCCTTTTTCTTTTCCTTTTTTTTTTTTTTTTTTTGGCCACACTGTAGGGCATGCGGGATCTTAGTTCACCGACCAGGGATTGAACCCGTGCCCCATATAGTGGAAGCAAGTGTGGAGTCTTTACCACTGGACCACCAGGGAAGTCCCAGCAAAGCCCTTTTAAAGGCAAGATGAGGGAAGGGCGTGGTTAGTTGTTGCAAACTTCTTGGTGTGGGATCGTTTGTTCTTGCAGCTGTCCAGGTAGGTCAGTTCACAGGTCATGATGTTCCTCTAAACCTCCAACAAGACAAATGTTATTCTGTGTTCAGGTCAGGTCAAGGTCAGGCTATCCTGTATACTTGAAGCTATAGGCAACATTCTTTTACAAAAGGTGCAGAGCCAGCATGACTAAGCACAGGAAACAGAGCATAAAGATTAAAGTAAAAGGAGGACTTTCCTGGTGGTGCACTGGTTAAGAAGCCGCCTGCCAATGCAGGGGACACGGGTTCGAGCCCTGGTCTGGGAAGATCCCACATGCCGCGGAGCAACTAGGCCCGTGAGCCACAATTACTGAGCCTGCGCGTCTGGAGCCTGTGCTCCGCAACAAGAGAGGCCGCGATAGTGAGAGGCCCGCGCACCGCGATGAAGAGTGGCCCCCACTTGCCGCAACTAGAGAAAGCCCTCGCACAGAAACGAAGACCCAACACAAGCCATAAATAAATAAAAACAAATAAATAAAAATTAAAAATAAATAAATAAATAAAAGAAAAAAGTAAAAGGAACGGATCTAATATGGAGTCATATTTGTTCTTCCCTAATACAGAACTAGCTAAAAACCCATTAAAAGATGCATTGTGAATAAAATTTTATGTTTATTGATATCTATCAAAATGTATAATATATTTATGTGATTTTGATCAATTTGCTTTGTTGCTAATAGTTCAATCCAAAAGAAAAGTTTAAACATTTAGAGTATTATGGTTAAAAGAAATTAAAAAGAACTAATTTTTAAAAATATATTTTGTTACTGAGAAATATAGAAAGATCAATACAAGACTTTCACATATAAAATACATTAAGAAAAAATTATGTAGTGGAAGTGAATGAAATATGAATTCAAGGAAAAAGTAAATAATGTAAAATGTCCAGCTTTTGAAGAGTTTATTCGTATGTTTTATCTGGTTTTTTTTAAAGATTTTTTTTTTTTTGGATGTGGACCATTTTTTTAAAAGTCTTTATTGAATTTGTTACAGTATTGCTTCTGTTTTATGTTTTTTGGTTTTTTGGCCTGAGGCATGTGAGATCCTAGCTCTCCGATCAGGGATTGAACCTGTAACCCTGCATTGGAAGGCGAAGTCTCAACCACTAGACCACCTGAGAAGTCCCGATTCAAATGTTTTTTGAAAGGATGATGTTGAATATGAAAAAGCTATGGCATTGGGACTTCACTGGTGGTCCAGTGGTTAAGACTCTGCTCTTCCACTGCAGGGGGCGCGGGTTCAATCCCTGGTTGGGGAACTAAGATCCCACATGCCTCGTGGCACAGCCAAAAAAAAAAAAAAAAAAAGCTATGGCATTTAGGTTCTATTGGTTACATTTAAAACAGTAATATAAACAGTCTTATTTTTAAATGTTGATATTTACAAGATACTAAAATTTTTACACTGTTTATAGTTATTTAAATTTACAAGGAAAGAAATCAGATATGAAGTAAAAGATATGCAGGAGGTCACATAGTTTTCCAAAATGTTTTTAGGGAACATGCAAGCAAAAAAATTGAAGATTGATGAACGAGTCCTGGTACTATTAGTACACCCAGGCAAGAAGGGACTCTGCCTTGAGCCCACATTTAAGAGGACACTGCATGTCAACACACACAATTTCGAAGGGACATAGGGGTATCTCTGTTACTAAGGAACTGACACTTAATTCTGGCACAGTGTATTAATTATCTCTCACTATATAAAATTACCCCCAAACTAGTAGCTCAAAGCAACACACATTATTTCATGATTTCTGTCAGTCAGAAACCTGGGAGAAGCTTAGCTGGATCCTCTGCTTCAGGGTCTCCCATGAAGCTGCAATCAAGGTGTTGCCAGTGATCTCATCTGAAGGCTCAGTTGGGGAAAGACCTGCTTCTAATCTTGCTCCACGAATTGTTGGCAGGATTCAGTTTCTTAAAGGTTGTTGGACTGAAGGTATCAGTCTCTTTTCGGCTATTTCCCAGAGGCCACCCTCAGTTTCTTGCCATGTGGGCCTCTCCAAAGTGGCAGCTTGCTTCTTCAAAGCCAGCAATAGAGTGCCTACAAGACAAAAGTCATGACTTTTAATCTCAGAATTGACCTCCCGTCACTCTTTGCCAAATTCTATTCACTAGAAGCAAGTCACTAGGGGACTTCCCTGGTGGCGCAGTGGTTAAGAATCTGCCTGCCAATGCAGGGGACATGGGTTCAAGCCCTGGTCCGGGAAGATCCCACATGCTGTGGAGCAACTAAGCCTGTGCGCCACAACTACTGAAGCTGCGCTCTAGAGCCTGCAAGCCACAACTAGAGCCTGTGTGCCACAACTACTGAAGCCCGCATGCCTAGAGCCCGCGATCCGCAACAAGAGAAGCCACCGCAATGAGAAACTCACGCACCGCAACAAAGAATAGCCCCTGCTCGCCGCAACTAGAAAAAGCCAGTGCGCAGCAACAAAGACCCCACACAGCCAAAAATAAATAAATAAATAAATAGAAGCAAGTCACTAGTGGGAATTCCCTGGCAGTCCAGTGGTTAGGATTCTGTGCTCTCACTGCTGAGGGCCTGGGGTTCAATCCCTGGTCGGGGAACTAAGATCCCACAGCCACGCGGCATGGCAAAAAAGAGAGGAAAAAAAAAAGAAGCAAGTCACTAGATTCAGTCTACACTCAAGCGGAGGGGATTACATATGGGCATAACCATCAGAAGGTGGAGATCACTGGGAGCCATTTTAGAAGGCCTACTAGACACAGCATGACCATAAGTCTAAACATCTGCTGTTATAATTAACACTATTCAAGTTGCAAGGAAATGTGTCTCCTTACCTCTTGTCCTCTATCATTGAAACAAGAGGTGATGGTGACCAAATGCCGTGAAGATTCATAGGTTTTGCTGTTGCTGACCCTGCAGATGGCCACTTGTTTTGGATGCAGGGAGAATTTAGCAGTGATAGTGATTAAGTAACAGAAAAGACAAATCAATTAACTTGTCAAACCTTCTCTCTCAGTCAGTATGAATGCAGTACCTTCTTACATAATGATGTATCCTTTCCCAGTAGGGTCACAGTTGCCCACAGTGGCTGAGGAACATGTTCCTGTACTAAACAATTAATATTACTCTTCAATTTGTATATATGCATATGTATGTATAACAAATATGGCACATGAAGTTACACTGGCAACTAAATAGTTATCTAATACTTGAATAGTTTTATTTTTATAAAAATATTTCATAGGATTTAATTAAAATTTCAAAAAGTTAAATTTTCAAATGGCAGCTTTCTTTTTTTTAAATTAATTAATTTATTTTATTTTATTTTTGGCTGTGTTGGGTCTTCGTTGTTGCTCGTGGGCTTTCTCTAGTTGCGGTGAGCGGGGGCTACTCTTCCTTGTGGTGTGCAGGCTTCTCGTTGCAGTGGCTTCTCTTGTTGCGAGCACAGGCTCTAGGCACTCAGGCTTCAGTAGTTGTGGCACGTGGGCTCTAGAGTGCAGCCTCAGTAGTTGTGGCGCATGGGCTTAGTTGCTCCACGGCATGTGGGATCTCCCCGGACCAGGGCTCAAACCTGTGTCCCCTGCATTGGCAGGCAGATTCTTAACCACTGCGCCACCAGGAAAGCCCTCCCTTCAAATGGCAGCTTTCTATAAATAACTTTTAATATTTATTCAGTATAATTTGCAATTTACACTTCAATTTTAATAGATGATTTAAATATTAGAAAAATAACATTTGAAAGATGATAATAATTTTAATTTTACATTAACTTCATTATATGTCTTCATGAAAATATATTCAAATTATGTAAAGTTTGAAGTCAGTTGCATTTAACTTTTATTTTATTTTTAAATTAACTAATTAATTTTTGGCTGCGTTGGGTCTTCATTGTTGCGTGCAGGCTTTCTCTAGTTGTGGTGAGCAGGAGCTACTCTTTGTTGCAGTGTGCAGGCTTCTCATTGTGGTGGCTTCTCTTGTTGCGGAGCATGGGCTCTAGTCGCGTGAGCTTCAGTAGTTGTGGCACGTGGGCTCAGTAGTTGTGGTTCGTGGGCTTAGTTGCTCCACGGCATGTGGGATCTTCCCTGACCAGGGCTTGAACCCATGTCCCCTGCATTGGCAGGAGGATTCTTAACCACTGTGCCACCAGGGAAGTCCTGCATTTAACTTTTAAATTCTTTAGCCCATTACCGTTACTAGAACACAGATTATATGAAAATCTCAATTATAACAACATAATTAGTGACTTTGCAAAAATGAAGATAAGAAAAATAAATGGTTTGAAATATATATTTATTAACTTGTAAATAATGCATGTCTCTTTTAAATTGAGGTAACATTGGTTTATAACATAAGTTTCATGTGTACAACATTATACTTCTACTTCTGTATACACTATAGTGTGCTCACCACCAAAAATTTTGTTTCCATCCATCACCATAAAGTTGACCCCCTTTACCCACTTCACCCTCCCCTCATCCCTTCACCTCTGGTAGCCACTGCTCTGTTCTCTGTATCTACGTGTTTGTTTTTGTTTGGTTTGGTTTGTTCATTTATTTATTTATTTATTTATTTTTTAAATTCCACATATGAGTGAAATCATACAGTATTTGTCTTTCTCCATCTGACTTATTACTTCACTTAGTGGAATACCCTCAAGATCCATCCATATTGTCTCAAATGGCAAGATTTCATCTTTTTTAATGGCCGCATAGTATTCCATTTAATATACATACACCACATCTTAGTTATCCTTTCATCCGCCAGTGGGCACTTAGGTTGTTTCCATAGAGTAGCTATTGTAAATGATGCTGCAGTAAACACAGGGGTGCATATTTCTTTTAATTAGTGTTTTCATATTTTGGGAATAAATACCCAAAAGTGGAAAAGCTGGGTCATATGGTAATTCTATTCTTAATTTTTTGAGGAATCTCCATACTGTTTTCCACAGTGGCTGTAGCAGTTTACATTCCCACCAACAATGTACAAGAGTTCCTTTTCTCCCTCCACATCCTCATCAACACTTGTTATTTCTTGCCTTTTTGATAATAGTCATTCTGACAGGCATGAGATGATATCTTGTGATTTTGATTTGCATTTCCCTAATAATTAGTGATGTAGAACATCTTTTTCATGCGCCTATTGGCCATCAGTGTGTCTTCTTTTGAAAAATGTCTATTTGGCTCCTCTGCCCATGTAAAAAAATCAAATAGTTTTTGAGTTGTATGAGTTCTTTATATATTTTAGATTTTAAGCCCTTATCAGATATATGATTTGTAAATATCTTCTCCCATTCGGTAGGTTGTCCTTTCATTTTGCTGATGGTTTCCTTTGCTGTGCAGAAGCTTTTTAATTTGATATAGTCTCCTTTGTTTATTTTTGCTTTTGTTTCCCTCACCTGTGGAGACATATCCAGAAAGATATTGCTACAATTGATGTCAAAGAGCATACTGTGTATGCTTTTTTCCAGGAGTTGTATGGTTTCAGGTCTTACATTCAAGTCTTTAATCCATTTTGAGTTGATTTTTGTAAATGGTGTGAGGTAGTGGTCTAGTCTCTCTCTCTCTTTTTTTTTTTTTTTTCATGTTGGCTGTCCAGTTTTCCCAGCATCATTTATTGAAGAGACTATTCTTTCTCCAGTAATGCACATCTTTATTTTGTTACTCATCCAGCCATATCTGGCCCACCAAAAGAATACCTAGATACATGCGATAATAATTAAATGTAGTCATTTTGATAGTTTTTCAACTGTGTTGCTTTACACACATTCTTTTGTTGTTATGAAAGTAGACTTGGCAAAGTAAGAGTAAAGAACATACCTAACAGTTTATTAGCTTGATGATTAACTTTAAAAAATTTAGACCTATGATATGTGAGCCTCCATTTTTATTCTTGCCCTGGGGCACCTTCTTTTCTCTCCTCAAATCAACTCCCTCATGCCCAGCTGATGACATTACTTCCTAGTTCACTGAAAACCAGGGACAACAGAAAAGAACTTCTTTTTCCACTTCCCACCTTCTCCTACATTTCTACCCTTAGACTCTGTCTCCCTCCAGGCATCACAAATGTGTCTATCTAGGGTCACCCCCTCCACTTGTGCACTGAATCCCAGTCCTTCTCAGTCAAGAGCATCACTCCTACAATTGCACTCCCTAGTCCCTGTCCCTGTCTACTCTGTCATTCCTATCAGCATATAAAAATACCAAAATATGCCCATTTTAAATATCCTTCCTCTGAGCCCACATTTCTTTCTACATTATGCTGCATTTCTTTCCTTCCCTTTAAGGCAACATTCTTTGAAAGGACTGGCTGTACTCTTGTTGTTTTTCTCATCTACTACCTTGTGTTGAACTCTTTCCATTTCTTCTGTCAAGAGGTTGGTTTATAGACTCACAGACATAGAGAACAGACTGTGGTTGCCAAGGATGGGGGGGTGGGGGAGGGGAGGATTGGGAGTTTGGGATGAGCAGATGCAAACTATTATACATAGGATGGATAAACAACAAGGTCCTACTGTATAGCACAGGGAACTATTTCAATATCCTGTGATAAACCATAATGGAAAAGAATATGAAAAAGAATATATATATATGTATAACTGAATCAATTTGCTATACAGCAGAAATTAACACAACTTTGTAAATCAACTATACTTCAATAAAATAATTTAAAAAAAGAATTGGGTTATGAGGTCCATACCTCCTCCCCTTAAATCTAAACATGTTTGTAACTGTCTTATAACCAACAGAATGCAGCAGAAGTCATACTGCATGATTTCTGTGGCTAGCTCAGAAAAGATTATACAGCTTCTGCCTTATTCATTTCAACATGCTTTTGGAGCCATGCGTGCCATGTAAGAATTTTAACTACCTCAACGTTGCCAGGCTGTGAAAAAGCTCATGCTACATGGAGAGGACAAGTGTAGGTGTTCTGGCCAACATCCCCAGCAGAGAGCCAGCTGACAGCTAGCATAAACTGCCAGACATGTGACAGAAGATGCCTCCAGATGATCCCAGCTCTCAGTGGTTAAGTCACCCTCAGCCTTTAAGTCTCCCCAGATAAGGACCCAGACATCACTGAGCAAAGACAAGCCATCCTTACTGTGTTCTTTCTGACACAGTATTCCATGAGCGTAATAAAATGGTTGTTTTACACCACGTTTTGGGGTGGTATGTTAGGTGTGTGTGTGTGTGTATGTATGTATGTGTATACATATATACATTCATATATTTCCTAGCTCTATTTGCTGAGAAGGCCTAGGAACAATGGCATCATAGTAGCAATGAAGATATATGGCACCCAGATCTTGGTTTCCAGATACTATCCTTTGTTAAAAGAAGCCAGAGAGGGCTTCCCTGGTGGCACAGTGGTTAAGAATCCGCCTGCCAACGCAGGAGACACCGGTTTGAGCCCTGATCCGGGAAGATCCCACATGCGTGGAGCAACTAAGCCCGTGAGCCACAACTACTGAGCCTGCACTCTAAAACCCTCGAGCCACAACTACTGAAGCCTAGAGCCTGTGCTCCGCAACAAGAGAAGCCACCACAATGAGAAGCCCACGCACTGCAATGAAGAGTAGCCCCCGCTCACCGCAACTAGAGAAAGCCCACACACAGCAACGAAGACCCAACGCAGCCATAAATAAAATAAATTTATTAAAAAAAAAAAAAAAGAAGCCAGAGCCTCTTGAAGAAATGGTTGATTCCTGGGCTAAGTCAGGAAAAGTACAAATTGAGCCTGAATTACCTCTTGTACCAGAAAGTAAGGAAATGATCAAATAATGTTGTAGACATTGCAAAAGGACACAGGAAACAACTTGAAGCACTTTCTCATTTGCCAAATTTGGGATAATTTTTTTTAACCTTACTTTCTGTTTAATTCATTTTGCCAAACAAACATAGTGAAAACTTTAATCTGACTAATTGTACAGAAAATAGAATTTGTAGCAAACATAACAGCATAGACTTAAGTCCTTGGCAAGCTGGATCTCCACTGAGATCCCATAGATTGCCTTGTAGATAGCCTCCTGGGAGGGAGGTCCTAGGAGGGAGAGGCACAGATCTGCCAGTCCCTATCAGAAGCACAGGCTGCACGTGGGAAGGAAAAGCACAAAAAGTAGAACTGATGTTACTTGGATCTCTTATCACTACACGTGGAAGAGTTCTGATTGCTGGCCAAACTCAAGGTGTTGTCTTCCCAAACCCATAGTCCTTGGGCATCCTGCCTGAGTCCATAGGGGATAAGTTTCAAGTTCAATGGTTCTGAAGCCTCTGCTTCACCAGAACCTGCAAAGTAAATTTGGGGGTGGGGGTGAAGGTGGGGAGGGGTAGACAAAGTCATAATTGCTGGTGTCACCAGTGCAGAGTCTGAGATCCCAGACTTCAGGACCTTGTTTCAGGAGGAAACAAGAGAGGGTGCCAGGTCACCAGCAAGAGTCCAACTGCCCTAAGCCTCAGTACTGTCAACCAGTGCCCCAGGAGTATGAGGGAGTTCAACAGCGGCGGCCTAAGGTCCCCACTAAGCTGCTAGGTGTCTGGGAGTCCTGAAGGGCGAAATGGGACTCGTTCACATCCTGTGCTTTTTGCGGATGACAGCCATAGCCAGCAGCCGATCCCTCTCGAGGAGTTCTTCACGGAGCTTGGCCTCGGTGAGACACTGGTGAGGATGCTGCCCTTCATCTCCTTCATCTTCACCTCCATCAGCGCCAGGATGTCCAGCTGCTTGTCCAGCTTGCGCAGGAGCTCCTCCTCCGTGGTGCCTGATGACAAGTAGAGTGGTCCGAGCCAGTATCAGGGAAGCCCTCACCCCCCTCCCTGCCCCCCACCAGCTGGGGGCCCTTGGGGCACTCTGTGGCCTCCAGTCCTGCTGTAGCAGCCTCTAGCTCCGATGCCGCAGCTGCTGCGGCTGTGGCCTGTGAACTCCACTTGCACCACCAAGCCCATGGGCTTCCCATCTTCTCCCGTGGGAATGGTGGGCGCCAGGCGGCACGGATCCCAGAGTCTGGCGCCTCCCAAATTTGGGATAATTTGCGCATGAAATTAATGATGATAGTAACTGACTACAATTAATTAAATAAAATAGAAATGCATGGGTCCAGGCAATATAAATAAATATGGTAGTAATGGATTACAAGTTATTGAGTAAAATAGGAATCCGTGAGTCCATATGATATAAATAAATAAATGAATAAATCAGGGAGAAAGAAATGTTCTTTTATAGTCGATTGTTGACTGAAAACTGAAGAAGAAATGACGGAGTAAAAAAAAAAAAAATCACCATTTAATAAACATCATCGGGCTTCCCTGGTGGCGCAGTGGTTAAGAATCTGCCTGCCAATGCAAGGGACACGGGTTCGAGCCCTGGCCCGGGAAGATCCCACATGCCTCGGAGCAACTAAGCCCGTGCACCACAACTACTGAGCCTGAGCTCTAGAGCCCACAAGCCACAGCTACTGAGCCCACGTGCCACAACTACTGAAGCCTGCACTCCTAGAGCCCGTGCTCCACAAGAGAAGCCACGACAATGAGAAGCCACAACGAAGAGTAGCCCCCGCTCACCGCAACTAGAGAAAGCCCGCGCACAGCAACGAAGACCCAACACAGCCAAAAATAAATAAATAAATAAATTCTAAAAATAAAAATAAACATCATCATGCTTATTCCGATGAGAGTCATAAAGGGATGCTAAGGCAGGTGGTGGAGATTTGGTGCTGTGCCAGATACTTAGGAATTACAAAGGGACAGTTATGGCTTTACGGTGAAAAACCTGCCAGACTGGTTTCGCAGCATCAGGAGTGAGACGGTTTGCCTCCAGCAACTTCTGATGTGATACACAAAGGCCACATCGTTTCTCTCTTGCCCCAACATGCACTTAGGTTGGAGAGACATTGTACAGAAATGAAAACCCTGTACTCTTTAAAACTGATTCATGAAAGAGAAAGACAGACAAACTGCCCACATTGAAGGAGTCTGCAGATATGTGACCACCAAATGCGATCTGCGATCCTGGACCAAAAAGGACAGAGGCATTAGTGGGACAGCTGATGAAATCTGAATTGTACCTATAATTGGATAGTGGTGTTGATTTCCTGATTAGGATGGTGTATTTGTTTGCTAGGGCTGCCATAACAAAGTACCACAAACGGGGCGGCTTAAACAGTAGAAATTTATTTTCTTACAGTTCTGAAGGTTAGAAGTCAGAAATCAAAGAGTCAGCAGGGTTGGTTCTCTCTGAGGGCTGTGACAGAAGTCTATTCCATGCCTCTCCCCTAGATTCTGGTGGTTTGCTGGCAATCTTTGGCGTTCCTTGGCTTGTAGACACATCAACCCTAACTCTGCCTTCACATTCACATGACATTCTGGTCTTGACGTATGCTGGTATGGACGTGATGTTCTGGTCTGGACATGACGTATGCTGGTCTGTGTCTAAATTTCTCCTTTTTATAAGGACATCAGTCATATTGGATTAAGGGTCCACCCTACTGCAGTATGACCTCATTTTATTTTAACCAATTACATCTGCAACAACCCTATTTCCAAATAAGGTCATATTCTGAGGTACTGGAGCTTCACTATTTGAATTTTGAAGGGACACAATTCAACCCATAATAGATGGTTATATTGGGGTTGAGAGAAATAAGCAAATATAACCAAATGTTGACAAATGGGGAATCAGGGTGGAAAGGATACCAGAGTTCTCGATACTGTTCTTAAGTGTTTTCTGTAAGTTTGAAATTACTTCAAATTTTTTTTTAAATTCAATAAAGTGCTGAATTTATGTATTACACAAGATCTTAGTGCTGAACCTACCATGGGGAAGGAACTATAAGGAGATGATAAAGGTGTTTGGGTGGCTTTATTGCAAACTTGCCTGAGACACAGTGAGGGTATCAGAAATTAATACATTATGTTTACACAGCACTTCATAATTCACAAAAAAAAAAAAAATCTTATTTCGTTTGTCCCTCCTGACAACTTTGTGAGGCAAGACTTTTTCAATTTTATAAAAAAAGTAAAGAAAGTTCAGGTGACTGGCCCAAGGTCCCCATCACACAACTGTTAAATGTAAACTGAGGCATGTTAAAATTTTAAGTTTATTTGAGCAAAAAATGCATTCAAATGGGGCCGTGCCAAACCAGAAGTGGTAATGCGTGCTCCTCAGACCTCAGCCAGAGGAAAAACTTAAATGGAGAAAGTGTGGAAACAGAGAAAGGAAATTATTTGATTGGCTATAGCTTAGCCCAGTTGGCTGTGTGTGATTGGTTGTCCTTTAGTGTTTTTTTGTTTTGTTTTGTTTTGCCTGTGCCTCCCAGCATGCAGGATCTTAGTTCCCCAAACAGGGATAGAACCTGTGCCCCCTGGAGTGGAAGTGCTGAGTCCTAACCACTGGACTGCCAGGGAATTCCCTCCCGTGGCATCTTGATTACATGACCCTGAGGCATTTACAGGTTTAGATTTTGGCTTGCTTAAGTAGGCCGCCATGACATTAGAGCCCCTCAGTCTGATGGCCTCCTTGTTTAATTAACACAACTTATAAATGATTAGTTTGCACCCTGGTCCAGTTTTTTTTTTTTTCTGACTCGTAATGACCTCCTGTGGCGGTAGCAAACGATAATACGAGTTGACTCTAAACAAAACTGTGACTTCCCTGGTGGTCCAGTGGGTAAGACTCCACGCTCCCAATGCAGGGGGCACTGTACCATCCCTGGTAGGGAACTAGATCCTTCAGGTATGCCTCAACGAAGTCAGCATGCCACAACTACGACCCAGCGCAGCCAAAATAAATAAACAAATATTTAAAAAACAACAACAAAAAACCTGTGACATCCTTTGTACCATTTTGGGGTAAACAAGTTCTTCCCAAGAAAACAATGTCTTCTTATTAAGATCAAACTGAAGTTTAGGTAAGAGACCATAGAGGCTCCAGATATGAGGTTCACTATGGACCCTTTCCTCCGCTGTCCACACTCCACCCCGCAACCACCACCTACGGGGCGGGTGTGGGCCGGTCTCCATATGGACTTCGATTTCCCTCATGAATTTTCAGGCCAGTGCCTGGGGAAGAGGGTCAAGAAAAGGCCTTCAGGGCTTCCCTGGTGGCGCAGTGGTTAAGAATCTGCCTGCCAATGCAGGGGACACGGGTTCGAGCCCTGGTCTGGGAAGATCCCACATGCCGTGGAGCAACTAAGCCCGTGAGCCACAACTACTGAGCCTGCGCGTCTGGAGCCTGTGCTCCGCAACAAGAGAGGCCGCGACAGTGAGAGGCCCGCGCACCGCGGTGAAGAGTGGTCCCCGCTCGCCGCAACTGGAGAAAGCCCGCACACAGAAACGAAGACCCAAGACAGCCAAAAATAAATAAATTAACTAATTAATTAAAAAAAATTTAAAAAAAAAAAAAAAGAAAAGGCCTTCAACCCGTGCCACAAGACAGCCTCTTGGACATTTCCCACCAGCTACTCTCACACCATGCCCCTCGCGCACAAGCTCGCTCTTCCTTATTATTGCCCCAATAGTTAAGTCCCAATAGTTAAGTCTCGCACCGCTGGCCAATCATGTTCTTTCTCTTTTTATAAACCTCCGCCCTGGCTCCTGCAGTCCAATGATTGATATAATCGTCTTCGAAGTCACTAAGCGAGAGTGCGGGGTTTCAGCGCCGCAACCTCGGGGGCCTGCAGACCTGGGGAAGAACTACGCGGCTGCGTGGACTGTAGCTGCCGCTGCTTGCCCCCCCCAACCCCACCTAGGTTAGGCGTGTCCCCACCACCCACCCACCCCCAACCACCCAATGTAAAGCTGAAAAGGGCCTTAGGTGCTTGACTGAGAGCGGCTCACAGTAGCATACTAGGTCCACTTGCTCACTCTGTCTGTAGGGGCCCAAGACCTTGAGCCTTAAGCTTAGAGGCCCAGAATGACTTGGGCAGCTCCAGCTGGCATGTCTCTGTTGAGCCTTCAGCTTCCGAAACACAGAATTATAAAACGGTAAAGCTGGACAGACTTTAGGAATTGTTTAATCCAGACCATTCACATTGCATTGACTGTTCCAAAGGCTCAGAGGCCCTCCTCTCCTTTCTTTCTCTTGGTTGGGGGAATTAGGGTCAAGCTCGGCAGATGCAGGACTTGCCGACACCACGCCCCTTAATCCTGGCAAGGCTGAGTAAGGGCTTCCATCCCAGCCTCCGTGCTCCAGACAGCTGTCACACTGTGGGTTAGGATGGCTGAGGAGGAGGGTGACGTGGACGAGGAGGATGTGTTCCTGGCGTTTGCCCGGAGGCCCTCTCCTCCCAGGGGTCCCCTGCGGCAGGCCATGGACAAGGCCTTCTTCATCTCCCTGGTCCTCATCCTGACACTACTGACGCTGGAGGCTGTTTATAAGCTGCTGTGGCTGTTACCATGGGCAAAGTTTGGGGACTGGCTCCTGAGAACACCTCAGATGGAGGAGGAGCTGGAACTGTGACTGCCTTTCCTATAAACGTCCTCTTTCCCTGCCACGGAGGTGAGAGGGGAGAAAGGGGGAAATGGGAGCTTTGGAGGGACACTTGGAGAGCTGAGAGCAGCTATCTTAAAATTTCTGCACCTATACTCCGGGAATTAATTTTGAAAAAGTTTATACTCCTCAAGTATTTTTAAGTAAGCACCTAAAACTTTTCATCATACATTAACATTGTTTCAAGGATGTAATTCCTGGCATACAAAAAATTTCACATTTTAAAATAAAACAATTAAATCCATCTTTTGTGTGTCCAGGGGAGTTGAAATATCAGAGTGACTTGATATTCACCACCACTCGTTTAAAAATATAATTGGGAATCCTTCTTTTCTTCTTCCATCATTCTCTTTTCTCCTAGAACTCCTATTACCATTCTACTTCTCCACAGACAATTTTATGCTTTTATACTTGAAAGTCTTTTATTGACCAATCTATCACTCTTTCCTACATAAACATATATATTAATTGAGATGAAAAATATTTTTCTTTCTTGTGACCATAAGACTCTAGTTTTTTAGAAAAATTTCTTCTGGGTTATCATTACAATTATGTGAGCAGAACTGATTAAATAGCATAAAGATTGTACACATTTTCATAGTTGTTAATATTAAAGGTACATTTTTTGTCTATGTTTCAGCTTGCAGGATCTTAGTTCCCTGACCAGGGATCAAACCCCGGCACCCTGCTTGGCAGCACAGAGTCCTAACCACTGGACTGCCAGGGAACTACCTAAAAGTACATTTTAAATGAGATAGACGAGGTGGTGCTTATGGTGCCTTGAAAGAAATAGGTTACATGTCTCTTTATTTAAGACAAGGTAAGGGAATTCCCTGGCAGTCCAGTGGTCAAAACAAAAACAAACACAAACAAACAAAGCCAAAAAACAAACAAAAAACAAGGTAACATTATCCCCAGGAGATTTCATGATTGAGAACTACAGTATCCTTTTTTTTTTTTTTTTAAAGAGGGAAAAAGTCTATTGTAAAAGAGAAAAGGAAGAAGGAGAAGCTCTACTGCAGGAATTTACTGAGGAAAACAAATTTTGGGAAAATTGAGAATCTGGAAATTAAGTCCCTTATATCTCCCAAATCCGAGTACCCTTGGGCAAGTCTTCATATCCCCCATTTGAAGACTATAGGCTTAGACGACTGGAGAGAAGTGGTGTGGGATTCTTTAATGGAAGGGAGAGTTTGAGCTTCTGGGACGCTGAGGGCTTGGGGATGTAAGGGTCTGTGATCCCAGAAAGTGGCAAGATGCTCACCATCTGTGGAATTCGCAAGGATGCAGGAGGTGGGAAACTCAGCAGTTGGAACCGTGTTAACATTTGCGGTTTCCCCAGAAGCTCACCTTTGGACCCAGCTCTGCCTCCACGAGCCCCTCCAGCTTCCCTAAATCTGGGTTAGTTGTGTGGGGCGGGGGGGGGGGGGTTGCGGGCGAGGCGGGCGTCAAAGTCGGTTTCTTCTCTCTTCCTTCTTTCATCAGCTCTCTCAGAGAAAAAGGACGAGAGAGACTCGAGGTATTTTACGAGCCTCATTTCGTCTCACAGCCCTCACAGCGGCAATTTGCAGATTCTTCTCAGAACCCCCTCCCCACATCGCCCGTCCTCAGGCCCTGGAGCTCCTGGACAAAGCACAGCCTCCTGGTCATCAGCGCCTGCGCCTCGGGAATCCCCTCCAGAAAAGGAAGGAGAACCACCCAGGTCCCACCTACTTGGTTGGTCATTAGTTCTGTGGTGGAGCTTGAAAAGCAAACCAACAACAATAGCAGTAATAATAACACATTTGTACAGCGTGTTGTGCTCATTTGTATGCATGTGTTATGACTTCACGATTGGGAAATGTAGGCAACTGGATGTAGAAGTAGCTTCTGGACAGCGACAAGGGAGCGCGCAGCCCATAGAAAGGAATGACAGGCGCAGTCGATTAAGCCGTGGAAACTGGTACCTGGCAGGTAGGAAAGCAGCGCCAGAAGGCTTGTCAATAGCCCAGTGGATGGAAAAGGTTTCATTTCCCTCTTAAGAGATTCCCGCCTTTCCGTGCATCCTTGTGCAGCCTTGGAGGGCCAATTCCTCAGCTGCCCTGTTCCGTTCCCCCCTCCCCTACTTGGAAAGGTGGCTCAGTCCTCCCGGCACGCGACTCGCCGGCGGTTGGGCCGGGATGTGGGAAGTTTCTGATTGGCGGAGTCGCAGAAGCACCGGGTGAAAAGAGCTCCACTGGCGGCGCGCCCCAATCCGGGGGTAGCCAGAGCCGTACGGCAAAATGGCGGCCTCCAGGTACTTGGGACGCCCGGAGGGGACAATTCTGCCGCCTGCAGGTCAGGGGGAAGGGAGCCGCAGACTATGTGGGTGGCATTGGAAGCCCTCGCGCGGCGAGTCTACCGTCACTTCCGGCCACGGGGTGGGGGGGCTGGATTCCGTACGACAATATGGCCGCTCCCAGGTGCCTGTAGGCGGAAACTCCGCGGCTTCCGGTCCGGAGTAGGGCCTGCGGTGGGAGGGGGAAGGAAGACGGAGGGAACCATGCGAGGTTCTGAGATCAGCGGCGAGGGTCTTCTCGAGAGACCTTTTCTGAGGTGGGGGCCGGACGGTGCGGGGAGCGAAGGCGGGGGCGGGAATGTCGAGGGAGAGGTACTGGGGGGTTCCGGGCGCTGAGTCTGAGGGGCAAGCTGTGGTACCTTCCTTCCTATCCCTGAAGGGGAGTGGGGCGGCCGGGGGCTGAACTGGGGGAGGGGGACTTGGCGGGAAGCTCATCTAGGGGAAGGACCGGACTCAGGGCTGGAATCTGAGTGGAATCAGGAGAGCCCAGTGTGGGGCTCACGATCGGTTACAGGTCCCAGAAAGAGAATGGGGAAAATTAGGGTGGGGTGAGAGGGAGGGGACTTGAGGTGAAATATCTCCAACCTAACGCCCCGGTTTGAGGAGAGCCATCAGAGGGTGGAATATGGAGATAATTTAAGTAGGAGAAAGGGAAATGGATTGTTGGGAGGGAACCTCCTTCGCCTAAGAGAGTCTCAGAGTTGGGGTGACCCTTCAGGTTGGAGTGAGGGTGTGGATTTGATGTGTGTGAGAGCGAAAGGGGAAAACACCTGAGGTGGTGCCAGCGGGGGTGTGGTATCTGTTCGAGGGGATGTCAAGGAAATCTGGAGTGCAATGTGAGAGGTCGTCCAGGGGTTGAGAGGAAGAATCAACTTGCCAACTATGAGAAATAGTGGGGAAATGCAACTGAAAGACCGGATATCGACGTGAGGGGTGGAGCTGGGGGTGGGACTTAAGGTTTTCAGATGGTTTGGGGCTCCCAAAGTAAAGGGCCCAGAAAACATGGTACTAATGGTTGCTGAAGATAGGCAGTGAGGACACTGTTGGGCATGGCTGGGTGTTTTGAAACCCAAGAAGACTGGAAAATGTGTGAGGTGAAGGGATGGGGCTATGCTGGAGGGGCTCTGTCTGAGGCCCCATCCCCTTCCAGCAGGAATTACGAAATCCCCAACACTTCCTCCCTCCGGGGGATTTGATCCCCCATGGCCACCGCTAACAGCATCATCGTGCTGGATGATGATGACGAAGATGAAGCAGCTGCTCTGCCAGGGCCCTCCCACCCACCCCCCAATCCGGCTTCACCCAGGGCAGAAGCCCCTGGCTCCTCCCAGCCCCACGGGGCTGGAGGAAGCAGTAGTTCGGGCGGCAAGAAATGCTACAAGTTGGAGAATGAGAAGCTGTTTGAAGAGGTGAGCTTTAGGGGAGAAGATTCTTGTACCCCAGGGAGGGGGATGGCTGACTGGCTCTCCTGTCCTTTCTTCCCCACTAACCCCACCTCGCCTTCTTTCTCTCAATCCCATCCCTTGTCTCTTTCCCCCTCCCTTTTTCTCCTGAACCTTCCAGTTCCTTGAACTGTGTAAGACGCAGACGGCGGACCACCCTGAGGTGGTCCCGTTCCTCTATAACCGGCAGCAGCGGGCCCACTCTCTGTTTTTGGCCTCGGCGGAGTTCTGCAACATCCTCTCTCGGGTCCTCTCTCGGGCCCAGAGCCGGCCAGCTAAGCTCTATGTCTACATTAATGAGCTCTGCACTGTTCTCAAGGCCCACTCAGCCAAGAAGAAGCTGAACCTGGCCCCTGCTGCCACCACCTCTAGTGAGCCCTCTGGGAATAACCCTCCTGCAGACCCCTCCTCGGACCCGACAAGTGCTGAGACCACTGCCTCTGAGGCCCCAAGGACCCATGGTTCCCGGCGGCAGATCCAGCGCTTGGAGCAGCTGCTGGCACTCTACGTGGCAGAGATCCGGCGGCTGCAGGAAAAGGAGTTGGATCTCTCAGAATTGGATGACCCAGACTCCACTTACCTGCAGGAGGCGAGGTTGAAGCGTAAGCTGATCCGCCTCTTTGGGCGGCTGTGTGAGCTGAAAGACTGCTCTTCACTGACAGGCCGGGTCATAGAGCAGCGCATCCCCTACCGTGGTACCCGCTACCCAGAGGTCAACAGGCGCATTGAGCGGCTCATCAACAAGCCAGGGCCTGATACCTTCCCTGACTATGGAGACGTACTGCGGGCCGTAGAGAAGGCAGCTGCTCGGCACAGCCTTGGCCTCCCCCGACAGCAGCTCCAGCTCATGGCTCAGGATGCCTTCCGAGATGTGGGCATCAGGTTACAGGAGCGTCGCCACCTTGATCTCATCTACAACTTTGGCTGTCACCTCACAGATGACTATAGGCCAGGTAGGCATTAGTGAGATGCTCCTTGGTAACCCTCATTCATCAGGTGTGTGGTGGAGGGGGCGTCTCTCTAGTCCCTTCTTCTAGGGTTCTGGGTGAGTACACTGACTTTACATCTTCCCACATAGGCATTGATCCCGCACTGTCAGATCCTGCCCTGGCTCGGCGCCTGCGGGAGAACCGGAGCTTGGCTATGAACCGGCTGGATGAGGTCATCTCCAAGTACGCAATGATGCAAGACAAGAGCGAGGAGGGCGAGAGACAGAAGAGAAGAGCCCGGCTCCCCCAAGCCACCTCTTCCCACTCTGCAGACCCCTCGAAAGCCTCCTTGGATTCCGGTGAGGTATGGAAGGGAATACACCCTTCAGAAAGACCTTGTCCTTCCACTGCACTGGCCAGGAGGGAGTACGTGGTGACTGATCATGGCGTGTGCAGAAGGAACGCAAGAAGCAGCCCCTCTGGGGCAAGGGATTCCTTAGAGAAACTCCTTTGTCCCCTGCAGGGCCCTAGTGGGATGGCATCCCAGGAGTGCCCTACCACCTCCAAGGCTGAGACTGATGATGAAGATGAGGAAAGTGATGAGGAGGAGGATGAAGAGGAGGAAGAGGAAGATGAGGAGGAGGAAGAAGAGGAGGCCACAGATTCCGAAGAAGAGGAGGGTCTGGAACAGATGCAGGAAGGTCAGGGGGACGATGAAGAGGAGGAGGAGGAGGAGGAAGCAGGTACGTCAAGGAAATAGTCTTCTCGTCGGTTCCCTCTACTCTGTTGGGCATGAGCCCCCTGTTTGAGATCCTTCCCTTCCTCCTCTTACTCCTAGTATCCTCTCAGCAGTTTTCTTTCCCCTAGTTCTTTTGCTACCCCTCCCCTCTTTTCTTCTTTTCCAGGGAAGGATGGAGATAAGAGCCCCATGTCCCCACTACAGATCTCCACTGAAAAGAACCTGGAATCTCGCAAAGGGATCAGCGGGTCGTCGGGGGAGCAGCAAAACAAAGGACTCACAGTGTCACCATCTTCACTGGCAGAAGAGCCCCCAGCCCCCTCCAGCGTAGTTGCTGAAGGCAGTGGAGAGCACCTCGAGGAGTTGCCCCTGGAGGAAGAGAGCCCTATGTCTCAGCTCTTTGAGCTAGAGATTGAAGCTTTGCCCCTGGATACTACTCCTTCCCCTGAGGAGAGGGACGTTTCCTCTTCCAGGAAGCAATCAGAAGATCCCTTCACCACTGTCTTGGAGAATGGAGCAGCCATGGTCACCTCCACTTCCTTCAACGGAGGCGTCTCTCCTCACACCTGGGGAGATTCCAGTCCTCCCCACAAGAAATCTCGGAAGGAGAAGCAAACAGAAGCTGGGCCATTAGGAAAGAGGTAACAGCAATAAGGAGGAGAAAGAGGGAAGCCAAGGAGGGACTGCGGGGGCTTTCTGAGAGGAATACTGTGGAACGGAGTCTGCGGGGAGAAACTGGATGCTCCCCCTCCAGCCTCAGGCTCCACATACCCTTCCACCCACATATGTTTGTGTCTCTAGCTATGTGGAAAGGCAAAGGGCAGTGCATGAAAAGAATGAGAAGAAGACACATACCCTGCCCAGCCCGCCTTCCCCCTTGGCTTCCATGGCTCCAGTTGCCGATTCCTCCACGAGGGTGGATTCTCCTAGCCACGGCCTGGTGACCAGCTCCCTCTGTAGCCCATTTCCAGCCCGGTTGTCCCACACCCCACAATCACAACCCTCCAGGCCTGGTACTTTTAAGGTAAGGGGGAGGCTGTGTTTCCTGACTTCATTCTCTTTCATTGTTCAGTTTGGGGTTCTCTGTCTGCTACACTCATCACCTCCTCTCTCTCTTTTCCCACCCCAGTGTTTGATCTCTGATAAGTCCTTCCCTTGGCCTCTCATCCGCTGTGTTCCAGACCTCTCTGACTCTCTGTCTCTCACTCCCCTGCAGATGAGTGTGGCCACACAGTGCGATCCAGAGGAGATCATCGTGCTCTCAGACTCTGATTAACTGCCTCCCCCTCCTCCCTGCCTCCAAAATGTTTTGGGATAGTATTTGCAGGACGGTGGGAAGCAGACGACTGAGGAAGGGATGGACTGAGCTAATCGCCTTTTGGTGGTTTCTTTTAAGAAAAAAAAAAAAGCTTAAGTTTTACACAGAAACATTAATAAACAATAAAGTTCTTTTCTTATTGTATCCCTGTCTTTTCCTTGTCCCGCTCTCACCGGCTGGTGATTGGCACGAGCTGTTCTCTGGCTCAGGGTTAGCCGTGCCCCCGGGATAGCCCTGGATCTGTCCTTTCCAGCTGCCTTCAGCACGCCTCTCGCGGAGTTTTTCTCGCCCTCAGGCCTTCTCCTTGCCCTCTGCCAGGCGCTGAAAAAATGTACTTCAGCCTCCTGAACGCGCTTTACTTTCTCACTTCGAGCGGTAGCAGTAAAAAGGCCAATCACGGGCCGACTCAAGGTTATTTAGCCAATCCAGGCCCGGAGGTAGGGGGCGGGGTTTCAGGGGGACTGTCTGAAGCTGGGAGACCGGGGCGATTAGATCCCGCAAACCCGCTAATGGCCACAGCTCAGGGGCGGAGCCCAGGCAGCGACGGCCTAGACCCATCGCCAATGGGAAGAGGCAGGCTTACCGAATTAAAGGGGAATGAGAGCTTCGGCCGAACCGAGTCCTCCGTCCTCAGCGGCGGAAGAGACCTGGTATCTTTAAGGTGGAAGGAAGCAGCTGTTCTTTAAAGGGGAAGTGGCCGAGTCGGCCGAGTATTGCCCAGCGGGTCGGGCGGGGTTCCCGCCTGTGCCTTTAAAGCCTGAGGGGCGGGAGGCGGAGCGGAGGCGGAGGGCGGAGGGAGTCGGCGCAAGATGGCGGCGGGAGGGGCCCAGGCTGCGGCTCTGGCCGCCGAGTGAGGGGCGGGGGGGCCCGGGGGCGCGCGGCCCGGTAAGCGGGGACGCGCGGGGTTGGGGGGCGCCTTCCGGGTGGGAGAGGAGGTCGAAGTAGCGCTTGGGGCGGAGCAGAAGGGGGCGGGTCCGATGTGGGCGGGGGTAGATAAGGGGCGGAGCCCAACGCTATGGGCGGGTCTTGAGGTGGGCGGGGCCGAAATGGGCGGGGTTAGGGATAACTGGGGGGCAAGGGCGTGGCCAGTGAGAGAGCCGGGGGGCATGGCCTAAAGGGAAGTGGGGAGAGGGGTGGTTTTCAACACCAGAGCCAACCTGCCCCCCCCTCCCAAGAAAAGGGTACAAAACCCCAGAAAGGTAAATTTTGGAAAGTCAGGCTCTCAGGCAAATGGGAATTTCTGAGGGGAGGCACCCCACTCCCCAACAGCACCTTATTTCTGTAACGTCCAAGGAAAGAGCACTGGATTTGGAGTTAGGACAGCTGCGTTTGTGGGTGCTGCCACTTAATGGTGTAACCTTGGATAATCTCTTAATCTTTCTGAGCCTCAGTTTCCTCATCTGTCAAACGGGGTTGAAAGGAATACCTACCTTATAGTGTCGCTGTGGGGAGTTACTCAGATAATGTGTGAACATGTTTTTAAACTGTAAAGGGCTGTGTCATTATGGGATGTTATCATTCTTCTCTCTTTCTTTCCAGAGACCCCCCCGGCCGCCCTCCTCCTTCCCTTGTTCCTGTGGCTGGGGGGGTACCCCTTCCCTCCACACCATGGAGCCATCTCCTCTGTCTCCCAGCGGGGCAGCACTCCCCCTGCCTCTATCGCTGGCCCCACCACCACTGCCCCTGCCTGCAGCGGCAGTGGTGCACGTGTCCTTCCCCGAGGTGACCAGTGCCCTCTTGGAGTCTCTCAATCAGCAGCGGCTGCAGGGCCAGCTCTGTGATGTGTCCATCCGAGTGCAGGGACGGGAGTTCAGGGCTCATCGTGCTGTCCTGGCTGCCTCTTCCCCTTACTTCCACGACCAGGTCCTACTCAAGGGCATGACCTCCATCTCGCTGCCCAGCGTCATGGACCCAGGCGCCTTCGAGACTGTCTTGGCTTCAGCTTATACTGGCCGCCTCAGCATGGCCGCTGCTGACATTGTCAACTTCCTCACAGTGGGATCTGTGCTCCAAATGTGGCACATCGTGGATAAGTGCACTGAACTCCTCCGAGAGGGCCGGGCCTCAGCCACCACCACCACCATCACCACTGCTGCAGCCACATCGGTCACTGTCCCTGGTGCTGGGGTTCCCTCAGGGAGTGGGGGCACCGTGGCCCCTGCCACTGTGGGCTCCGTACGCTTCCATGCCTCCAGCCGGGCCAGTGAGAATCAGTCCCCCAGCAGCAGCAACTATTTCAGCCCTCGGGAGTCCACTGATTTCTCATCTTCCTCCCAGGAGGCTTTTGCAGCTTCTGCAGTGGGCAGTGGGGAGCGTCGAGGAGGTGGCCCTGTATTCCCCGCCCCTGTGGTTGGCAGTGGGGGGGCTACCTCTGGGAAGCTGCTGCTGGAGGCAGATGAGCTGTGTGATGACGGTGGGGATGGGAGGGGTGCAGTGGTCCCTGGGGCTGGGCTCCGCCGGCCCACCTATGCACCCCCCAGCATTGTGCCGCAGAAACACTGGGTATATGTGAAACGGGGTGGAAACTGCCCAGCACCAGCGCCCCTGGTTCCCCAAGACCCAGACCTGGAAGAGGATGAGGAGGAGGAAGACTTGGTGTTGACCTGTGAGGATGATGAAGATGAAGAGCTGGGGGGTGGCTCCGGGGTGCCAGCAGGGGGAGGACCTGAGGCTACCCTTAGCATAAGTGACGTCCGGACCCTGTCTGAGCCTCCAGACAAGGGAGAGGAGCAGGTCAATTTCTGTGAGTCCTCCAATGACTTTGGCCCCTATGAAGGTGGGGGTCCTGGGGCAGGGCTTGATGACTCAGGGGGACCAACCCCTTCCTCCTATGCTCCCTCCCACCCTTCGAGGCCCCTGCTTCCACTGGACATGCAGGGCAACCAGATCCTAGTCTTCCCATCCTCTTCATCCTCCTCCTCCTCCTCACAGGCTCCAGGCCAGCCACCAGGGAACCAAGCTGAACATGGGGCAGTGACCCTGGGGAGCACATCGGCAGGGGCCCTGGGCATGCCGGGTGGCACCGGTGGGACTCCTGGAGGGACAGGCACTGGAGATGGAAATAAGATCTTTCTGTGCCACTGCGGAAAGGCCTTCTCCCACAAAAGCATGCGAGATCGCCATGTGAACATGCACCTCAACCTGCGGCCCTTTGATTGCCCCGTGTGCAACAAAAAGTTCAAGATGAAGCATCACCTGACAGAGCACATGAAGACACACACAGGCCTCAAGCCCTACGAGTGCGGCGTCTGCGCCAAGAAGTTCATGTGGCGAGACAGTTTCATGCGCCACCGGGGACATTGTGAGCGCCGGCACCGCCTAGGCGGCGGGGGCGGGGCCGGACCCGGACCCGGGGGGACTACCGGGCCAGCCTTGCAGCCCAAGAGAGAGTCCCCCGGCGGCGGGGGCAGCGGCGACGAGGCGAGTGGGGCTACGCCCCCGTCCAGTCGACGGGTCTGGTCCCCGCCCAGCGTCCACAAGGTGGAGATGGGCTTCAGTGGGGGCGGAGGAGCAAACTGAAGAGGCGAGCTACTGGGGGTAGCTTTCCGGGAAGAGGGATTAGGGATCACTAGCCAGGGGCGCTGTGGCCCCTAGGTGATCTCCCAACACACTTACCGTCTTCCTATCTCTATGGACTTGTATATATTCCGGAGAGGGAACCTCCTCGCACCATGGGCCACCCCTTTCTACTCCTCAGCCCCTCCTCCCTAAAGTATCACCGGAACTCAGCCCTTCCTTCCCTTCAGAGGGGTATTCTGAAGCCCCAGCTCCCGAGTAGGGCGCAAGTGGTGGGGGGGAGGGAGAGGGGGCTTGTTGAGCATCCTGGAGTCGCTGGGTCAAGGGTCAGGTGGTTGTAGTCTGTACCTGAAGTCTGTGTTTGCGTAGTTGTGGGGACCAGGCCTTTGAGCCCCACCCTTGTCCTAGAACATACCCTGCCCCCCAAAAGGATGTGCCCCTTATTTCTACCCTAATCCCTCCTCCTCCACCTTGGGGGTCCCCCAACTCCATTCTCATTGGGGAGTGGGGGAGTGGAGACAAGGAGGGAGTAAGTCGTAGGGAGTACAAGGGTTTTATTTTAAATCTTATTTTTTTTTAAACGGTGATTAAAATATTTATTGGTCATTTCATTTGGCTTCCCGACAACCCCTATGTGTTTGCTGGGGACCTGGCCCAGGTCGGGGAAGGTGGAGTAAGGGTTCTCAGGGAAGTGGATTCGGGGTTGGGGTGGACAGGAGGGGGTGCCTCTGGTGTGGGAAGGCTCCCGGACTCTGTGGTGCTGGGTGGTTCAGGACGGCTGGGCGGGGCTGAGTTCCCCAGATCAGAACTGGAGAGGATGTTACGGGATCCCTGCCCAGCCCGTGGAGGAAGCACCTGCCTACCCCGAGCCTTCCCCTAACCGGAGCGGAGATTTCCTCCGCCCCTCCTGCCGGCCTTTGGAGGAAAGTGAAAGTGAAAGGGGGAAGAGGCGGCTTCGGAGCTGAGAAGATCGCGGCGCCATGAAGCCCCTGTCCCTGCTCCTCGCTGTGGCTCTGGGTGAGCGAACCCCGCGACTCTTAGCCCAGGGAAGCGGTGGGAGGTGACTGCCACCACGTCTGGGGGTGAGGTGGGGGAGGTCGGGTCACCTGACGTTGGGGCCGTCCCCTCACTCGCGCCCCTCCCCCCCAGTCTCGGCGACCGCCGTCTTGGCGGGACCCGCAGTGATAGAGTGCTGGTTCGTGGAGGATGAGGGCGGCGGCCGGTTGTCCAAGAAACCTGCTGCACTGCTGCTGCGCCAGGGCCCGGAGAGCCCACCTCCCCGGCCGGACCTCGACCCAGGGCGCTACCTCAAAGTGCATGGTGAGTCATGCCGGAATCGCTCCCAACTCTGTCGCCTCCACTGAAACCCCCTGCTCTTTAGGTCTCACAGTGACCTCGGGCCTCAGTTTCCCCCTCTGTAAAATGAAACTGGATCACTTTTAAATCTCTCGCTACCGGGTAGTCTGTACCTTTAAAATTCCCTGGACGCTGCCCTCCCCGCCCCTTTCCTGGCGGAGATTCCACGGCAGCAACTTCTCTCTCTGCGCTCACAGACCCCGCGGGCACCCTCCTGGCCGCCTTCAGGCGATACCCGCGGGACGCCCCCGCGCCACGCTGCGAAATGAGCCACTACGTCCCGCTCCCTGCCTCGGCGAACTGGGTCAGCGGCTTGACCCCGGAGCAGAGCTGCCCGCGGGCCCTGGATGGGACTTGGCTCATGGTCAGCATGTCCAGCCCGGTCCTCAGCCTCTCCAGCCTCCTTCGACCACAGTCCGAGCCTCAGCCGGAGCCTGCTCTCATCACCATGGCAACAGGTAGCTACCGAGGGGAAGTAGAGATAAACGGGTAGATTCTAAGGGTCCAGATCAGCCGTTAACTCGCTATGTGGACTTGAGCGAGTCATTTACCTAGTCGGGTCTCAGTTTCTTTATTTATAAATCGAGGCAGTTCAGCTAAAGTTAAGCTGTCTCTACCCCTTTTTCTAGTCCCAGCCTAGTTTAAACAAAAGTGCGGTTTGGGGCGGGGCTTTGGAGACAGGCGGGGGTTCCTGACACCGACCTTAAGAAACTCGCTAGGCGACGGAGTTGGGAGGGTCTCAGAAGCAGGAACTTTTGCACCTTTCCTCCTAGATCTTGCTAGGCTCCCCCACATTTGCGGTTCACCCAGTTTAAAAAAACAGCCTTCGCGCCCCACCCGCGCCCACATCCGGCACTGCGGCAATCAGCAAAGCACAGGCTCTTGAGCTCAAGTGCGTCGACCTCCCCTGACAGACCCTTCCCTATAGCGCGTGATGATGCCCTGACTCTGTGGTCACCGAATGGTGGGCTTGAGTGCGTGGAAGGGAAGCGGCAGGAGATCTAATGGTTCCCGCTGCAAGGACCACTTACTGCATTGTGTTACGCTGTTTGAGGCCCAGGGGTCGGGCACCTTGCTGGGCTGGGGCGCAGGGAGCGAGTGGGCCGATAAAGCAAGAATGGGGAAGATCTGACCGGGATTTGGGATTTCTCGGAGCTCTTCTCGGGAGGGTGGGTAGGACATTAACAGAGTCCTCGGCTTCCTTCAGTCTTGTGCGATTTTATGGAAACAATACAGCCTGACCGGCTGGTCAACCCCAGCCGAGCCCTACACCCTCCCTTCCCCAGTATCTTCTCCCTGCCACCCTCATCACTGAGAGAGAATCACCCACAGGGCTCAGCACCCACCCTGCAACCCTCACATCTGCCTACACCTCCATTTTTAGTCCCCAGACCTCGCCGTGGGCAGGGGCAGAGGCAAACTGCTCCTTGTGGGGACAGTAGCTGTCTCTAGTGGGCAGGAATATTTCCCAGGCTGTTGGCTTCACAAGGTGGGGTGAGAATGTCCTTTTCTCTCTGAATCTGCTTTTCCAACTGTAAGATGTGAATGGTTATTTCCCATCTGCCTTCCCATTGTTGTAACAATCAAGAGAGACACTTTGTTAATTTATTCACTGATTAAATAAATATTTATTATCACCAAGAATAAATTAGGGCCCAGTAGTTCTCAGTCCAGGCTGCAAATAAGAATCCTTTTGGAGGTTATACTGAAATCCGAGTTTTACTCCAGATGAATTAAATCAGAACCTCTGGGGTGGCCTTGGGTACTTTTAAGGGTCACAAAGGTGATCGGATGTAGAGTCTACTCTCAGGAAGGTTCCCATCAGATTTGTCATGGGTAATTGTAGAGTAGAAAGTGACTTGGACCGTAACAGAAGTGCAGATAGGGAGCCATGGGCGTGTGCCCAGGAGAGAAAATTATTGCATCTCACCCACCACCAGGGGTGAAAACTAGTTGCTGTGCTCAGTCCTCCTTTTCAAGCATTCCTACTTGATTAGGGATTTAAGAATATGAAAGTTGTTGTTTCAATGTAAAATTAAAAATGAACTCTTTCCAGGGTCACAGATCATCAGTAATTTTGCTAGTATGCATTTATACTTTATTTCTTACCAAATTAGTTGTCAAATACTCTAAAATGTTTGTTGAGAAATATACTTTCGTAACATACTTGTGTGTATAGTATTTAATTCTCATCATTCTTTTAAAATTGTTATAGAAAGTTTCAATGACACACTAAAGTAGAGAACAGTAAAATGAACCCCCTATACACCCATTATCTACTTGTATAGTTATTACATTTTACCAAATTGTTTTACCTATCCTCCCCCAAACTTCTGTTCTTTTTTGGAAGTGGTTTTTTTTTGTTTTTTTTTTGTTTTTTTTAAACATCAGCCATTTTCTTTTTTTTTTTTTAATTAATTAATTTATTTATTTATTTATTTTTGGCTGTGCTGGGTCTTTGTTTCTGTGCGAGGGCTTTCTCTAGTTGTGGCAAGCGGGGGCCACTCCTCATCGCGGTGCGCGGGCCTCTCACTATCGCGGCCTCTCTTGTTGCGGAGCACACGCTCCAGACGCGCAGGCTCAGTAATTGTGGCTCACGGGCCCAGTTGCTCCGCGGCATGTGGGATCCTCCCAGACCAGGGCTCGAACCCGTGTCTCCTGCATTGGCAGGCAGATTCTCAACCACTGCGCCACCAGGGAAGCCCCTGGAAGTGTTTTTAAGTATATCCCATCGTACTATTTTACTCATAAGTACTTCAGTAAGCATCTCTATCATATAAGGACTTTAACAACCACCCCCCCCCGACAAGAGCATTATCATACCTAACAAAACAAACAATAATTCCTTAGTATCATTTAATTCCTGGCTCATATTAAATTTTTCCCGATTGTCTCAATGATGTTATTTTACAGTCTATTTGCTTGAATCAGGATCAAAAAGAGGTCTATATATTCTATTTGGTGGTTGCAGATGCTTGGGCTGCCATAACAAAATATCATAAACCAGAGGGCTTAAACAACAGGAATTTATTTTCTCACAGTTCTGGAGGCTAGAAGTCCAAGATCAAGTCCAAGATCAAGGTGCTAGCAGGGCTGTTGTCTGGTGAGAACTCTCCCCTTGTGGTTACAGATGGCTGCCTTCTGGCTGTGTCCCCACATGGAGGGGAGAGAGAGAGCTGTGGTGTTTCTTCCTCTTCTTATAAGGGCACCAGCTCTATCAGGTTAGGGCCTACCTTTATGACCTCATTAACTTTTATCACCTCCTCATAGTCCCTATCTCCAAATACAGTCACATTGTGGGTTAAGGCTTCAACATTTGAATTGGAGGGGTTGGGGGAGGGAGAATCACAGACATTCAGTCTATAACAGTTTTGTCTCTCTTTTATTTTAAATTAATTTATTTATTTTTGGCTGCCTTGGGTCTTCGTTGCTGCATGCGGGCTTTCTCTAGTTGCGGCGAGCAGGGGCTACTCTTCATTGCGGTGCGCGGGCTTCTCGTTGCGGTGGCTTCTCTTGTGGAGCACGGGCTCTAGGCGCGCGGGCTTCAGTAGTTGTGGCACACGGGATCAGTAGTTGTGGCTCGTGGGCTCTAGAGCACAGGCTCAGTAGTTGTGGTGCACGGGCTTAGTTGCTCCGCGGCATGTGGGATCTTCCCGGACCAGGGGTCGAACCCCTGTCCCCTGAATTGACAGGCAGATTCTTAACCACTGCGCCACCAGGGAGGTCCCAGTTTTGTCTCTTAAGTCTCTTTTATTTGTAATTGCCCCACCCCTTTAAATGCTATTGATTTGTCATTTGTTCTGTAGAGGTTCCCACATTCTATATTTGGCCAATTGTTTCCTCATCCTGTCATTTCCCTTGTTCCTTTTCCCTCCATATTTCCTATAAATTGGTAGGTAGAGCTAGAGGCTTGATTAGATTTGGGTTTAAATTTTTTCAGTAATACTTTATAATAGTTTTTACCATTCACTTTTTAACAGAAAAGCATACGCCTGTATAGTACAAGCTGCAAAACAGGTAGAAATTTCCTTACCAACAGGTTCTGGCCCTGTTGTGCTTACATTTGTATTTTTACAGAGTCCAGGTTGTGGGATGCAGGTCTACAATTGCTTCATAAACCCATATTAAAGAGCACTGTTAGCTTAAGGTTGAACTGTAAAACCTTTAGGTTTTGTTTATTAATCCTACGGATTGATTCTTACAATTCAAAACTGTATTTTTGGATTTTAATAAACTAAATGAAATTGCTTACTTTTTTTTACTTTATTGAACAAAAGCAATCCCATGAAGTTCAGAGAAGTTTAACCTTGTAGGCCTTAGAAGCTAGGATTAAAAATTACACAAAAATAGGGAATTCCCTGGCAGTCTAGTGGTTAGGACTCTGCGCTTTCACTGTCGAGGGCCTGGGGTTCAATCCCTGGTTGGGGAGCTAAGATCCCGTAAGCCCCGTGGCATGGCCAAAAAAAAAAAAATTACATAAAAATAACCACAAGAGAAAAAAATTACTTCTACCTGGAAGACCCAGACATTTCTGGCAGTGGAACAGATCTGAAGGACATGAAGTAGTTAGATGTTGGAGAAAATGGGGGAGGGACATTGGAAACTGAAGGAACCAAAGCAAAGCCCAGTGACTAGAGTTTCTACTGGTCACAAGAAAGGGATTCTATGTGGCTGGTTCTTAGGGTGCAAGAGGAGTCTGGAAAGATGGGTTGGGGGCTGGATTACCAAGTACCCTGAAAGCTGGAGTTTATAAATGATAGTGGACCATCAGAAGTTTTGTATGTATGTGTGTGTGTGTGCCCTTTTCCCAAAAACCTGTTATTTTACTTGATTCCTGCAAAAGGTAAGCAAGGATTAGATCATTGGACTAATGGGGAAAATAGAGATTAAGTCCTTTTCCCAAGATACCCAGCAAGTCCATCATGATGATGATGACAGTAATGAAAATAGTTAACAGCTAAGCATTTTCTATATGCCAGCTCCTGTTCTAAGCACTTTATAGGCATAATCTTATTTATTCTTCTCAACAACCATAAGAACTAGGTACTGATGTTATTCCCATGTCACAGATGAAGAAATATGAGACACAGAGCAGTTAGGTAATTTGCCCAGGAACACACAACTTGTAAGAAGCATGGCTAGGAATTGAACCCGGGCCATCTAGCTCCAGCATGTGCCTTTAGTTGCTGGCTTCCTAGGTAGCTGGGATTTTTAAACAGGCAAGTGCCCAGATCAGACTTGTAGCCACGCTATTTGGTTTTAGTGTGGAGGATGAAATGAAAGGGAGAGAGATACTGATAGAGGATAGGGAGACCTGAGAGGAGGCTGTTGTAATTGTCCAAATGTATACTGATAAGAACTTGAGTAGGAAACATGTAAGATCTATTTGGGAGACAGAATTAGGGCCTGGTGGGGATAGCATATAGCACATTATATTTGGCAATCTGTCTCCTACACAATTTGAGGGCAGGGGCTGCCTGTCTTGTTTACTACTCTCGTCAACCGTGAACATCCTAGGTGCTCAGTAAATATTAGTTGAATGAATTAATTAGAAGAAGGAGTCTTAGGGACTCCAAATGCTTGCCTTTAGTGCCTGGGGGCTGGTGGTGATCACTGGTCAAGGCAGGGAAGATGGGCATTGGAGCCGAGTGGGGAAATGTTCTAGAGATGCTATTGAGTTGGGCACGTTACGTTTGTCTGGCAGATGGTTGGCTGTAATCACAGCAAACACTTTTGTAGTCATACTGTGTTCCAGGCACTGTTCTAAGCAGCTTTCATATATAGGTGTCTTTGTTATCCAGAATCAGGAACTGCATACATCTGAGTAGCAGGTGTTAAATGATTTAACCTTCACTACAACCCCATGGGATAGGTACTATCATCATTATTATCCCTATTTAGGAGATTCGGAAACTGAAGAGTAAAGTAACTGTTCCAAGGCCATATTAATAACTGCAAAGTTGGGATTAACCAGGGCAGCCAGGCTCCAGGCGCTCAACCAGCATATACTGCCTCAGTAGAGCATAGATGTCTGTGTTCAGGTTTAGTCTAGAGCCAGAACCTTCAAGAGTCAGTAAATACTCTGCATAGCACCATAGGGTTGACAGTCATTAGTCATCACTTCTTCACCAGCAAACCAAGAAAGGCCTGGCTCTTCAAAGGTGGGCGTGGAGACTGGTGGGCTGATTCAGGTTGTGTCAGAGCACACTCAGATTCCGCTGACCCCAGAGCTGGTGCAGCACGGGCTGTGTGTTCCGAGCAGCCTTCAAGGGCTGTACCCACTCACTGCCTCTATTCACCTTGAGACCTCTCTGCTCACTCTGAGTCACACTGGGTCCCACCCAGTCCCAGGGCAAAGGGGATTTGCAGGGAGGGCTGGGAGATGGTGAGTGTCAGAAGGGAGGTGTCCTCAGAGGGGTGGGTAAATTAGAGTCGAGTCCCCCCCGCCGTAACTCCATTTCTCTATTTTTTTCTCTTTCTTCCTCTCTCGCTCCCCACCTTCCTCTCCCCATCTTCCCCAGCTGTGCTGACTGTCCTCACTCACACCCCCACCCCTCGCATCCGAATGGGACAAGATGCCCTGCTGGACTTGAGCTTTGCCTACACGCCCCCCACCCCCAAGGCTGCTACCTCTCTGGCCCCAGGTCCCCCTCCCTTTGGGCTGGAATGGCGACGCCAGCACCTGGGTAAGGGGCACCTGATGCTGGCTGCGACTCCTGGGCTGAGTGGGCAAATGCCAGTTGCCCGAGAGGGGGCGGTGGCATTTGCTGCTTGGGATGATGATGAGCCCTTGGGGCCATGGACCGGAAATGGGACCTTCTGGCTGCCTGCAGTGCAGCCCTTCCAGGAGGGCACCTATCTGGCTACTGTACACCTGCCATACCTGCAAGGGCAGACCACCCTGGAGCTTGCTGTACAGAGTGAGTGAGGGGACAGGGGTCCCTGTGGGTAGAGGGTGATCACTGGGATTATGGGGACACCATGATGGGGGAAGGATGGTGGAGAAAAGGGTGCTGGGTGAGTAGAGGGAGACAGCTTGGGGGTCCCTGAGAGTCAGGGGGGCAATGGGTAGAGGGTCCCTGGGAATCTGAGCGGCTTTGGGATGAAGGTTCCCAAGTCTGAGGGAGTAGGGGTCCCTGAGAATGGGGGCTTTGGCATGGAGATTCCTGTGAAACACCAATGGGGAGATGGCGGGTTCCCCATCCTGGGAGGAAAAAACCCAAACCCCTCAGTATTGGGGAAGCCAGAGGGCACACTGAGGGCCTCTGAGAGAGGACAATGTTGATTGATTTCCCCATGCTGCTTTCTTACTCTCTCCCCAGAGCCCCCCAAGGTGGCCCTGACACCAGCACCTCTTATATGGGCTGCCCCCAGGGAGGCACCCCCGGAGCTGCTCTGCCTCGTGTCCCACTTCTACCCTTCCGAGGGCCTGGAGGTGGAGTGGGAGCTCTGGGATGGCCCAGAGGGCCGCTTTCAGAAGGCCGAGGGGCAGAGGTGGCTCTCGGCCCTGAGCCATCACTCAGATGGCTCTGTGAGCCTCTCTGCACACCTGCAGCCACCCCCGGTCACCACTGGGCAGCACGGGGCACGCTATGCCTGTCGTGTCCACCACCCCAGCCTGCCCGCCTCGGGGCGCAGCGCCAAGGTCACCCTGCAGGTAGCTGGTAAGAGCCTGGAATATGGAGAAATGGGGAGGGGGGTGGGGAGGGGTTCCTGGGAATTTCAAACTCATTCTTGCCCCTTCTGCCTGCCAGGTCTCTCTGGGCCCTCTCTGGAGGATGGCGTAGGCCTCTTCCTGTCTGCCTTTCTCCTCCTTGGGCTCATCAACGTGCTGGGCTGGGCCGGTGAGTGTAAGCCCCACCCAGACTGGGACCCTTGACTGGCAGACATTCTCTTCCTCCTCTCAGAAGAAGCCTGACACCCATCCCTCTGCCCTTCTACTGCCCCATCCCATCCCTTCTAAATTTCTCTCCACAGCTGCCTACCTGGCAACTTCCAGGGATTCAACGGAAAAGGTAACAACACTCTACCTTCCTTTATTTTTCCCTTCTCATTTTATCCCCTCTGCCCAACTCCTCACCCAGGAGGGAGGCTGCTGGCTTGGTGGGCAGAATCCAGACTTGTAATTCACACAGACCTGCATTAAATCCTGCCATCTCAAACATGCTACACCTCAGTTTCCTTGGGTGTAGGGGGAAAAAACTGCTTAGGCAGCGCTGTCCAATAGAAATATAATGCAAACCACATATGTAAATTTAAATACATAATCTAGGGACTGCATTAAAAAGGTAAAGAGATATCTAATATATCCAAAATGTTATCGTGGCAACATGTAATCAGTCTAAGAAATTATAGTGTTTTTTCCATTCTAAGTCCTCAAAAACAGGAGTTTATTTTAAACTGGCAGCACACCTGAATTTGGACTAGCCACATTTCAAATACTCAACAGACACAAGTGGGTGGTGGCTACCCTACCGGCCAGCAGAGCCTCAGAGGGCTCTTGGAATGATTAAAGGAGAAAGGGCATCTCCTCTGGAAGATGCAGGAGCAAAAGCACTTGGCACAGTGCCAGGCTTAAAACACATGGAAAATGTTAGCCTCTTTGATCTGCCATCCTCTGTGCCCATGATGTTCATTTGTCTCTGGATTGACCATGAGCACTTCACCCTGCCCCGAATTCCTCACCTCCTTTTTACTTCTCTTCCAGAAAACACAGTGAGGCCAACTCACCACCATCCTGGGGCAGCCACCATCATCTCTGGTCTGAGCCACTGTAGTAACTCCCCCGAATTGTATACCCTTGGTTCCTGCTCCCTCCAGTCTCTCTCCAGTGAGCAGCTGCTTTCTGAAAAGACACAAGACATTCACCTTCTTAGGGCTCTAGAGCAGCACTTCTCAAAACTTTTGTTCTCAGGACCTCTTACAAATTATCAAGGACCCTATAGAGCTTTTGCTTATGTGGGTTATAAACTATAGATATTTATTGTACTAGAACTTAAAACTGAGAACAATTTAATACACAGGAAGACACAAGCACACGTTCCATTAGCTGTGGGGACGATGTCAATACACATCATGTAGCTTCAGGAAAACACTGTAACGTTTTTTAGAGAATGAGAATGAAAAGGCAAATAACAGTTTGGGATTGTTATGAAAATAGCCTAAACTTCGCATACCCCCTGAAATAGTCTCAGGGACCTCTGGGACAGAAACGGGTGCTCTAGAGGCAAAATCCATTCTTCTTGTCCTGGCTTGTGTATCCCTGCGCTCCAGCCACTGCTTACCTCTTCAAGCCCGCCTCGTGCTCTCTCCGGCCCTCTTCTCAATGCTGGTCACACCTACGGCTGATCCTTTTTCTTAATAGCCTCCCACCCTCCCTGGGTCCCAGAGCGCTGTTTCTTCTGCCTGGTCCACCCTCGCCCTTCCTGGGCTCCAGACCAGGTCAGCCTTGTCATTCCCTCAGATGGCCGCGTGTCCCTCTTGTGCGGTTCACCACGGTTGTATTTAAGTGATTGTGCGAGTCGTTGTTAAATGCCTGTCTCCCTGCCCGGACTGTCGGCTCCTCGAAGGCGAGGACGAGCCTGTCCGTACCCTGGTGTATCCCCCGCGCTGGCACAGGCCCTGGCGCCCGCTGGAGGGCGCTCAACATAAGAAGTTAGTCTTTTTGCGTCCTAAGAATTCAAATGCAGGTGTTGGATCAAATAACTATTGGAGGATGGAAGCAGCGGCTCGGCTTAGGGACCTCCGAAGGTCAGGACGGTTGGCCAGACCGACGCGGGGAGCGGGTCTAATCGTATGGGAATAAACTTGTTCAGTGCTTCCAACGGGTGCCTCAGTTCTTCCCCAGGGATCCCCTTTCCAAGCGCAAGGACACTTCCAATCACGTGTGGTTCCTTCCAACGACCCCGCCTCTCAAATGCCTCGGCTGCACCCAATCCCCCTTCGGAACTGATTGGGGTCGGGCGCCACTAATGGCGGACAGGACGCCCTCAAGCAGCCGGCCCTCGCGGGGTGACCGTACGTGAGCCGAGATCCAGGCCTTGGCGTCGGAAACCCCCGAGCGCCGAGTCCCTAACCGGACGTGGCGGTTTCCTGCTCCGCCCCCTTCCGAGGGGGCGGGAACCCAGGGCTCTCAGGAAAAGCCGGAGTGGATTTGGGCGCGCTACACGCGTGGGTGGGGCTGGGAGTGGAGCCCCGCGGGCTGGAGTAACTGTGTCCGTCCCCGCCTAAAACGCTTCCCGCGGGAGTTTTAGCCTAGTGGTTGTGTTGGGGGAGAGGAATGTCAAATTTGGCTCCTGCCCTTCCCCGGGGGCTGGAGACTTAAATCTTTATACCAGTTCACGGCGGGGCGACTTGGGTTCCAGGATCCCCGAGTCCGGGGGGCCCGAGGACAGCGGAGCTGGAGACCCGGGCTCCTGGGTCCCGGCCCCTGAGTGTCCAGCGCTCCTCTCGTCCGCGGCCCTGGCTCCTGTCCTCACTTCCTTCCCTTTTTGGCTCCTGCTCTCGGAGCGGGCGGACGTGGGGGGGAGCGGAAAGGGCGGGAGGGCCCGGGAGTCTGGCGAGGGTACAAGGGGGTGCGGAAAAGCCGGGGAAGGGACTCGGTCCGGGAACTTGATCAGGGGCCGGAGACCTACGGGAACAGCGGCCCGGGACCCGCGCTGCCCCCGCCCCTCCTGAGCAGGTCAGAGCCAGAGCACCCTGTGACCCTGCCCGTTCCCGTACTCGTGACCCCCTCATCCCCAAAATGCAAGGCCCCCCATATTTCACCCCTGTATCCGTCCTTTCCCCCCGCCCAGCCTCCCTGCAGGACTCCCATCCGGTTACCTAGAACCCACCCGCTTACCTCCCCTCCGGATCCCCCTCGCCCACCTGACTCTCCACCTGCCCCCCTCCTGTCTCTCCCCAGGCGCCCCCATGGCCCGACCCCGCTGATTCCTTCACTCGGCCATGCTCCCGCGGCCCCTGCGGCTGTTTTGGGACACGAGCCCCCCCGGGGGAGTCGTGCTGAGCAGCTTCCGGAGTCGAGACCCCGAAGAGGGTGGGGGCCCAGGTGGCCGGGGCGTGGGCGGGGGGCAGGAGGAGGAGGAGGAGGAGGAGGAAGACGACGAGGTGAGACGCGGGAGGTGGGAGGTAGGGGGCGTGTATATTTCAGAGACTCTCCACCTTTCGGTGTCTGTGTCCCTTCATCTCTTCCTGCCTCAGCTACTTCCGCGCCTCTCGCTGGTGTCTGCCTGTCTCCCCGCTGCGGGGAGCCCCGGTGTTTCTGTGGTTCTGTGCCGCAGTGTGACTCAGGACCTGCCCGCAGGAACCTGCCCTGTTCCTGCCAGGAGCGTCTGTCTGGCTGTCCTGCGGGTCTCTGGCCCTCTCCGCCTGTGCCCGAGTGTGCCCGTCTCTCTGGGCTTGGTGTCTAGGTCCCTGTCTCCTTCCCTGTTTTTGTTTGGCGGGGAGGGGTTTGTTTCCACAGTAACCCGCTCCTCTGATTCCGGGACTGGGGAGGGAACCCTTTGATTTCGTGACCCCTCCCCCCTCTCCTGCCGTGCTCTGGGTGGAGGCGCGAAGCCAAGGTTCTCGGCCCTTGGAGGGACCATCCCGGGCTGAGTGGCGGGTGGTCACCTGCTTTTCCCCGGGACTAATGGCGTTGGCCAGGAGTAGGACTGGGGCCTCGGGAGGCCCCGAAAGTTGGATTTGAGGCCCGGAGGCTTTGGACTCCTGGGTCCAGAGTCTGGGTGAGGGCTGGGTGACTAGCAGGGCTGGTTTTTCGGGATCGGTTGGGGGAGGGGCTGGGTCACATGACACTCTTGAGTCTTCCCCCCACATCATCCCCACTTCCCCTTCTCCTTCCTGTACTGGGATCAGAGCCGCCACCTCGAGGGGGGTCTCCAGGGCTGAGGGACCCGGGGAAAGGGGGCTAAGGGGAAGGACTAACTCTTTGGGCTTGGTCAGTTCCTGCGGGGGTGGGCGGAGCATGCGGCTGTGCCTGTGACTGAGGTTTCAGCTTCTCAAGGTCTCTGCCTCAGGCTTTCTGCCTCTCTCGCTTCCCGTCTCCTATCCTTTGCACCTTGATTCTCCGCTGTTCTGGGGTTCAGCTCTGGGGGGAAGGGGCTACAGCGGTCTCCAGGACCAGGGTTCCTGCATTCCATCCAGCCCCCCACGGCAACCCCCTAGACTCCACCGGGCCCTGAGGCGGCTTGCGGGGGGCTGTCTGGGCCCCAGGGGGGGAGACCTGGGGTCACCAGTCCCCCCCACCCCTCGTACTCGCTGGTACTGTCCCCCGCCGCAACAGGTGAGGGGTACAGAGGGAGGAGTAGGGCCTGGGGCTGAGGGTTGGGCAGTGGGGTATGGTGTGGAACTGTCTGACCTCCCCTTCCTTGCTCCTCCAGGCCCCTGTGTCTGTCTGGGACGAGGAGGAGGATGGTGCCACCTTTACTGTCACAAGTCGCCAGTATCGGCCTGTTGATCCCTTGGTGAGATCATAACTTTGACTTCTCACCTCTGACCCTCCACCTCCCAGTTCCCCTTCCTCCAGCCAACTTTCTGGCCAGAGTGCCAGGTTGGAAGTTTGCAGACCGGACCCTGCTCTGTGACTTAGGTCAAGTCTTTTGCCCTCTCTGAATCTTAATACAGTGAGCCTGGATCATCTCCTAGGTCTGGGATTTCTCCCAGATATCTAGGGGCAGAGTTGAAAAAAGGGTCAGTGACTGGCCCTCTGTCTCCCCCAGGCCCCGAGGCCTCCCCCGCATTCCTCCCGGAGGCTCCGAGCTGGCACTCTGGAGGCCCTGGTCAGACACCTGCTGGACGCCCGGACATCAGGGACTGATGTGACCTTCACGGCAGCCTTCCTGGCTACTCACCGGGCCTTCACCTCCACGCCTGCCCTGCTAGGGCTTATGGCTGACAGGTCAGGGTCATAAGGGAGCAAGGGTCATTGACATGTCTGGACTTTCTAAAGCCAGAATATCCCGCCCAAATAGTCAAAGCCACTAGCGTTTTGGAAAAAATGGACAGATAGGATCTCTTCCACTCCCCAGGCTGGAAGCCCTTGAATCTCATCCTACAGATGAGCTAGAGAGGACAAAAGGGTGAGTGACCCCTGATTCTTAACCTCACAGTTCCCTCCGCCCAGGCTGCAGCCTGACATCTGACCCCTGGCGGATTCCACTTCTCCCAGGGTAGCCATCTCTGTATTGTCAACCTGGCTGGCCTCTCACCCTGAGGATTTTGGCTCTGAGGTCAAGGGTCAGATTGACCGGCTTGAGAGCTTCTTGCTTCGGACAGGGTATGCAGCAGGGGAGGGTGTTGGGGGGGGCGGCGCTGACCTCATCCGCAACCTCCGGTCCCGGGTGGACCCCCAGACCCCCGAACTTCCTAAGCCCCTGGCCCTCCCCGGCGATCCCCCTGCTGACCCCACGGATGTCCTGGTGTTCCTCGCTGACCACTTGGCCGAACAGCTGACCCTGCTAGATGCGGTGAGACCTTGACCTCTGACCCCCCCTGCCCCCTGCCCCCTACTAACCTGTCCCTGACTCCAGATCCTTACCGTGCTTCCAATCCTTCCTGATCCAGCTCCCAGTCTCCTCCGTCCACCCAGTTTTGACCTTGCCCCCTTTCCTCTTGATTGTTGCCCTTCAAACCCTGTGCCCCTCTGGTTCCTTGGCCACCTGAGATCCTCACACCCCCGATACTGGAAGACTGACCTCACTTGACTACAAACTTTAACCTCTAACCTCCGCCCCACAGGAGCTATTTCTCAATCTGGTACCCTCTCAGTGCCTGGGGGGCCTGTGGGGTCACAGAGACCGGCCAGGACATTCCCACCTCTGCCCCTCTGTCCGGGCTACTGTCATACAGTTCAACAAGGTGGCAGGGGCAGTGGTCAGCTCTGTCCTGGGGGCTACCTCAACCGGAGAGGGGCCTGGGGAGGTGACCATACGGCCACTCCGTCCCCCACAGAGGGCCCGGCTGCTGGAGAAGTGGATCCGTGTGGCAGAGGTAGGAGAGAGGCTCGGCCCTACTGGGGACTGTGGTGTGGAAAGAGGCCCACAGCTGCAGCCCCCTCTTGTGAACCCCACAGGAGTGCCGTCTGCTCCGAAACTTCTCTTCAGTGTATGCTGTGGTGTCGGCCCTGCAATCCAGCCCCATCCACAGGCTTCGGGCAGCCTGGGGGGAAGCAGCCAGGTGGGGAGGATGGGGCACTGGAGTCGGGTAAGGGCTGGGAGGGGGGCAACTGAGCCAGGCCCCTCCTCAAGGCCACTGCCCCCTGCTCCCCAGGGACAGCCTCAGAGTCTTTTCCAGCCTCTGCCAGATTTTCTCCGAGGAGGATAATTATTCCCAGAGCCGGGAGCTCCTCCTGCAGGTGAGGCCTGTTCCCGGCATTCCCAGATATCCCCCCCCACCCCACCCCCCACCCCCATGTCTCCTTGTTCTGTCACCACCAGGAGGTGAAGCTGCAGCCTTCTCTGGAGCCAAATTCAAAGAAGTCCCCGAGGTCTGGCTCCCGGGGTGGGGTGAGTGACTAACTGGGGGTGGAAGCAGTCTGAGGGATGGAAGAGGAGGCACAGCAGGGTGAGGAGAATTCAACTTGTTCTCTGAGGCAATGGGATAGGAAAGTGCGGAGGGATGGAGAGCCCTTGGATCAATGGCAGGGGTGACTGACTCTTACCTCTGATCTCAGGGTGTGGTCCCATACCTTGGCACCTTCTTGAAGGACCTCGTGATGCTGGACGCAGCCTCCAAGGATGAGCTGGAGGTCAGTGGTGTGTGTGTGTGTGTGAGATAATGGAATGAGTAGGCCTCAGGGTCAGACAGACCTCCTTCCAGAAGGGGCTGCAAGGCAGAAGCACTGCCAGGACTCTGTTACTTCGGCAAGTTTGCTTAACCTCCCTGTGCCTTAGTGATCTGTAAATGGGAAACTAGTGACGTATCTACATCAACCTTTTATTATGAGAGTTAAATCAATTAATGTTTGGCGAGTGCTCAGAACATGCCTGAGATGTAAGCATATATAGGTAGTTTGCTAAATAAACCAATACTGGGATCTTGGGCAAGTTCCTTATCTTTTCTGAGCTCTAATTTTCTCAACTGTAAAGTGGACACAATTTTGACCCGTGATGTTCTATTTAAAGGGTAAGGTAGGGGGCTTAGGGCATGATGGATGAGAGGGGGAGGAGGGGGAGGGCCGGAGGAGTCAGAGAGGCCGAGTGAAGTGAGTGTTTGGGAGAGGGCATGTTCTCTCTGTGGCAGGGTTGGGACCCTCACCCCATCCCCTTTATCCTTGCAGAACGGATACATCAATTTTGACAAGCGGAGGAAGGTGAGGAGAGCACTTGGGCTGGATGCTAGCTGTCCCTAGCCACATCCCAGGGAGGGGAGAGGAGGGCAAAGTCAGGGGTCCCTGAATTTTGGTGCCTGCAATCTGTGGGCTCCTTCCTAGGAGTTTGCTGTCCTTTCTGAGCTGAGGCAGCTCCAGAACAAATGTTGTGGCTATGACCTCCAACCTGACCCCGATATCCAGCGGTGGCTACAGGGGCTCCGGCCACTGACAGAGACCCAGAGGTGACTGGCTGGGTGCGGTTGGGACTCCAGGGCTCAGGCTGGGCGTGGGGGTCAGTGTGTCATGCATTGACCTCTGCCCATTGCCCCCGTCCCCAGCCATCAAGTGTCCTGTGAGGTGGAGCCATCCAGTACCAGTGACCCTCCTGCCCCGCGGGTGCTTCGACCAACGCTGGTCATCTCGCAGTGGACAGAGTGAGGGAGTCAGTGGTTGGAGGGTGGTCTCTTGGGGACTTGTCCTTCTCCCTCTGACCTTCCCAATGTCCTGCCACTCCAGGGTGCTGGGTTCTGTTGGAGGTCCCACACCCCTTGTCTCCTGGGACTGGCCCAGTGTGGGGGCAGAGGAGGTGCCTGGAACCCCCGCTCCACTGCTGACCCGGCTGGCCCAGGTGAGCTCCGCTCCTGACCTCTGAACTCAACACTGACCCTGATTTCGTGACTCTTTCTCCCTTGACCTCCCTGCCTTCGTGCCAGTTCCCTGTGTCGTTTGTCTCCAGCACATGAAGTGGCCGTCTGTCTCATCTCTGGACTCCGCCCTGGAAAGCACTCCAGCCCTGCAGAGTCCCGCTGACCCCAGCCACCTCTCTCCCCCCGCTTCCTCCCCGAGGCCTTCTCGAGGTCACCGCCGCTCAGCCTCCTGTGGCTCCCCGCTCAGTGGGGGTGCAGAAGGGGCCTCCAGGGGGGCTGGATATGGGGGAGGGGGGCCTGGGCCAGGGTCCTCTGATTGCCGCATCATCCGAGTCCAGATGGAGCTGGGGGAAGACGGCAGTGTCTACAAGAGCATCTTGGTGAGGGAGCTGCGGGCTGGGAGGTGGGGTGAAGGATGGTGCCCCGAGGGACTAGAGATGATGTCTTAGGTGTCGACAGCCAAATGGGAGGATGATTTTACTTTTAATTGACCTTTGGTTTTAGCAACCATGTTTTCTTTTGAAGGTTACTTTGCATTAGCTGGTGCACCTTGAACTTTGGGTGGCTGTATTAGATTTTCAGAACCAACAGCGGTTTCCCCACAGGGAGCAGCCCAGCAACTATGCGGGCTGGCGGATGGAGTACAGGGAGCCACCATGTTGGGTTTCCCTCTTCGCTCGAAAGTTTGGGTGCGGGTAACCTTTTCTGGTTGGGATCACTGCCTAGGGTTGGAAAAATGGAAATCACAGGTCATCATGGCCAACTGATTGCTCTTTTGGTCTGCTGTCCTGCCAGGTGACAAGCCAGGACAAGGCTCCAAGTGTCATCAGTCGTGTCCTTAAGAAAAACAATCGTGATTCTGCGGTGGCTTCAGAGTATGAGCTAGTGCAGCTGCTCCCAGGGGAGCGAGGTCAGAGGCTGGGAAGGCAGACAGACTCTGGAGGAGAGTGCATCCACATCCGGGGGGTTGTGCGGGGAATGACTGTGTTTGTGCTTGACACCCTTTCTGAACCTACAGAGCTGACCATCCCCCCCTCGGCTAACGTCTTCTACGCTATGGATGGAGCTTCACTCGATTTCCTCCTGCGGCAGCGGCGACGGCCCTCCACTGCTACACTGGGCCGCACCAGTGGCCCTTCTGCCTCGGGAACTCCCCCAAGTGAGGGAGGAGGGGGTTCTTTTCCCAGGATCAAGGCCACAGGGAGGAAGATTGCCCGAGCACTGTTCTGAGGAGGAAGCCCTGTTGGCTCCTAGAACTCATGGTGGCAGTGCCAGATGTGGGGAGCCATCCTGAATGGTGGCAGTTGCCGCACTGGGAAAAAATCCAGAAGGACGGCCAACCACCCTGGGGCAGTGAAGCGCCACTGGTTTACCAGACAGCCGAGATCCAGCCCTATGGGAACTGGTAATCTTGGTACCCAAGACGGATACCTGTGTATAGCTTCCCACTTTCCATGAATGCAGCACACAGCTAGTGCTGGGAAAAGGATCCGTTTCTGATTCCTGGCCACATCCTAGCATGCTAAGGGCCAAGGAAAGGCCTGGAAGTAGGGGGAAAGGAAAGGCCTGGAAGTAGGGGGAAAGGAAAAGCCTAGAGGCTCTGAGCCCCAGGGGAAGGGAATGGTAAGAAAAAGGTTCTAGTAGGAGTTCCTCTTCCTACTCTGGGGGTTCCTGTCACTGTGACAACACTAATAAACCAAAACACTACCTGAACTCTACTCCCGTCCTTGCAGTGTGTACGAACTAGCTGCTCGGAGTGGGGGTGGGGAGCTGGCTGAAGGTAGACACCATGGAAAAAGAGGGGCCCAATGTTCTCTATCCATGAAGAGCTGGAAGCAAGGACTTGGTGGAAATGGTTTCCTCAGAATGGTTTGTTCCTCCCCAGCAACCTCGCCATCCCTGGTCCCTTTATTTGCTCTTACATTTTTCTCCTCAGTTGCTACAAACTCATGTCAAGTACTAGCCATCCCAATTAAAGTGATCAACATGAAGAACACCCCTGGCTCTGAATTTGTAAGAAACAATTTTAGGACAAAGAAATGGAAGAACAACTTTGTGGACAATGTATAAACTGGGAGACCTTACAATATTACAATGCATTATGTGCTGGGGCTTGAAATCAGTTTAAGCTACACTCAAATTCTAGGAAGAAAGAGACTAAAAAGAACTAATATGCCAGGGCTATTTTGAGGATGACAAGAAATCATAGCAAAGGAGGGTCACCATGTTTCATTCTGGGGTTAGAGAATTGTGAGTTCTTCAGTAAACTCACTTTCCCTAAAATCATTGCGTTGTAAATGCCCTTTTCATGTTTCCAACCAAGATAAGGAAGAGTTAAGGGTTCCACATACAGGCAAGAATTAGGTTTGAGACATTTCGGATTTTAGTCTCAAGAAAGAAGGATTACTCTGCCACACAGAGATTCCAGTGCAAGGATCTGGACCTGAGAGAGTAATGCAGGTGATAAACATATAAGGTGGAAAGGACCAGGAGAATGGATGAAGACAATTATGACAGAAGCGGCTGGTCAGAAAAAGGCCAGGTAGGGCTTCCCTGGTGGCGCAGTGGTTGAGAATCTGCCTGCCAATGCAGGGGACACGGGTTCGAGCCCTGGTCTGGGAGGATCCCGCATGCCGCGGAGCAACTAGGCCCGTGAGCCACAATTACTGAGCCTGCGCGTCTGGAGCCTGTGCTCCGCAACAGGAGAGGCCGCGATAATGAGAGGCCTGCGCACCGCAATGAAGAGTGGCCCCCGCTTGCCACAACTAGAGAAAGCCCTCACGCAGAAACGAAGACCCAACACAGCCATAAATAAATAAAAATAAAAAAAAAAAAAAAAGAAAAAGGCCAGGTATTTTCACATTTTATTAGCTACAGTATAGACCCTAGAGCTGCCTCATTTCCTCCCCTCCCCCCCACCCCCGCCAGGACAGGGTCAGACCTTCCCAGGAGCCCCCGCTTTTGCTGCCTGGGCCCGCTGGAACTCCTGCTGCAGCTGAGCAAGAGTCTCTCTCTGTTGCTCCGACTGTCGCTCTAGGTCCCGGAGCTGGGATTCGTATCGCTTACTGAGGAAAGGCAAAAAAGCAAGTAAGGAGAAATTAGTGAGAGTTACTGTTGAGGGTGCTGAAAGCAAGAAGGAGATTGGTGGAAAACTTGAGATCTAAGGGGAGGATGGAGAAGAGGAGTTACAAGGGAAGGGTTGGAGGAACTGGACAATTGGGGGCTACTCTGGAGAGCGACTCTACAATGGTTCCTCAACACCTTTATCCCAACGCATCAGGTACATCACAGGGGGGTGAAATAAAGACTCACATCTCAGCCGTGATGTAGTCCAGCCTTTTCCCCACTGTGGCCCGAGCTTCCCCCAGCTCCTGTTTGACCAGCACGGGACCCAGAAGTTTAAAGACCATATTGGATCCATCCAGCAGGGCCAGTTCCTGATGGAGGGGTGGGACATATATGATCAGAATTACTGCCAGGACAGGTCCCTCCTCACCCCATAAGTCCCAGTCTCTCACCTCTTTCACGATATTATTTTCTGTTAGTTGTGCCTCTAGTTTCTGCCTCCCTGACATGGATTTACTCAAGTCTGGCGGGTGGGAGGAAAGACGTTATTAGACACATCACGTGCGCCACCCGACCCCCAAAATCCTGATGAGAAAAAGATGCAGTTGAGGAAGTAGGCCAAGGACGGGGCAGCGAGTCAGGGGATGGTAAGAGTATAGAGGTGGGGATGGAACCGCACGCTGGGGCCGGGAGTAGGGGGATGGGGTGGGGGCAGGGCAGAACACATTGTCTGGGTATGGCTTTGGGTTGTGAGGGAATTGGGGCGAGGCCACACCGACCCTGCTCCCTTACCCTTCTGTAGCTGTTGATATTTCTCCACTTCTCCCTGTAGCTTCTTCTGGATTAGCTCAGCCATGGCGGGGACGAAAGCCTGCGGGGAGCGGGAGCGGGGCGCTGGGTCTCACACGCTGGAAGGTACCCGAGCTCCCTTTTCTGGCCTGCGGAAATGACAGCCCTCCTGACAGGCAGCCTCTCGGGACACTGCAGTCTCTCCGGGTCCGGAATATCTGCTCCACCCCGGTGGCGGATGAAACAGGACCCCAAACCCCTCAACCGAAACCCTGCCCCACTCACGTTCTCCCTTCAATATTGGTAAACCCGGAAGTAAACAACGAATGCCGGGAAAAGACAGCGCCGGAAGCTTTCGTCTGACGCATGCCGGGAAATGTAGTTCTAACATGTTTAATGAGCGGCATTCCGCTGAAAAGACTGGATTTGGAAGGTTTTAGGCAAGATGGGGAAACCAAGCTGGAAAAAGAAACTGCACGGTTGCTTGGGTCCTGGCCCCGGACAGCCTCTCTTTCATTACTCGGGCATAAGCTGCTGCACGGGAGGGCGGGGCCAAGGCCCGCGGAGGCCCTCAGTGGCGAGCGCGCCCTCAGTCAAGATGGCGCCTAGAAGGCCTTAGACCTGGGGCGGCGCTGATTGGATGAGGGTCGGAGAACTTCCGGGAGTTCTCCATCCGATTGTGGGACAGCTGAGAGGAGTTTGCACGTGTATCGTGGTTCGAGTGGACTAGATGGAGACGGTCCCCAAGCCGGGCAGTCGTGTCCCGCCCAAGAAAGACAAACTTCAGGGCAAGAAGAAGGTAGTGACCTCCTTGGGGTGGAAGGGAAGTTTTTAGCTGCGGGGTTGGAGGGGCGGGGCGAGGGGCAGCGGACTATCGGGGATCCTGATCCGCCGGCAGAAACCGCGGCGATACTGGGAGGAGGAGACCACTCCGACCGCTGCCGAAGCTTCTCCAGGTCCCCCTCGTAAACGGAAGAGGAATCGAGAGCTCCGCCCCCAGAAGCCAAAGAACACTCACAGCACAAAGAAGTCTCGGATTTCCAAGAAGCCCCAGGTCCCGAAGAAACCACGGGAACGGAGGAGTCCAGGGCCTCAGCGGAGCTTGTCTGGGGTGAGCCTGGGACCTGATAGGGTGGCAAGGCAAGTCGCCTTGTGCTTGAGGGTACGAGGGTTGAGCCTGTTTCCTAATTGCCTCCTGCCTGCCCCAGGCCCAGGACCCATTTGCAGGGCCCGCCCCCGTCCCTGTGGAGGTGGTTCAGAAGTTCTGTCGCATTGACAAATCCAAAAAGGTGAGGACCAGTCGGAGAGTGGGGAGGGGTTGCAGGCAGGGAGTGTCTGGGTGAATCGGATGGAGGCGGGGCCAGGTGGCTCTCCGGTGACCCCCATATCCCTTGGTTCTTTTCCCACTCCTTCTCCACCAACGATGTTGTAGCTGCCACGTTCTGAGACCAAAATCCGGAGCCGACTTGAGGCGGCTGAAGCTCAAGAAGAGGAAATAAGTGTCAAAGCTGCTCGTTCTGAGCTGCTGCTTGCTGAGGAACCTGGGTGAGTTCATTAGGACCCTAATGTGGGCCTCCCCAGCCCCTGCTTCATGGGGCTCTCGTTTCTCATTTTTATGTTGGTACACCCACTTCATATTAGGAAGCCTTAATGCACCCCTGATGCTCACTTGCAGGTTTCTGGAAGGAGAGGATGGGGAGGACACAGCAAAGATATGCCAGGCTGATATCGTGGAGGCTGTGGACATTGCAAGTGCAGCCAAAGTGAGCCTGAGGATGGAAAAGGGGCCAGTGGGTTGATGGATGCAGAGTAAGATGGGAGTGGGGACTAGAAAAAAAATTACCAAAGGGAGCCAGTTCTTTCTTTTTTTTCTTTTCTTTCTTTTCTAGCATTTTGACTTGAACTTGAGGCAGTTTGGACCCTACAGGCTTAATTACTCTCGAACTGGGAGGTAAGGAATTCCAGTTACTTCAGTCTTGCCCATCTCAGCCATACCAGTGTGTGTCTGGGTTGTTGATGTGGGGAGGGTCTTGTGATTTGCTTGCATGTGAGGGTGAGCGTGTATGGCAGCATCTCTGCTCTCACCTGGCGAGGAGGAGCTGGCGTGGGGCAGACCTCTGAGCCCAGGTGCCCCCCTGAACTGACACCCTGCCTGTCCTCCAACTACAACAGACACCTGGCTTTCGGAGGGCGCCGGGGTCATGTGGCCTCCCTTGACTGGGTGACAAAGAAGCTCATGTGCGAGATCAATGTCATGGAGGCGGTGCGGGACATCCGGTCAGTGGCCTCGGTCAGCAGCGGTGGGGCTGAGACAGCCTATCCCTGATTGAATGACAGCCGGTGACTCCCTTTCACGTTGTACTGTTACTCCGCTCCTCCCAGGTTTCTGCATTCGGAGGCACTGCTTGCTGTCGCCCAGAACCGCTGGCTTCACATTTACGACAACCAGGGCATCGAGCTCCATTGCATCCGCCGCTGTGACCGCATCACACGGCTTGAGTTCCTGCCTTTCCACTTCCTCCTGGCCACAGCTGTGAGTGGCTGCAGAGCACAGGGACCGGGTGGCAGCCCCTGAGAAGACTGACCATCCTCCCTTGGGGCCCCAGTAGAGGAAGGACAGAGGGCAATCAGGACTCATTTTCTCTCTCTCTCTCTTAGTCAGAGACAGGGTTTCTGACCTACCTGGATGTGTCAGTGGGAAAGATTGTGGCAGCTCTGAATGCTCGGGCTGGTCGGCTCGACGTCATGACTCAGAACCCTTACAACGCCGTCATCCAACTGGGACACAGCAATGGTCGGTCCCTGGGTGAACTTTGACCCTGACCATCCTGTCCTACTTTTCTTTTCTTTTTTTCTTTTTTCTTTTTTTTTTTTTTTGCAGCTTGAGGGATCTTAGTTCTCCGACCAGGGATTGAACTTGGGCCCTCGGCATTGAAAGCTCTGAGTACTAACCACTGGACCGCCAGGGAATGCCCCTGCTTTTCTTCTATATTTGCTTTTAACGGGTCCCTTCAGGTTGCTCCTCTGCTTCCCTCTCTTGTTACTTCTTGGCCTTGAGTCCCCATCTTTCCCAGGTTTAATCACCTCAGTGCCCTTTTAGTAACTAAAGTTCTCCTCTGATGCCCAGGGACTGTGTCTTTATGGAGCCCAGCCATGAAGGAGCCACTGGCAAAGATTCTCTGTCACCGTGGTGGGGTCCGGGCTGTGGCAGTAGATTCTACAGGCACGTAAGTCACTTGTTTGGGCCTGAGGTGCTGGGGGGTGAGGGGCAGTGTGTGTGTCACAGCTGGGCAGAAAGGAGCAGAAGGACCACAGACTCTGCAGCCCAGCTGCTTGGGTTTAAATCCTGGTGTTATCCCTGACCAGCCACGTCAGCAAGCATGTTAGGTGACCTCGGTGTACCACACATTGTCCTCACCCTGAGACTGGGGATATGAGTGTCTCGCTCAAGGGCCAGAAGACTTTTTCTGTAAGGAGCCTGATAGTAAGTATTTTAGGCTTTGTTGGCAACGGGGCATAACTGAGTGATTTACGAAGGTCCTTAAATAACAAGAGGAAACAAAGGATTGCAAATTTTTAAGCAGTGAAATTAGAAAAATAATTGAATGCAATATTTTTGTAATACAGGTCTACTCATGAGAAGAATTGGATTCCTGTTTTTGAGAATAACATTTGGCTTAATTGGGGTTGAAAGTTATTGTCCCAAATCATCCAACTCAATTGCAAATGTTTATCTACAGATGCCGATCTGTTGAGAGATTTTGCATATGTTATCTTTGCAAACATCTTTTCGCACAGATAGATGATGAGATGAGTGGTACTTGAAACGCTCTCAAGTGAGATGCTTTACGTGGTGTCAGTCTTGACCACAATACCATGCTGTCTTAGCACAAAAAGCAGCCACAGAACAAGTAACCGAATGAGTGTGACTGTGTCCCAATAAATCTTTATTTGTAGTTGCTGACATTGGAGTTTTCAAATAATTTTCATGTTTCAAAATATATTTCTTTTGATTTTTTTTCCCAACAACTTAAAAATGTAAAAACCATTCCTTATGGCTTGTGGGCTGTACAGAAATAGGTGGTGCGCTGGCTTTGTTGGCTCATGGGCCGTAGTTTGCCAAGCCCGGGGCTTAGCTTAGAAAACTGTTGTAGGCATGAACGTGAGTTAAGGCCTATAGAGTTGATCACGGTGCCTGGTGGGTAGGGAGCGCTGTGTTTCATCATTTTTGTCAAAGACGATCGTCCTCTTTAGGTCTGGCTGGTGATGTGAAGGGTTGGGGGTGGCAGGTCTGCTTTGAATTTCCGCCTCACGACCGCTGTGAAGTCCTGACTGCTTTTCCCCTCCAGGGTCCCTCCAAGGTCTGTTTCTCACCCTTCTCGCTGTCTCACAGTTTCTAGCCTCCGGTTCTTCCTCCTTCTTGTGTGTCCTGGGTGTTGATGTCAGAATACTCTTTCCCACATGGCTTTCCTCCTTTTACACCATTGCTCAGGAATCTTCTACATTAAGTATTAACTCCATAACCTTACTTTTAAGTTGTTTGATAGAAAATCAGGAAGAAGAAAAGCCCAGTGGCTACCAACTTATGAAAGCCTGCCAGATGCTCAGGCCTCCTGGGCCCCCCATAGTTGTGTCTCTGTGGACAAGTGTTTTGCTTCTGCCCCTTTTACTCCATGTCTGTGCCAGTCTGGTGCTAGGAGTGTCGGGGGCCCTGTCCTGAGGTCTTCTGCCTTCTGTGGGCCATTGGACCTGAGCTGGACTTGGCCTTCCCCGGGCTGCCTGGGTCAGCTACTCCTGCGCTCAGGGCTCTATCACTTCGTTCACGGAGGTTTGGTCAACAGCCTGACACCAGACAGCTCTGGTCCTTGGTCTTAGGCCCACCCCGGCTTAGCTCTGGTCCTCCTCAGGGGTGCCTCAGACCAGCCACAGGGGCTCCAGAGATGAGGCTGACTGTCGTCCTCAGCTGGCTTTCTGGAAGCTTGCATTAGGACTGGATTGGACTCGCAAAGCTGAGGTGTTTCTTGCAAGTTCAGTAGCGTGGTAGTGTGGCCTTGGATACCCATCTGGCCACTGGGTGGGCATTTGCACAGGGGATCCCAGAGCTGGGTGTGTTTGTGGCAAGAGCCAGCGTGTGCTCCTGAGTTGTTGGCTCAGTGAAGGGTGTGACCCTGTGTCCCAGGAGCCCTCCAGAAGTCCTGGTTTGTGCTGATGGCCTCTCCCTCGGGTGGAGCTGGGCCCTGTTTGTCTTGTCAGGACAAGTATCCAGCTGGGCCTATCTTTGGCCCCATCACAGGCCAAGTCTCTGCTCAAGTAGGAACTCCTTCTTAGTGTCTTCCTCCTGGGTTCCCAGCCAAGGCTAAGAGGAGGGTCTTTGGCTTCTGGCAGACATACATCCCCTGGCCTGGCTGGTCCCCCTTCAGCCTTCCTGAGGAGCAACTTGAACATCAATAGAAACTCCAACCTCTGCAAGTAAATGACTTGCATGGTCCATGCTTCCTTGAGAGGATTTGGTCACCAACCTTGCCCACCCTCCTTCCAGGGAAGGGGGCGGGGCAGGGCCCTCTAGTGCATCACTTCCTTGCTTCCTAAGGAGGTTTTCTCAGGTCCATGCAGTCTCCACATTGTGGCCTGTTATTGCCAGAGAGCAGCTTTGGGAACTATATCCCGTCCGACCTTCAGGAGCCCCTGCAATTTGTCCCCTCCTGGCCCTCCTGGCCCTATTTCCCACCAGCCCGGAAAACAAACCCCTGCTTCCATCTCCCTGTCTCCACGCTCTGATGTTCATTCATTTGTACCTGTTATACATGCATCTCTGTTTCTTGTGCTTTCTTGAGAATTACCTAGAATGGCTCAAATCCCACGAAGCCCTCCCTGACCACTGCCATGAGCCCTTCCCGCTGCTTACTGATGGGCTGCCTGTCTATGCGGTGGGACCTCACACCTGGGTGTAGATTGTCGTGTGTGTCCTCCCTTTCATTCACGTGTCGTGAGTGGGTAAGAGCAGAGACACTAAAGACACAGGTCTGACTTGAATTCTAGCTCTACCACTCAACCGTGATTTCCTTTCTCTGAGCTAGCTTCAGTTTCTTCTCTGTAAAAGGGAAATGAAGATAGTACAGCTGCGTGATGCCTCACTGAGAGGAGGCGCATGGGGTGTGTGGTATGATGGTAGTGATTACTGTCATTGTTGGTCTTCTTCTCCTCAACCAGACCTGATGCCTGGACTTGGCCACAGGCCTGCGCAGTAAGCTCATACTATGGATTAATCACCCCTGCTTGCCCCCAGGCACATGGCCACCTCTGGCCTGGACCACCAGCTGAAGATCTTTGACTTGCGAGGGACGTTCCAGCCTCTGAGCGCTCGGACCCTGCCCCAGGGAGCGGGGCACCTGGCCTTCTCCCAGCGGGGACTGCTGGCTGCAGGAACGGGCGATGTGGTCAACATATGGGCAGGACAGGGCAAGGCCAGCCCGCCGTCCCTGGAGCAGCCCTACCTCACCCACCGGCTCTCGGGCCACGTGCATGGCCTTCAGTTCTGCCCCTTTGAAGATGTGCTGGGAGTGGGGCACGGCGGGGGCATCACCAGCATGCTGGTCCCTGGTGAGTGGGCAGGGCTGGAGCTCTAAGTGGATGACCTCCGGATGGAAGCTGGAATGGGCCTGACCCTGAGACAGCTGGGGGCCAGGGGCTTGCTCAGGCTGGAGCAGGTTCCTGTTTACAGTTCCGTGCTTCCTCCTCCCTCCAGGGGCTGCTGAGCCCAACTTCGACGGCCTGGAGAGTAACCCATACAGGAGCCGGAAGCAGCGCCAGGAGTGGGAGGTGAAGGCCCTACTGGAGAAGGTGAGGAAGTGGCTGCGTGTGGTTTGGGGCCGGGGGTCTTGGGAAGAGTGGGCTTCAGCGGCGTCTCTGGTTTCCAGCCCTCTTTGGTGTCACCTTCCTGTGGCTCCTTACGCATTCCTGTCCCTCTGTGACACACCCAGGTACCTGCAGAGCTCATTTGTCTGGACCCACGAGCCCTGGCAGAGGTTGATGTCATCTCTCTGGAGCAGGAAAAGAAGGAACGGCTAGAGAGGCTGGTACGGAGCAGGCCCCCGAGGGCCCGGGCCTTCCTCACCCCCACATCCTGTCCCCACCATGTCCTCAGAAGTGCAGTTCCCTGCCTTGGAAGTCTGTTTCAGGTTTCACTCCTGTCCCCTCCCTCAGGGCTACGATCCCGACACCAAGCCTCCCTTCCAGCCAAAGCCAAAGCAGAAGGGCCGCAGCTCCACAGCAAGTCTGGTGAAGAGGAAGAGGAAGGTCATGGATGAGGAACACAGGGTAAGTGAGCACCTGGGGATGGGCCGGGTGGCCTGTGGGCTGTGCCCTCCTGCTTGTACCTTTGGCCTTGCCAGCCTGCCACTTCTCACCTCGCCCCTTTCTCCCCACTCCAGGACAAAGTCCGACAGAGCCTGGAACAGCAGCCGCAGAAGCAAGAGAAGGCCAAGCCCGTGGGGGCCCGGCCATCTGCCCTGGACAGATTTGTGCGCTGAGCCAGGCTCCAGGGGTTCCTGGGAACAACATTCTCTCCCCAAGAGCACCTGTGGGGAATGACCTGTTCCCTGGAATGAGGAGGGAGCAGTGAGCCCCCTCCCCCACAGGGGGTGGAAAGCTGACTCCTGGGGGTGGCGGGGAGAGAGCTTGGTATTAAACAGGAAGGTGGGTTTTTGGATAACATGTCTGGATCATCCCGTGGACCTGTTCCCTTCCCATGTCCGGCCTGGGGCTGCTCTCGGACGCGAGGGGTCGTGGTGTCTTGCTTCTACCCTCATCCCTATCTTGTGGTCGCTGTGGCTTTAGTCTGGCTCTCTAGGGCCTTCCTCCAGGGAGAGGCTCTCCTCCCTCTCCCACATCCCTGGAGATGTCCTTTCCATCCAGCAGGCTCTGGTAGCCTTCAGGCTCCCCAGGTTTGTGATCTGAGACTCCTGGTGAGGACCACACTGTACTCAAGAGGAAAAGAGACAAGTTTATTGAGGGGCTTGTGCCCCTCCCCTGCCGTGGCTGGAGAGAACAACCCAGCATGTGTGGCTCTTCCTGATGACCATCTTTGGGGCTGGCAGGCCAGGCAGCCCCCTAGGTGTCTCCTGTATCCCTCAGTCTTCAGTGACAGACTAAGCATCTGATGTAGGGCAACCAATCAGCTGCAGCCAGCTAGAGCCTCTGCCTTGGGCCCGGGAGAGAGAAGGTGGTGAGGGTGCTGGCTGGACTCTCAGCTCCTCGCCCCTCTCCTGGGCACCCAGGCCCTCTCAGCTGTGAAGCCAGGCTATTACCCGGCATCGGAGGATGCCGAGGACTCCCTGGAGCCAGGAGCAGAAGGGTACAGTTCTTTCCCCATCAGAGCCACCCACCAGCTTCCAGGCTTCCTGCATCTCCCAGGGGTCCAACTTGTGGGATGTCAGCAGGAATTTCCCATAGCAGCACCGATCCAGGGGGTAGTGGGTGGCACCAGCCAGCTTGACACAGTGGGTTGGGGCGAGGCCTCCTCGTCGGGCACTTAACCCCACAAAGACATCCTCCAGTGGCAGAGGGGGTGCCAGGCTGGCTACCTTCAGTATGAGCTGCACAGCAGAAGCCGATAGCACATAGCCCGTGCCTGAGGCGTAGGGGGGAAAGGGGCCCCAGGTGGGAGGCCACTGTTCCTCTGATATCTGGTGCTTGCCCCCTGGTGTCCGAGAGGGGTGCACTCGCCAATGCACACGGCCCAGGTACAAGAGAGGCACGGGCTGGCTCGCCAAGGTGGGGCCTCCTTCCCACTTTACATCTCCAACTTTCGCCTTTCTCAGGGGCTCCATGCCCCTTTCCCATTGCTCCCAGCGGCCTCCTCGCCGGACCAGCTCTGATACCAGTTCGGGGACATTGACGAACACATCATCGTCGGTCTTGAGGATGTAGCGGGCCACAGGGCAGTGTTTGTCGGCCCAGTTCAGCCCGCTGAGGGTCTTGAGAGTGAGGTTGCGGTAGGAATCCTGGAAGGCCGCCTGCATTATGTCCCCCTGGGCCGCTGACTCCCGCGCCAGGTCGTTCCCGCGCGAGCCCCAGCTGGGCTCTCCCAGTAGAAAGACAGTCTGCACCCTGAGCCCTCGGGCCTCGCGCAGCCGGCCCCACGAGGCCCGAATGGCGTTTCTCTGGTTCAGGTTCTCCGGGGCCGTGCAAACCAGGATTAGCAGGAAGGGCGGGGGGCCGGGACCGCCGCACGCCTCCTCGTTGGGGATCAGGAGGCGGGGCAGGGTCAGGGGCGGCCCTGGCGAGGCCGGGCCTGGGAGCAGGGAGGCTAGCGAGAGGCTCAGCAGCTCCTCCCCGATGCCCGAGGGCCCAAAGAGCGTCCAGACAATCACGAACAGCAGGGCGGCCAGGAGGAGGCGCCGGAAGAGGCTGAGGCGCATGGTGCGGCGCAGTCAGAGGGGACCTGGAGGGAAAGATGGAATGCGGTTAGAGGGCGGAGAGTGCAGCTCTAGGACACTTGGGTCCCTAACCGGCCATGCCAGGGCTGGGGCGGGCCGAGGGTACGGCCTGTACCAGCGCCCTAAGGTGCCGGCGCGGGAGGCGGCGCGGCGGGGCCCATGGCTGCAGCTGGGGGGAGGTTACCTTGTCGGCTCGGCCGCGGAGGCCCGGCTCCATGGCCGGCGGGTTTCCGCTTCACCAGTCACCTCCCCCGTCCTCGGCAGCGGCCTAGTCCCGCCCCTCTCGCTGGGAGGGCGTGGCGTGCGCGTCCCCGGCAACCCTGTCAGAAGCTTCGCAGCCGCGCGGCAAGCAGAACGCAGAGGAGGGAGCGGGTGGTGCAGAAGTGGGGTCTTTCCCGAAACTGGGCAAGAATGGAATTGGACCCGCGGGCCTCGGGCACAGCGGGCGAACGCTGTGCAGCCGGAACGGCAGCGGCTGCCTCGCAACCATGCGCCACCCACCCCCACCCCCGCCCTGCTGCTCAGTTCTTCCGGGTCACCAAAATCAGCATCTCCCACCAACTCGCAGAAACCTAGGGTGGTAAAGACCTGGAAATACTCACCTAAGCGGCAACCCGCTAGGCTCAACTACCTACACAAGCCTCAACACGCTGCAAGCCAACAATAGGGAGCCTAGTCTTGAAAACCATGAGGGCTCCTCCTCGAGGATGAGCCTGTTGGTTGCCCCTTCTCCCACCCACCTGGAGAGCGGGCACCACTAAGTAAAACGTTGCTTCCCATAGTGGGGAGTGGCAACAGCATAGCTTTAACCAAGACCAAGGACACCGGGCAGCTGAGTGGGGAAATCAAGCAGGAGGGAAAATGACCAACAGGGCCCAGTGTGAGAACATGTTCCCTATTAGTGTCTCCAGAAAAATGCAAAGAACCATAAAGAAGGAAGCCATAACTGTATAAACTATTTATTAACAGACAATGCCCACAAATTTATTTCTTCTTGGACACGCCCACAGTGCGGCCACGGCGGCCTGTGGTCTTGGTGTGCTGGCCTCGTACACGAAGTCTGCAGGTGAGAAAAGAGAAGGGTTACAGGTCTTACACCATACAAAACAAACGTCTGGGAAAAGACAGAGCATGAGAATTCCCTGGGAGTCTAGGGACAGGCAGAGATGAGCCCCCACCCCACTCACCCCCAGAAGTGGCGTAGCCCTCGGTGGGCCCTAATCTTCTTCAGTCGCTCCAGGTCTTCACGGAGCTTGTTGTCCAGACCGTTGGCCAGGACCTGGATACAGAGGAGATGGTGAGGTATGCTTGTTCTACCCCCTGGCTTATGACCAATTCTAACTGGACACCCTGCTCTTCTCTAATCTCTCCCATCTTAATACACACCTGGCTGTATTTTCCATCCTTCACGTCCTTCTGTCTGTTTAAGAACCAGTCTGGGATCTTGTATTGGCGTGGATTCTGCATAATGGTGATCACACGTTCCACCTGGCAGGCAGGACAAGGGTCAGGTCCAGATGGTCTCCCCGCCCCCTCCCCATAGGCCCAACCCCTAGCCCCCCCTTCCTTGTCCTCACCTCATCCTCAGTGAGCTCTCCTGCCCTCTTGGTGAGGTCGATGTCTGCTTTCCTCAACACCACATGAGCATATCTTCGCCCCACACCCTGAGGAAAGGTTTCAGAGTCGGATGAGTCTGATTTTTTGGGTTTCCTTTAAAGACCCATGATTCAAAAAGCACAGAAAGGTAGGTCCTAAAATAACCTAGTGCCTTATACTTTTCCAGATACAAAGCCTAATCATTAAAAGAGAAAACGTTTTGTTCAGAGGCAGGGCTGGACCAGAGAACTTGGGGCAGATACCCCTTGAAAGCAGAATCTTTTTTTCCCACATTGCCCAGCATACAGACGTAGTTGTAAATGCTGCTGTTAAGACAATACAGCAGCACCCAAGAATGGCACCTCCTAATTTCTGCATCGTGGAGGATGAAGCTGATGTCCCTCAGAGCTGATGTAGCACCAAGGAAGCAAGACTAGGGTATTTTCAATTAATAGGGTTGATTAAGGGGTAGGAATGTCAGTTGCTCACGATGTCTAAGGGCCACGCGCCATGATCCTTTGGGCAGGTCACTGCACGATCAAAATAAACGAACACTTAAATCGGTGACATCGTATCACCACCACCACTGGTACTCCTTGCCACCTGAATTCACAAGCCAAGTAGACTTGGATAGTGAAGGACTGTGTGCTGGGTTGAATAGTGTCCCACCAAATGTATGTCCATCCGAAACCTCAAAACGTTACTTTATTTTGAAATATAGTTTGTTAAAATGAGGTCATACTGGATTAAATCCAATGACTGGTGTTCTTATCAAAGGAGAGGACACAGACACAGAGGGAAGAAGGCATGTGATAAGAGGCGAGACACTAGAGTGATGCAGCTGTAACACAAAGAAACCAAGGATGTTTGGCATCCAGAACTGAGAGATTAAGTTTCTGTTGTTTGAAGCCAACCAGTCTGTGTTACAAGGGCCCCAGGAAACTGAAATAGATGGTATTTCCTCTCTGTAAGAAAGTGCCCAGGGAGTCAAATTACCAGATTGATTTGGAAGAGACTAGGATCTTAAGTCTCTCTCAAACTTTAATTCTCTTCCTTCTACTTTTAAGTGTTTAAAACTTTCCATAAACAAGTTCTTTAAAAAGTTGCTGTCAAGCTAAGATTTTGAAAGCCCTATTTAGATACTGGCTTGCCAACTTCCTAAGTTAGACCCCCAGATCCCCTTTACTCTGCCCCAAGCAGACCACCCTTATTCTCTCCATCCAGAAGAGTACACTACAGGAAATCATCACTTTCTCATCTTTGTATCTCAAGGGCCTGGACCATATAACAGAAGAGTTGATACTAACTTCATACTAGTCTCTGAAACCCAGTCATTGTGACCAATTCCGACCCCCTGCATGTTTCCAAACAATCCACAGACAACAGTTATCATCCTTATTTAGAGAAAGAGCAGAACAACCAGCCTTAAGGAATATTCATAGCAAAAGTGTACAAATGGAAACAAAACAACAAAGGGATCATGACACAGAATAACCTTGCAGGTGTGTATTACCTCTCAGCAAATACCCTCTTCTGCTTGTGCCAACTTCAATACTTCACCTTTCCCTGGCCAATTAACCTTGCTCCTCTAACTACATTTTTTTGAGGAACCCCTCCTTATACTCAACCTCCCCCCAGGCAACTTTCTTCCAACTTCTAAGTATTACCCTGCCCTACATTCCAGATCATTAACAAAAGACCACCTGCAAAGGTGGTGGAGCAACAGGGCTCCCATACACTTCTGGTAGAAAGTGTAAATTGATACGACCACTTTGGAAAACTGTTTAGCAGTACTTACTAAAGCTAAACATATACATGTCCTATATACCTACCAGAAATGTAGATGGATGTTCTTTAAGAACGTATATGTACATGTACTAGAACATTTGTAACAGCACTATATGTAATAGCTAAAAACTGCCCCCCGCCAAAAGACCACTTGCAAGCTTCAGTTGTCTCACCAGAGGAAGAGCCAGCAAAGGCTGACTTTCCACACAATTAGCAATGGCCCTAGTACCTGTCTATATCTAATCTTTCCCAGTGATAAGTAGGCCATCAAGTTAATAAAAAGATTTCTTATCAAAATACTCATTAAGTATCAGAAACTGCTTTGGTTAAACTGTTTTAAGCTGACTACAAAGGGTGACACATACTTAAGGTAACAAATAAACTAATTAATTTCAAAGAGGCAGAGGAAGGGTTTAACAGAAGCATCCTACTAACCATGCTCATCTTTTATTTTCACTATCTCATCTACAGCCTTTAAAAAGGGAACAGGCAACCTCACAGATACAGTGGGCTCAGTTCCAGACCATGCCAAACAGTGACTATTGCAATAAAGGGAGCTACACAATATATTTTGGTTTCCCAGCACATGTAAAACTTATGTAGTCTATTAAGGGAGCAATAGCCTTATGTCTCAAAAAACCCCATACATACCTTAATTAAAAGATACCTTATTACTATAAAGTGGTAACCATCACCTGAGCCTTCAGCAAGTCTAAATATTTTTGCAATAGTAACACCAAAGGCCACTGATCACAGATCACCATTAACAAATATAGCAATGAAAACGTGTGAAATATTGCAAGAATTACCAAAATGTGACAGAGACACCAAGTGAGCAAATGCTGTTGGAAAACTGACTTCCTTGAGACAGGGTTGCCACAAAAAAACACATTATTGCTAAGCACGATAAAATGAGGTAAGCCTGTACTGTATTTCACACTGCCTTACTAGTTTCACAGAACAGAAGGAAGCAGTCTTCATATGTACCATTTAAGAATGAAAGCTGTGCTCCTTGAATTACAGAATGAAAAAGTAAATGCGATGGATCTTATAAAGAAAAGCTTATGATATACTGTTTTAAATTAACAACCTATCTATAAAATACTTATAATGGTGTCCTGTCATGACATAGTGACACCTCCCATCTCCCAACTTAGAATCTCTCGGCATTTCTACTCACCCTTCAAAATGTACAATTATCCAATTCCTAGGATATACACATTTTCCAGGAAGGGTTGCTGTTATGATGCACTGGGGGAGAGGGGCAGAAACCAAATCTAGCACGGACCTTACAAGCTGATTGATGGCTGATGGTCCAGGAAGTTTTTAGTGAATTCAGGTAGACAACCAAACCCATTCCCCAGCCCCTAGGTGAAATACATTGGCTTGACCTGAGACTATTCTTTGGCTTTTATCACTTACCTTTTGGGGCAAATGTGGTTAAGAGGACTAGTTGCGCTCTTAACCATTCTTTTTTTACCCAGCAGACGAGGTGATCTGGTTGGGACTTCCTCCACCTTGCCTTAACGACAGCTCAATTGTTAACAACCCAAGTTTCACTTACAACCCAAGCAGCCCTTACCCTACTTTACCTTAATTGCAGTAATGGCAAAGGCAATTTTCCGCCGCCCATCGATGTTGGTGTTGAGTACTCGCAAAATGTGCTGGAACTTCTCGGGGATTACTAGAGACTGACAGAGATTCGGGGAGAAATTAGACACCGTGAACTACCATTAAACCGTAACCTCAAACACGAGCGTTAAGCTTGTCACAGAGAGAGCAAGAAGCCCCCGTCAGGTTTTCACGACACAAAAAACTCCTCAGTCCTGCAGACAGCAGGAGCATCAAGTGTTCAGGCTGGGAAAAACGCAACCTCCGGGAGGAAGCACGTCTCCTGCCCGTTCCCAAAGTACACTCCGAGTGGCGGAGGTCGGAGGTCCCCACTCACACCCAAGCCTTTCCAGCGCCCGGGAAGTGACTTCCTCCGGCCCCACTCCCCAGAACTGGATGTCTTTAGTCGTCCTTTTCCAGGGGTGCGATCCCAGGCTCCACACAGAAAGCTGCAGGCCCCCAGGGTAGGACATTTTCCGCCCCCTTACAGCAGACCTTCCTTGCCCCGGTTCCGATGTCGCCAGATCCCCGTACCGACTCCAGTCTTACCATGGCGGCGGCCCCAGCGGCGGCGTGTAGGCCTCCAGTGGAAGAGAGAACGGAAGTGACGTAGCAGCACTATATCGCTACCAGTCGGAAGGGGCGGAGCGATCTTGATGAGGAGCTTCCGGAAACTGTGCGAGAGTCTGAGTTGGGCGTCAAGAGTTCCGGTGCGGTTTATCTTTACGTGTTCGTAAAGTTCTTGGGTGTGAGAGCAACGAACGTTCCGGATTGAGATCGTGCTTGACTTCCAATTCCCATTTGCACCTGGGTGAAGCGGTTAGAGCTGAAAGGGAAAGGCTGGAGGCAAACAATTTAACTCAAATATCTGGGAGCGATTTCGCGCCGTGCAAGACACTCCAGGACTTGTAGTTCCACTCCGGGGAACGGACTCGCCTGACAGCTGCCGGAAGTGAGGCTGCGCGGAATGGCCGCCGCTGCGACCATGGCTGCAGCCGCCCGGGAGCTGGTGTTGCGGGCCGGAGCCTCAGATATGGAGGAGGAGGAAGGCCCGCTGGTGAGAACGCAGGGCTGTTTCTCCTCCAGAGTCTCGTCCCATCTCCTCACGTCAGAAAGGCCTGGGCTGGGTGTAGGCACAAGGTTGGGAGCTCGGCTGCTACCGGTGATGCTACCCGCTTTGGCTCTCCATACACCTTCCTGGAATCGGACCTGAACCTGAGCGGGGACCAGAATGGCCGAGACTCAGGTTCTGGGGCCACAATTTCAGTTAATCTCCAGATGTTTGGGCAGAATAGAGAAGCAGTGTAGAGTAACAGCTAGGAACATGGCCTCTGGAGTTAGATTGCTTGGGTTCTAATTCCATCTCTGCCACTTACACTCTGTGTGTCTTTGGGCAAGTTAACTAGTCCCTCTGTGCCATCACTTTCCACACCTATGATGAAGAAAATAAGACCTCCTGTATAGGTTGTCGGTTAGGATTAGGCAAATGAATACAAATAAGATGGCACCTGGCATGTAGGTAAACACTATAGGTTAGCTGACATTTCTAGAAAGGCTGGGGCTCCCCAGAGGGATGGTGATAGAACACCTAAGATAGCAGGAGTGTAGAGATCCTAAATTCAACTGCAGGTTCTGCTCTGTCCTCTGCATCTCCTAATTTTCCTCATTTGGTCACCTCCGCCCTTTCTGGGTTGCCTGTCTCCTGGTCATATTCCCTACTCATCAGCCCCAATCAGTAAGACTGAGACAATATGAGACTTTTGGAATTTTTGGACTCAGTATTTACTTATGGCTCCCCAGTGAAAGTCCTTCTCCCCCACTTGAAGGGTTGGTGATTATCCCATTATATTTTGTTCTCCCCCTTGCTTTCCCATTAACCTGTCCCTCTCCAGGAGGGTGGTCCGGGTCTTCAGGAGCCATTGCAGCTTGGAGAGTTGGACATCACCTCTGATGAATTCATCCTGGATGAAGTGGATGGTAAGTGATGGCACGGGGGCGGGGGCATGCAGTTCCTATAACCTGAGAGGCATGGGGGCTGGAAGTACTAAGGCAGGGGTTAGTGTGCAGATGTTCAATGTGGGGATGGAGCTGTGGAGGAGCTGGATGGACCCTTACGATGAACTTCTATTTGCAGTTCACATTCAGGCGAATCTGGAGGATGAGTTAGTAAAGGAAGCTCTTAAAACGGTGAGGTTTTCCACTATTCTAATCTGTCCCTCCACTTACCCTCCCCTCAAAGAAAAGAAGAAGAAAACAATCTCTTGCTCTTCTAATATCACCTTGGTGTCTTATTCTCTAGTCCTTCATTGACTCTGTTCCAGCATCCCTTCACTGACTCCCTCCTGACCTGTCACGTTTCTGTCCTCCCAGGGTGTGGATCTCCGTCACTATTCAAAGCAGGTTGAGCTGGAGCTACAGCAGATTGAGCAGAAGTCCATTCGGGATTGTATCCTCCAGCAGAGAAAAAGGGTGGTATTATTAAAATGGGCATTTTGGGGGGCATGGTGCTGACAGCCCAGCTGGGGCTGCCATCTTCTCTCTGAGGTTTATGTCACCTCCGGGAGAAATTGGAGGGGTCCTGCGGGTCTGAGGATCTCCATCTCCACAGTGAGGCCCCTTGACTTTTTGTGAGTCAGATATCCAAGAGAGTGAGAACATAGCATCTCTGCACAACCAGATCACAGCCTGTGATGCTGTCCTTGAGGTTAGTAACCCTCATAATCCTGAGCCCAGATCATGGTCTCTGGGACCTTTCTTTACGTCATCAGCCTCAGGCGGGGACAATTAGAATCACTTTCAGGATGACCTCAGCAGCCTTTTTTGTTGTTGCTCCTATGACTAATGTTATTTGCCAGTGACCTTTCAGGTACCTCTTCCCTTATCACCCACTACCCTCATGGACTGATAGATACTGGAGATTTTACCAAGAAACTTGGGTGGCCCACTCGTCCCTTACCAACCCTATGGCCATTCAGTAACACTTCCACCTTCCCCCAGCGCATGGAGCAGATGTTGGGAGCTTTTCAGAGTGATCTCAGCTCCATCAGCTCTGAGATCCGGACACTGCAGGAGCAGTCAGGAGCCATGAACATTCGGCTTCGAAACCGCCAGGCTGTCCGGGGGAAACTCGGGGAGCTTGTCGATGGTCTGGTGGTGCCCTCTGCTCTGGTCACGTGAGTCACCAGTTTGAAGGGGCATAATGTTTATACCAAGTAGATGGGCTGGAGCGACCTACCCTACTTACCACATGGGTCTCCATCACGTCACTTCCAGAAACTGATGAGTGGGTTGACAGCTCTTCCTAACCTTGATGCAGGCTTTAGGCATCAAAGATTATGAATCATCCAGGGTCGGGCGTAGAGAAGGGGGTCCAAGGCTTACGTGGGTGGTGGAGGTGTGTGTGTCTAGGAACAGAAAACTTTGTACGTGTGTCCTGACTCTATGATGCAGTGTAAGAAGGGAGAGGAGACAGAGGCTGGATGCCAGGGGTATGGTTTAGAGTCTAGGGGTGTCTGGGTCTCCCTCCGCACCCATCCCACCCCTCCTTGCTCCCCAGGGCAATTCTGGAGGCACCAGTCACAGAGCCCCGGTTCCTGGAGCAGCTGCAGGAGCTGGATGCCAAGGCAGCTGCAGTCCGAGAGCAGGAGGCTAGGGGCACAGCGGCCTGCGCAGACGTCCGAGGCGTGCTTGACCGGCTCCGGATCAAGGTGGGGAGGGGGGTGGATACCCTAGAGACTACTCAAACCAGCCTCCCTGAGAAGTCCACCCTGAATTGCCCTGGCAAAGCTCATTGTAGCCTGTGCCCAAGAACTTCACCTTGCCTTTACCTGTCAGAGCTCATTCTCACATCTCTGGGTTCCCCTGAAAGTCTTAAGAAATATCAAAGAGGTATTCTCTACTCTTCCTCCTCCCATATCCAACATTTTTTCCTTCCCTCAGTAATTCCCAAACAGTGAGAAGGTTGCAGCTTCATGCCCTGTGTTTGGTCCCCCGTGTCTAGGCAGTGACGAAGATCCGAGAGTTCATCCTTCAGAAGATCTATTCCTTCAGAAAACCAATGACCAACTATCAGATCCCCCAGACGGCCCTGCTGAAGTACAGGTTGTCGCCCAAAGGAAGGGCTGGGGGTGGCCTCGGAGCTCTTGAGCAGCCCAGCATGACGCCGGGCATCTTGGGCCGTCAGGGAGACGGACTGGTCCCTGGCTCCTCCAGGTTTTTCTATCAGTTCCTGCTGGGCAACGAACGGGCCACCGCAAAGGAGATCAGGGACGAGTACGTGGAGACGCTGAGCAAGATCTACCTGTCCTACTACCGCTCTTACCTGGGGCGGCTCATGAAGGTGCAGGTGAGGCCACGGAGGGAGAGGCAGTCCTGGGCCCCTTGGCTGCGGGGAGGGGCAGCTACGGGGCAATGGGGGACAGTATAAAAAGACATTTTTTGGGGGAAGCAGTGGTTCACAGTTCTCTCTGCTCTTTTCTCTAGTATGAGGAAGTCGCTGAGAAGGATGATCTAATGGGCGTGGAAGATACAGCCAAGAAAGATATCCTGGAGCTGAGGGGCCCTCATGCTGGGTCTGGAGAGCGAGGGGGCTTCTGGCTCCAGCCTCCAAGGCACTGCTGCTTACCTTTTTCTGTGGGACCAAAACCTTTGAGAATGTGATCAAGGCTGTGGCCTCCCTCCCCAGAAAAATGCACAAATCATCTTGACACAGAGTTTTGCATATGATGTCAGGGGGTGTAGAGGCTCCTTAGAGTCCATTCACCGATGTGAGGTGAAGTGGGGCCCCAGAACTGGGAAAGAGGGACCCTGGGGCTGTGTCTGGCTGCTGGGTGCCCCTGGAGGTCCTGAGTCTTTGACCTTCCATCACAGTTGTGATCTGACTGTTTTCCTTGATTCTGACTCTCCACGATTCTTCTCAAAGCCATCCCTCCGCAGCAGGAACACCATCTTCACCCTGGGGACCCGGGGCTCTGTCATCTCCCCCACTGAACTGGAAGCCCCCATCCTTGTGCCCCACACGGCCCAGCGGGGAGAACAGAGGGTAGGAGGAGGAGCAAGCCTTAGCCGACGGGGTGGCGGGGGGTGGGAGAACTCCGAGTACAGACCTCAGGGCAAAGCTTCCCCTACTGCAGGCCCCCGTGGGAGTCTCCTTCTCCTGTCACCCCAGTGTTCTGTGATAAGAGGGTTGGGACCATTGACTTAGGGTGTACAGAGGGAAGAGGTGGGTGATATGTCACGAGGCAGGTGTGGAGGAGGATATGGGAGCAGCAACAGCAGGTGGGGGCAGCCTCTTCTCATGCCCCCCCTCCCCCTACCTCTTCAGTACCCGTTCAGGATGCTCTTTCGCAGCCTGGACTAGGGGTAGATGGGGAGGGTCTCCTGAGCTCCCATTACCCAGGTTTGCTGATTTCCCAGCTGTGTCCACGGACTGCTGGTACTGGGGTCCATCCCGTCTGTCTCTCTTCTTACCCCTTCCATCCTAGTATCCTTTTGAGGCCCTCTTCCGCAGCCAGCACTACGCCCTCCTCGACAACTCCTGCCGTGAATACCTTTTCATCTGTGAATTCTTCGTGGTGTCTGGCTCGGCTGCACAGGACCTCTTCCACGCCGTCATGGGCCGCACGCTCAGCATGACCCTGGTAGGCTCCCTCGCTCCCGGGCTCTTAGAACTCTGTCCCCAGTTTTCGTCAGCACCACAGTGAGGTCACAGCCCTGGGGTTACTGAAACCAGGATCCCCTCATTCTAAAATGCATGAGCCACGTCCTCGCTGTGTGACTCCCCATGAAACCATCAAAGCTTGGGGTGCCGGAGGCTCTTGGGGACACACAGGTGACAGCACCTGAAAACTCAGGGGCCCCTAAACCTTGGTGTTCAGCCCTGAATTCTGCTATGATGGGCTTGTGATTTTAGATCTGGGGAGCAAGGCAGCAGGACCACCCGAGTGGCCAGTGGGCAGGGATGGAGCATTTCCCACTTAGATCCCCTCCCCAGTGCCAGGTCCCCAGGGGAGCACAAGCATCTGTCCATGGCCACTGGGAAAAGCAAAGTAACAGATACTCTCTTCCAATCCCCTGCCTGTTCCTAAATCACAGAAACACCTGGAGTCTTACCTCACTGACTGCTACGATGCCATTGCTGTTTTTCTCTGTATCCATATTGTCCTCCGATTCCGCAACATTGCAGCCAAGAGGGATGTTCCTGCCCTGGACAGGTCGCTGAGTTCTGGTCCTTGATGTCCCACTGGCCTTGAAATCTTTAGTCTTGCACCAGCCTGCCCTGACCCGTGGGCTCCTCCTGACCTGAACCATTGACCCTGTTCCCATTTGTCTGTCTAGAGGCAGTATTGCTGCTTCCAGACTCACCTTTCACACCCACTCCAGCCTCCACCAACCATCACTCATCGCTCAGGGTTTCCGCACACACACCCTCCCCCTGGCCCCCACCCCTGACGTTCCTTGCCAGATCTCTCATTCTGATCAAGCCCACAGGTACTGGGAACAAGTGCTTGCCTTGCTGTGGCCACGGTTTGAACTGATCCTGGAGATGAACGTCCAGAGTGTCCGCAGCACTGACCCTCAGCGCCTCGGGGGGCTGGACACTCGGCCTCACTACGTGAGGGCGGGCAGGGGTAACGGGCTGTTGAAAGGCAGGGCTTGAAGCCTCGCTGCAGGGATCACCCAGGTTCACGGTTGTGTCCATGAGCCTGGCTGGACAGCTAGCCACGCTGTGTGAGGGGCAGTCTGGGAGTGTGGTCAGACTCAGGGTGGGCTGGGCACTGTGGTGGGAGGGATTGGAGGTGGGAGTCACCCAGAGACCGGTTGGCCAGCTTCAAGGGAGTTGGGGGTTTCATGGGTTGGGCCAGGGGGTTGGCGTGATTTTTCTTCCCACCTTCTTTCTCCCAGATCACACGCCGCTATGCAGAGTTCTCCTCTGCTCTTGTCAGCATCAATCAGACGATTCCCAATGAACGGACGATGCAGCTGCTGGGCCAGCTACAGGTGAGGGGCGGCTGGGAGAGGTTTCCGAGCCACAGGGCTGCTGCAGGGGGCTGGAGTGTGAGGTGGGGGCCCTTGCCTGCTCCTGTCACCTCCTCCTTTCATTTTTTTTTCAGGTGGAGGTGGAGAATTTTGTCCTCCGAGTGGCAGCCGAGTTCTCCTCAAGGAAGGAGCAGCTTGTGTTTCTGATCAACAACTACGACATGATGCTGGGGGTGCTGATGGTACCTGAAGCCCTTTCTCCTTGTCTCCCTCCCCGGAGAATTCGGGTTCCCCCCACTGCTCCGTTACCTCCACGGGGGCAAAGATTATGCTGGCTTTGTTTGGTGTTTTATTCTTGCAGACTGGCACAGCATCTGGCTACGTACAGTAAATGTGGGGAGAAGGGGATATTCTGACGTGAAGGGCAGCTTCTCCCCAAACTTGAGATTTCCCTTTGTCTTCCCTTAGGAGCGGGCTGCGGATGACAGCAAAGAGGTTGAAAGTTTCCAACAGCTGCTCAATGCTCGTACACAGGTAGGGGTGTGGGGAAGAGGAAAGGGATAGTCCCATGTGCTGTTTAGTTCAGATTGTGTGTGTGTGTGTGTGTGTGTGTGTGTGTGTGTGTGTGTAGGGGCCGTTAGCAGACTCCAGATACACAGAATTGGAATTGTTATAACTCTTGGTTCACAACATGCTGTCATTATTGGTCTATTTTATTTTCTTTTGTATTTTTTTAATGATATAGACATCCATGAACCTACCACACACCTTGGCAATAAACCCCACCGCATCACCCTGCATCTCACATAGAGGCACCTCTTGACCTAAATGTTGTCTTTATCACGCCCTGGCTTTTAGAAATACAGCTATAGGGACTTCCCTGGTGGTCCAGTGGTTAGGACTCTGCGCTTCCACTGCAGGGGGCGCGGGTTTGATCCCTGGTTGGGGAACTAAGATTCCACATACCGCATGGTGTGGCCAAAAAAAAAAGTAAAAAAAAAATAGAGCTATAGGTATGCCAAAACAGTAACTATTTGGTTTTGGGTTTGAGTGCCATAAAAGCAAGAGTCACAGGATTATTTCATGCATAATATTTCTAGTATCGTCCTGTTATGACATATGGCTGTAGCTCATTCTTTTTCACTGCAATATAATGTTACATTGTGTGAATATAACAGAGGACATTTGGATTATTTCCAGTTTCTTGCTCCTGTGAGCATTGTTTTATGAACAATTATGTCTTTTAGCACACATAGATACATCAAAAGTTTTATCAAAAATCTCTCTTGGAAGTAGGAGTAGGCTTGCTGCATCTAGAGAATGCTAGTATTCAACTTTATGAGACAATGCCAAATTGTTTTCCTAAGTGATGGGACCAGTTTATTCCTTACCTGAAATGTATAAGAATTTTCATTGAGTCATATTTTCTCCAACATATGATAGATCATACTATCTTTGCCTTTCTGGTGGGTGTCTCACTGGGATCTTGATTTGCATTTTCCTGGTTACTAATGAGATTGAGCATCATTTCAAATGTTAAGTAACCATACAAATTTTTCTTTTCTGTAAAATGTCTGTCATAGCATTTGACCTTTTAAAACTTGGGCTGTTTGTGTTTTTCTTATTGATTTATAAGAGTTCTTAATACAAAAGACTTAATACAAAAGTTCTTAATACAAAAAATAATATAATATAATAATACAAGAGTTCTTAATACAAAAAAACTTAATACAAAAGTTCTATTAATCTTTTGTTGATTGTATAGGTTGCAGATACCTTTCAGGAGGTGTTTTATCCTTTAACTTTTTTTTTTAATTTAATTTTATTTAAAGAAATTTTTTTGCCCTCTCTGTGAGGCTTGTGGGATCTTAGTTCCCTGACCAGGGATCAAACCCAGGCCCTCGGCAGTGAAAGTGCGGAGTCCTAACCTCTGGACTGCCAGGGAATTCCCCTTTTTACTTTTTTTTCTTCTTCTTATTTTTTTTAATATTCATTTATTTATTTATTTGGCTGCATTGGGTCTTAGTTCCGGCGCACGTGGGCTTAGCTGCCCCACCGCATGTGGGATCTTAATTCCCTGACCAGGGATTGAACCCCCATCCCCTGCATTGGAAGGTGGATTCTTAACCACTGGACCACCAGGGAAGTCCCCCCTTTTTACTTTTTTTTATGTTGTCTTATGATGAACAGAAATTTCTAATCGTAACTTGATGAATTTAATAATCTTTATTTTTGTGTTTTGTTTAAGAAATCCCTAATTATCCCAAAGTCATAAAAATATTATACTGTATTTTCTTCTTAATATTGTAGAATTTTGCTTTTTACTTTTAAGCCCTAAATTTACCTACAATTGATTTTTGTGTATGATGTGAGGTAGGAAACTAATTATTTTCTATTTGGAAAAATGATTGGCCTAGAACCATTTATAGGAAGTCCCTTTCTTTCCCCATCTGATCTGTAGTCCCGTCTCTGTCACACAGCAAAACTCCACAAACATGTGCCTCTTGCCTCTAGTCTATTCCATTGATCAATTTGTCTACCCTGCAAAACAGTTTTAATTATTATGCTTTTAGGACAAATTCTCCTACCTTCTTTTTTGTTTGTTTTGTTTTGTTTTGTTTTTGGCCGCACCATGCAGCTTGTGGAATCTTAGTTCCGCAACCAGGGATCGAACCCATGCCACCTGCAATGGAAGTGCGGAGTCCTAACCACTGGACGGCCAGGGAATTCCCTCTCCTACCTTCTTTTTCATCATTATCTTGAGTATTATTGGCCTTTTGATTTTTCATGTAAATTTTATGATCGGCTTATAAGTTTTCACATAAAAAAAGCTCATTAATGATTTTGAATGTCGTTGCATTGATCAGTTTAGAAGAATTGATACTTTTTGATATTGAAACTTCCCATCAACATGGCCCCTCTCTACATTTTTAAATATATTCTTTAATGTCTTTTGATAAACTTTTATAATTTTCAGCACAAAGATATTGCAAATCTTTTGTTAGAATTGTTCCTAGGTAGGTGTAATATGTAGCTTTAGTCCTACTAGGAATACATAAATCCTTCCTAATTCTTTACCTTTTATTTCTTATGTCTTTGATCTTTTACTCTTCTGGCCAGGACCTCTATGACAGAGTGTAATAGTTGAATAATATCCTGTTCCTGAGTTTAAAAGAAATGCTTTTATCATTTTCTCATTAAGAGTAATGTAGATGTAGGTTTTTCTGTAGAAGCCCTTTATCAGGTTAAGAAAATTCCTTTTAATCACTCGTGTGCTAGGAGTTTTTATTGTAGTTTTTCCTACTAGAAATAAATCTACATTTATTTAGGGATAATTACTAAGAATAATACTAGGAATTACTAGAAATAATAACTACATTTTTTTTTCTCTCTAATTGTTTGGACTTTATTCTTTTAGGATTTGTCCTTTAAATAAACTGTTGCTCCTTAAATATTGTCTTTTAAAAAAGAAATTTACTTGTTTGAAGTGGTGTATAGAAATGCTGTTGATTTTTGTACATGGATTATATAGCCAGCCACCTTCCTAAATTCTTTCTTTTTTTTAAAAGTATCATTTTAACTTTATTTTTATTTTTTAAAATTTATTTATATATATTTGGCTGTGCTGGGTCTTCATCGCCGCGTGGAGGCTTCCGCAGGCTTTCTCTGGTTGCGGCGAGCAGGGGCTACTCTTCGTTGTGGTGCGCGGGCTTCTCACTGCGGTGGCTTCTCTTGTTGTGGAGCACGGGCTCTAGTCGCGCGGGCTTCAGTAGTTGTGGCACTCGGGCTCAATAGTTGTGGCTCATGAGCTTAGTTGCTCCGCGGCATGTGGGATCTTACTGGACGAGGGATCGAACCCGTATCCCCTACATTGGCAGGCGGATTCTTAACCACTTCGCCAGCAGGGAAGTCCCCTAAATTATTTCTAATAATATTTTTGGAGGTGTGTGTGTGTTTCTTTGTAGGCGTTCATCATCTCTGAATTGTGACAGTTTTATTTCTTCTTTTCTGATCCCTATGTATTTAATTTCTCTATGTCTTTGTTCTCTTACTGCATTGGCTAGTACCTCCAGTACAAAGCTGAATGGTTGAATAGAAGTGGTGATAGTGAGAACGCTTATCTCTTCCTAATTTTAAAAGGAGTGCTTTCATCATTTCCGCATTAAGAGTACTGTTGTAGGTTTTTTATACATATCCTTTATCAGGTGAAGAAAATTCCTTTCGATCCCTAGTATGCCAAGAGTTATTAATTTTTTATTTTTATTTTTTTAAATTATTTTTTATTTTTTAATGCTATTCTTGTCTGCTTACATTCTTTTTTATATTTATGTATGTATGTATGTATGTATGGTATGGCTGTGTTGGGTCTTCGTTTCTGTGCGAGGGCTTTCTCCAGTTGTGGCAAGCGGGGGCCACTCTTCATCGCGGTGCGCGGGCCTCTCACTATCGCGGCCTCTCGTTGCCGAGCACAGGCTCCAGACGCGCAGGCTCAGTAATTGTGGCTCACGGGCCGAGTTGCTCCGCGGCATGTGGGATCCTCCCAGACCAGGGCTCGAACCCGCGTCCCCCGCATCGGCAGGCAGACTCTCAACCACTGCGCCACCAGGGAAGCCCAAGAGTTATTAATTTTTAAAAAATCATGAATAGGTATTATTTTTAATCAAGAATGTGTGCTTTTTCTGCATACATTGAAGTAGTCATATATTTAATTTTTAAAAAATCTATTATGTCATGGGTGGGATAAATTAGGACTTTGGGATCAACAGATACACACAACTATATATAAAATAAACAACAAGGACCTACTGTATAGCACAGAGAACTATATTCAATATCTTGTAATAACCTATAATGGACAAGAATCTGAAAAAGAATGTATATAACTATATGTATATATATCTATATCTGAATCACTTTGCTATACACCTGAAAGTATCACAATGTTGTAAATCAACTATACTTCAATTAAAAAAAAAAAACTACTGTGTGGTATATTACATTTGTAGATTTTAGAATGTTAAACCATTCTGGATTTGGTCTAATTCATTTGGAATTTTTGTTTCTCTGTGCAGAAGCGAGATTGGCCTGTGATGTTCTTTTCTTGTACTGTACTTGTGTGGTTTTGGTACCAAAGTCATACTGGATTTGTAGAAGAAGGTGGGAAGGAAGTATTTCTTCATTCTTTTTATTCTGAAAGAGTTTGAGATTGAAATGATCTCTTCCTTGTAAGTATCTTAGAAATTGCCAGCACAAACATCCAGGAAGATTTAAAACTATGAAATTCCTGGCCTTCCCTGGTGGCGCAGTGGGTAAGAGTCGGCCTGCCAACGCAGGGGACGTGGGTTCGAGCCCTGGTCCGGGAAGATCCCACATGCCGCGGAGCAACTAAGCCCCCGCGCCACAACTCCTGAAGCCCGCGTGTGCCCTAGAGCCTGTGCCCCGCAGCAAGAGAAGCCACTGCAATCAGAAGCCCGCGCACCACAACGAAGAGCAGCCCCTGCTCGCTGCAGCTAGAGAAAGCCCACGCGCAGCAATGAAGACCCAACGCGGCCATAAATAAATAAATAAATAAATAAATTTGTTTGAAAAAGTGTGGCACTGCCATTGGAAAAAAAAAATATGAAATTCCCTCTAAGTACTGCTTTTATTGAGTTCTGTAGGTTTGAATATGTAGCATTTTTATTATTCAGTTCTAAGAATTTTTATATTTCAATCATTTCTTTTTCAATCCATGAGATTTTTTAGAGGAGTGTTTTAAAATTTCCAAAAGTAGTTTTTTTATTTATCTTTTTGTTATTAATGCCTAAATTGCATTGTGGATGGAGAATGTGGCCTTTTGGTACTGAAAATTTGAAATTTGAAAATTTCTTGAAATTTGTTTATATTTGCTTTGGCCTAGGACACGATCAACTTTTGTAAATGTTCCATGGTATTTTTTAATTTTAAAATTTAAAAATTTTTAAAAATTTATTTATTTGGCTGCAGCGGCTCTTAGTTGCGGCATGTGGGATCTAGTTCCCTGACCAGGGATCGAACCTGGGCCCCGTGCATTGGGAGTGCAGAATCTTAGCCACTGGACCACCAGGGAAGTCCGCCATGTATGTTTGAGAAGATTGTGTATTCTTTGATTGTCAGGTGTGGAAATTAAGCTCTTTAATTCTGCTGTTCACATCACCTATATCTTTACTGATTTTTTTTTTGTCTACTTATCGGTAGTTGAGACAGATGTTTTGAAATTCATAAGTTTATCAGTTTTTCACTGCAGTTTTTTTTTTTTAACATCTTTATTGGAGTATAATTGCTTTACAATGGTGTGTTAGTTTCTGCTTTATAACAAAGTGAATCAGCTATACATATACATATATCCCCATATCTCTTCCCTCTTGCATCTCCCTCCTTCCCATCCTCCCTAACCCACCACTCTAGGTGGTCACAAAGCACCGAGCTGATCTCCCTGTGCTATGCGGCTGCTTCCCACTAGCTATCGGTTTTACATTTGGTAGTGTATATATGTCCATGCCACTGTCTCACTTTGTCCCAGCTTACCCTTCCCCCTCCCTGTGTCCTCAAGTCCATTCTTTAGTAGGTCTGTGTCTTTATTCCTGTCCTGCCCCTAGGTTCTTCATGACCATTTTTTTTTTTTTTTAGATTCCATATATATGTGTTAGCATATGGTATTTGTTTTTCTCTTTCTGACTTACTTCACTCTGTATGACAGACTCTAGGTCCATCCACCTCACTACAAATAACTCAATTTCGTTTCTTTTTATGGCTGAGTAATATCCCATTGTATATATGTGCCACAGCTTCTTTATCCATCCATCTGTCGATGGACACTTAGGTTGCTTCCATGTCCTGGCTATTGTAAATAGAGCTGCAGTGAACACTGTGGTACGATTCTTTTTGAATTATGGTTTTCTCAGGGTATATGCCCAGTATTGGGATTGCTGGGTCGTATGGTAGTTCTATTTTTAGTTTTTTAAGGAACCTCCATCCTGTTCTCCATAGTGGCTGTATCAATTTACATTCCCACCAACAGTGCAAGAGGGTTCCCTTTTCTCCACACCCTCTCCAGCATTTATTGTTTGTAGATTTTTTGATGGTGGCCATTCTTACTGGTGTGAGATGATATCTCATTGTAGTTTTGATTTTCATTTCTCTAATGATTAATGACGTTGAGCATTCTTTCATATGTTTGTTGGCAATCTGTATATCTTCTTTGGAGAAATGTCTGTTTAGGTCTTCTGCCCATTTTTGGATTGAGTTGTTTGTTTTTTTGATATTGAGCTGCATGAGCTGCTTGTAAATTTTGGAGATTAATCCTTTGTCAGTTGCTTCATTTGCAAATATTTTCTCCCATTCTGAGGGTTGTCTTTTTGTCTTGTTTATGGTTTCCTTTGCTGTGCAAAAGCTTTTAAGTTTCATTAGGTCCCATTTGTTTATTTTTGTTATTATTTCCATTTCTCTAGGAGGTGGGTCAAAAAGGATCTTGCTGTGATTTATGTCCTAGAGTGTTATGCCTATGTTTTCCTCTAAGAGTTTTATGGTGTCTGGCCTTACATTTAGGTCTTTAATCCATTTTGAGTTTATTTTTGTGTATGGTGTTAGAGAGTGTTCTAATTTCATTCTTTTACATGTAGCTGTCCAGTTTTCCCAGCAACACTTATTGAAGAGGCTGTCTTTTCTCCATTATATATCCTTGCCTCCTTTGTCATAGATTAGTTGACCATAGGTGCATGGGTTTATCTCTGGGCTTTCTATCCTGTTCCATTGATCTATATTTCTGTTTTTGTGCCAGTGCCATATTGTCTTGATTACTGTAGCTTTGTAGTATAGTCTGCAGTCAGGAGTCTGATTCCTCCAGCTCTGTTTTTTTCCTTCAAGACTGCTTTGGCTATTCGGGGTCTTTTGTGTCTCCAAACAAATTTTAAGATTTTCTGTTCTAGTTCTGTAAAAAATGCCATTGGTAATTTGATAGGGATTGCATTGAATCTGTAGATTACTTTGGGTAGTTTAGACATTTTCATAATATTGATTATTCCAATCCAAGAACATGGTATATCTCTCCATCTGTTTGTATCGTCTTTAATTTCTTTCATCAGTGTTTTATAGTTTTCTGCATACAGGTCTTTTGTCTCCCTAGGTAGGTTTATTCCTAGGTATTTTATTCTTTTTGTTACAACAGTAAATGGGAGTGTTTCCTTCATTTCTCTTTCATACTTTTCATCATTAGTGTATAGGAATGCAAGAAATTTCTGTGCATTAATTTTGTATCCTGCAACTTTACCCAATTCATTGATTAGCTCTAGTAGTTTTCTGGTGGCATCTTTAGAATTCTCAATGTATAGTATCATGTCATCTGCAAACAGTGACAGTTTTACTTCTTCTTTTCCAATTTGTATTCCTTTTATTTCTTTTTCTTTTCTGATTACCGTGGCTAGGACTTCCAAAACTGTGTTGAATAATAGTGCTGAGAGTGGACATCCTTGTCTCATTCCTGATCTTAGAGGAAATGCTTTCAGTTTTTCACCATTGAGAATGATGTTTGCTGTGGGTTTGTCATATATGGCCTTTATTATGTTGAGGTAGGTTCCCTCTATGCCCACTTTCTGGAGAGTTTTTATCATAAATGGGTGTTGAATTTTGTCAAAAGCTTTTTCTGCATCTATTGAGATGATCATATGGTTTTTCTTCTTCAATTTGTTAATATGTTGTATCACATTGATTGATTTGCATATATTGAAGAATCCTTGCATCCCTGGGATAAATCCCACTTGATCATGGTGTATGATCCTTTTAATGTGTTGTTGGATTCTGTTTGCTAGTATTTTGTTGAGGGTTTTTGCATCTATATTCATGAGTGATATTGGTCTGTAATTTTCTTTTTTTGTAGTATCTTTTTCTGGTTTTGTTATCAGGGTGATGGCGGCCTCATAGAATGAGTTTGGGAGTTTTCCTTCCTCTGCAATTTTTTGGAAGACTTTGAGAAGGATGGGTGTTAGCTCTTCTCTAAATGTTTGGTAGAATTCACCTGTGAAGCCATCTGGTCCTGGACTTTTCTTTGTTGGAAGATTTTTAATCACAGTTTCAATCTCATTACTTGTGATTGGTCTGTTCATATTTTCTATTTCTTCCTGGTTCAGTTGTGGAAGGTTATACCTTTCTAAGAATTTGTCCATTTCTTCCAGGTTGTCCATATTACTGGCATAGAGTTGCTTGTAGTAGTCTCTTAGGATGCTCTGTATTTCTGTGGTGTCTGTTTTAACTTCTCCTTTTTCATTTCTAATTTTATTGATTTGAGTCCTCTCCCTTATTTTCTTGATGAGTCTGGCTACTGGTTTATCAATTTTGTTTATCTTCTCAAAGAACCAGCTTTTAGTTTTATTGATCTTTGCTATTATTTTCTTTGTTTCTATTTCATTTATTTCTGCTCTGATCTTTATGATTTCTTTCCTTCTACTAACTTTGGGTTTTGTTTGTTCTTCTTTCTCTAGTTCCTTTAGGTGTAAGGTTAGATTGTTTATTTGAGATGTTTGTTGTTTCTTGAGGTAGGATTGTATTGCTATAAACTTCCCTCTTAGAACTGCTTTTGCTGCATCCCATAGGTTTTGGATCGTCGTGTTTTCATTGTCTCTAGGTATTTTTTGATTTCTTCTTTGATTTCTTCAGTGATCTCTTGGTTATTTAGTAACGTATTGTTTAGCCTCCATGTGTTTTTGTTTTTTACGTTTTTTTCCCTGTAATTGATTTCTAATCTCATAGCATTGTGGTCAGAAAAGATGCTTGATATGATTTCAATTTTCTTAAATTTACTGAGGCTTGATTTGTGACCCCAGATGTGATCTATCCTGGAGAATGTTCCGTGCACACTTGAAAAGAAAGTGTAATCTGCTGTTTTTGGATGGAATGTCCTATAAATATCAATTAAATCTATCTGGTCTGTTGTGTCATTTAAAGCTTGTGTTTCCTTATTAATTTTCTGTTTGGATGATCTGTCCATTGGTGTAAGTGAGGTGTTAAAGTCCCCCACTATTATTGTGTTACTGTCGATTTCCTTTTTTATAGCTGTTAGCAGTTGCCTTATGTATTGAGGTGCTCCTATGTTGGGTGCATATATATTTATAATTGTTATACCTTCTTCTTGGATTGATCCCTTGATCATTATGTAGTGTCCTCCCTTGTCACAATCTTTAATTTAAAGTCTATTTTGTCTGATATGAGTATTGCTACTCCAGCTTTCTTTTGATTTCCATTTGCATGGAATATCTTTTTCCATCTCCTCACTTTTAGTCTGTATGTGTCCCTAGGTCTGAAGTGGGTCTCTTGTAGACAGCATATATATGGGTCTTGTTTTTGTATCCATTCAGCAAGCCTGTATCTTTTGGTTGGAGCATTTAATCCGTTCATGTTTAAGGTAATTATCGATATGTATGTTCCTATTACCATTTTCTGAATTGTTTTCGGTTTGTTTTTGTAGGTCCTTTTCTTTTCTTGTGTCTCCCACTTAGAGAAGTTCCTTTAGCATTTGTTGCAGAGCTGGTTTGGTGGTGCTGAATTCTCTTAGCTTTTGTTTGTCTGTAAAGCTTTTGATTTCTCCATCGAATCTGAATGAGATCCTTGCTGGGTAGAGTAATCTTGGTTGTAGGTTCTTCCCTTTCATCACTTTAAGTATGTCATGCCACTTCCTTCTGGCTTGTAGAATTTCTGCTGAGAAATCAGCTGTTAACCTTATGGGAGTTCCATTATATGTTGTTTGTCGTTTTTCCCTTGCTGCTTTCAATAATTTTTCTTTGCCTTTAATTTTTGCCAATTTGATTACTATGTGTGTCGGCGTGTTTCTCCTTGGGTTTATCCTGTATGGGACTCTCGGCACTTCCTGGACTTGGGTGTCTATTTCCTTTCCCATGTTAAGGAAGTTTTTGACTATAATCTCTTCAAATATTTTCTCTGGTCCTTTCTGTCTCTCTTCTCCTTCTGGGAACCCTATAATGTGAATGCTGTTGCGTTTAATGTTGTCCCAGAGGTCTCTTAGGCTGTCTTCATTTCTTTTCATTCTTTTTTCTTTATTCTGTTCCACAGCAGTGAATTCCACCATTCTGTCTTCCAGGTCATTAATCCTTCTTCTGCCTCGGTTATTCTGGTATTGATTCCTTCTAGTGTATTTTTCATTTCAGTTATTGTATTGTTCATCTCTGTTTGTTTGTTCTGTAATTCTTCTAGGTCTTTGTTAAACATATCTTGCATCTTCTCTATCTTTGCCTCCATTCTTTTTCCGAGGTCCTGGATCATCTTCACTATCATTATTCTGAATTCTTGTTCTGGAAGGTTGCCTATCTCCACTTTATTTAGTTGTTTTTCTGGGGTTTTATCTTGTTCCTTCATCTGGTACATAGCCCTGTGCCTTTTCATCTTGTCTGTCTTTCTGTGAATGTGGTTTTTGTTCCACAGGCTGCAGGATTGTAGTTTTTCTTGCTTCTGCTCTATTTCTGTTTCGTAGACAGGTTCATTTGTGCCATATTAGATTCCACAAAAGATTTTATTTTTAAGTGGAAGTAGTTTATTTTTAAATGGAATAAAAGTTTCATTTTCACCTTACCAGATCTTACTATTTGGGTTGGGTTTTTTGTTTTTGTGTTTTTTCTTTTTTCTTTTCCTATTTTAATTCCTCCCTTCCATTGTTTTTTACTTGTTTGTTTGCTTTTTCATTTTAACTCTGTGTTTTGGGAAATTTCAAATGTACATGCTATATAGAGGATAACATGATGAACTCCCAGGGGCCATCACAGATCTTCAACCAGTAACAACTCACAGACAGTTTTGTTTCATCTGTATCAGCACTCACTGTTCATCCTCCTCCTACCCGTCCTTCCCACCCCCAGTGATTTTGAATTTTAAAAGTTTTTTTTTTGTCTGCATTGGGTCTTCGTTGCTGTGCGTGGGCTTTCTGTAATTGTGGTGAGCGGGGGCTACTCTTCATTGTGGTGTGTGGGCTTCTCATTGTGATGGCTTCTCTTGTTGCTGAGCATGGGCTCTAGGCGCACGGGCTTCAGTAGTTGTGGCGCTCAGGCTCAGTAGTTGTGGCGCACGGGCTTAGTTGCTTCACGGCATGTGGGATCTTCCCAGACCAGGGATCGAACCCATGTCCCCTGCATTGGCAGGCAGATTCTTAACCACTGCACTACCAGGGAAGTCCCTGAATTAAATTCTATACATCCCTATCACTTCATCTGTATCAGGATGTGTTTTAAAAACCACAATACTTTATCACACTTAAAAAAAATTATCACTTTCAGGGAGTTCCCTGGTGGTCTAGTGGTTAGGATTTGGCGCTTTCACTATGGTGGCCCAGGTTCAATCCCTGGTCGAGGAACTGAGATCAGCCGTGTGGTCCGGCCAAAAAAAGAAAAAAACCACTCTCAAAATAGCCAGTATTCAGGTATCCCCAGTTATCTCATAAACAGTGGTTCAAGTCAGGATCCATATGCATCCATACACGTCTCTTTTTTTTTTTTTCACATGTCTCTTTTTAATCTATAGATTTCCCTTCCATCTTACCCCCCTGCCCCGCTCTGCAATTTATTTGTGGAAGAAATTGAGTCATTTGTCATGTAGAATGATGTACAGTCTGGATTTTGCTGACTGCATTACGTGGCATGCCTAAACTGTTCCTCTTTTCCCATAAATGTGTAATTCGATGGAAAGGCTTGATCAGGTTCCAATTAGGTTTTTTTTACAAGGCTATTTGAGAGGTAGTGGTGTGTACTTCTATCAGGGGCACATAATGTCTTCTTGGCTCTCTTCTTGCCAGTAGCATCAATGATCACTGCGTAGACCATTAGATTTCTGTACTTATCAATGTCTCAAAAATTTCCATCTCCTTATCTGTCTGTGCTGCATTCTGAGTCATTTCTTTAATTATAAATTCCAATTTGCTCTATCATGCTTCCAGATATTTCTAATCTGAGATTTAGCCAGTTGACTTTTTAAAAAATTTTTAAATCATTTCTTTAATATTCCATTTTGTTTCAAGCCTTTCCATTCCTAATCTTGTTAATTGGTCATGTTTGTGTCTGTAACTTTAACTTCTTTGAACAGTTTTTACAGAATGTTAGCTGCTCTGTATCTGACAGTTCTAACATTGGCAGTCTTTGGAGGTCTAAGTCCATTGCTTATTGTCTGTGCTGACTCTCGTGGTAGCTTGCTTTCTTCTGTGACTGGTGATCTTTGAGTTCTTTTCTTGGTCTTAAGCAGTCATAGGGGCCTAAATTGGGATCGAGGGGATTTCAGAGAAGATTTGCCTCTCCTTTTGCAATAGCTGAAAGATGCCATCCACCTGGGTCTACATTGGCACCTCTTTGAGGCTCTTGTGAGAGACCAGGCTCAGCATCCCCACTCAAGGCTAGCATCAGGCTCAGCTTCCTGATAGCAGAGTTGCCATGGCCACTTGCCTTCTGGTAGCCCTGCCTCTCCCAGTTGTCCACTTCTCTGGTTCCAGCCCTCTGCTCCCAGCTCAATTTTTTTCAAATGTAATTAAAAAAAAAATTTTTTTTGAGGAGGGTAATCCTTGGAGATTTCCCCTACTTCTTGTGAGACTGGCAGTGTCTTAAAGTATATGACCTTTGCAGAGTTTAGCTGTTCTGTTATGGGAGTTTTCTAAGGACCAAGTTGGGCATGATGCCAGAATTGGGGAAAATCTGCCGACACCAGTAAACTCAACTCTGTATGTGTGTATGTTTCTACAGGAATTCATTGAAGAATTGCTGTCTCCCCCCTTTGGGGGTCTGGTGGCATTTGTGAAGGAAGCTGAGGCTTTGATTGAGCGTGGACAAGCTGAACGACTTCGAGGGGAAGAAGGTCTGAGGATGGGGTGGTTGTGGTGGGGTCAGTGGAAAGGTGAAAGGAAAAGAAAAATTCAAGGATGCAGATTACATGGGGAGGGTGTCGAGCAGGAAGGAGTGGGTTGGGAGGACACTAAGAAAGAGGGCTTGCATGGTGAGGATGGCTATGCCTTGGGGAGGACTTAGAGGGATCACATATCACTTAGCCATGATCTCTTTCCTCCTACTCTCAGCCCGGGTTACTCAGCTAATCCGTGGCTTTGGTAGTTCCTGGAAATCATCGGTGGAGTCTCTGAGTCAGGATGTAATGCGGAGTTTCACCAACTTCAAAAATGGAACCAGTATCATCCAGGTGACCTGCAGTTCCCAGTCCCCACTCCCACCCCACCCCATCACTGATTTTACCCCCTCTTTTCTCTGGGCTCAGAATCATACAAATGACCCTTGATCTTCAACTACCAGCTGTGCCCAAAGTTCTGGATGAGCCCTAACCTGACTCCTAATCATCATCCTTAGCACCACCCCACCTCTCATCCCTCCGTGACTTTCTCTGAGCAGGGAGCGCTGACCCAGCTGATCCAGCTCTATCATCGCTTCCACCGGGTGCTGTCTCAGCCGCAGCTCCGAGCCCTGCCTGCCCGGGCCGAGCTCATCAACATCCACCACCTCATGGTGGAGCTCAAGAAGCACAAGCCCAACTTCTGATGCGCCAGACCCTGGGAGCCGCCAGCCCTCTCCATGGACTTCTGTGCCCCATCCCATCCCCTTCTTCACCTGGGGGCCCCCTTCCAGTTCTTCCCTTGCCTCCCAGGTCCTTGACATGCCTCACCCTCCCTTCATTCCCAGGACCCTGCCTCATCAGGTTAAGCTGAATCCCTTTGGCTTTCAGAATCTCCCATGTCTTCAGGTGTCCCAGGACCACTTCCTCCTGGGCTTCCAAAATGACCTTTATTATTTTTCCAGTTTTGTCATTCCTCTCTTTCCCTCCACTGCCCCACCCCCAGGGCTTTTTTCTTCTCCCAGTAAAACCTTCTGGTTCACTCAGCTCTTGTCACCATGTTATGAGGTGTGAAGCCTCGACTCTTCGAATTGGTGTGGCAAGGGGAGACTGCCTCATAATGGTTGATGTTTTTTTTTTCTTTTCACTCAAAGTGAGTTCTTTTCTGTAGCTTTTTGACCTAAGATCTCAGCAACTTGAACACTAACCAGTCCCCTCCTGGCTTGAGAGTTACACCAAGGTCAGTCTGCAGAAAACAATAAATATTTAACATGACATAACACTCTTTTCCCATTTCTTTTCTCCTTCCTCCTGGGGCCTTCAAGTAGCCCCATCTCTGCTCCAGGGTCACGTTGGCTCTCTGACTACCTCCTGGGCCTACATCCCTTCTAGTGGGTGTCCAGAAAGTAGGGGCACACGGTTACCTCTTACCTTTAGCTACCTCAGGCCAAAAGAGTGGCTGCAGTGCTTTTAGGGCAGAGACTGTTTCATGAGTAACCAGCCTGTTGGAGGAAATGGCCCTGGTTAAGATGGCAGATGCATCAAGGGCTGTGCCACCTTGGGCACTGTCCAAGGTCTGCCTTGGCTCCCTGACACCGACACCAGTTCTCTTTGCCTCCTGCCTCCTCAGGCTGACCCTGGGATTGCCTCCTCTCCTTCAGTGTCAGCTCCCTAGCTCCTCTGGTGTGGTTGTCACAGCCACTTGCTAGAGGACTGCAGTACCCACACCACTGGGGCATTAGTAGGCCAGGTTTGCAATGTGATCATCTCATCCATTTCTGTGACTCGGCGCCTGCCTGGTGCCACTGCCTGTACACCTCATTTGAACTCAGACTCTAGACTGGGGAGACATGGGGGCGCCTTAAGTCCTGAGGGGGAAGACCTGGGCAGTCAGGGGAAAATGGTAATTTGGAGACGCTTCCTCCGCCCCTATGGCCTAATCATTCCCTCCCAGACCCGGCTTCGGCACTCTGGATGCAGGCCCAGCCCGCCCGCGGAGGCAGAGAGAATAAGAGTACAAAGGCGTCCCGCGTGTGGCCCGAGTGCGGGTGGCTGAAAGCGAGGACCGCGCATAGCGAGGCAGAGCTGGACCGGTTTCTCCCGGCGGGCCCTGCCGATTGGCTGCGGCCGGAGGGGGCGTGGCAGGGTCGCTGGAGCCGCCTTCTCCGGCTCCCGCTTTTTTTGGGTTCCGCCCCATCTCTGAGAGCAGTGCTCTGATTGGCTTTGGGACCCATATCTCTGAGCTTCAGCCTCAAGGACCAAGTCTGAAGAGCCGGGGAGGGTGCAGAGATGTTGGGGACTGAGGGCGGCTCCTGACTGGCTCAGACGCCTCAGGGGCGGAACCAGGATAGTGTCCTTAACTGACCTCACCCGGTGTCACCACCACTTTCCCCCTCCACTCGGCGTACTTCCAGGTTTACCCTGCCTGACTCTTCGCCCCAGACATTCCCTGAGGCCTGACCAGTGCTGGGAGGTGGTGTGCTGGGCTCTGGGGGACCGCGAGCTCACCGCTGGGCGCCTCCACCTTCCTGTCCCGTTTCTACCCCCCAACCCCACCACCACCAGGGGGATCCAGATATTCTCACATTTGACCTGATTCCTGCCCCAGCTCGAGGAGCACAGAAGGGCCCAGGATTTGGGACTTGGGAATAGGGAGACATAGGCTGCTTTGACAGAGCAGTTTCTCAGAGAAGGGGGTCTCTGGATATCCCACGAGGGAGATTCCCGAGACAGGTGTCTTCATCGAAAGTCAACTAATACTACGATGGGAGAAGGGCTGTGCATGCTGGCACCGTGGTTTTCGAAGTTCTGCCCTTCTCTTCTCCTGTCCATCTCTGAACCCAAGTATATACGCTGGGCTGATAAGCACGGTTTCTTGCAGGCCTCACTGAAGAGCATTGCTGGAATATGAGGAGGCTCATATTCTGGAACCTGGAGGCATTAAAGTTACATTGGAGCACACAGTTTTCGGGAACATTGAACTGCTCCGGGAATCCACAGGAGCCCTCTGACCCAACGGTCTCAGGAGGGCATGAAAAGGCGACAGAATCGCGTGAAAGGGAGCCGCGATACCTATATCGACCTCCAGGGGGCAGCATCGACCAGGGGAGGGAGTTCTTCATTCTCTCAAACTGTTGGCGACTGCTGAAGCGCCCCCTTCATGCCCCCTTCAAGCTGAAGCAACTGAGGGACTTTTCCTTCAGTCTAACAACATTCAGTCCTGTGGCTTAGATGGGTCCTTGTGATCCCCAGGCTGAAACTCATAACTTCTGGCTAACATCACCGCCCCTCAAACTTCTCCTTCACTTTTTTCCTTTTGCTGATGACAGACACACTGGCCTCACAGACCCAGAAGCATCAGGGATCACTCCTTAAGACGGGACTGTGTCAATATCCTCCTCTCTTTGCTAACCTGTAAGACTCGTGTCTGTATCTGGTACATCGGTTCCTGTCTTTACCTAGTGTCATATAGGAAGGACTTGGAGGTGTCCTTATGGATTGTAATAGTGCCCCAATGCTAAGGGATCTCTGTCCTTTAAAGAAATATCATTTCCCTCTATTTTTACACCTCTGTGCCTTCAGCTTGTCCTGAGTTAGTTCTTAACTGGACTCTCTGGGAAATATCTACTCTGTGTTCAACAGCTCTGTTTCTGCATAAAATGGGGGTGCCCATCTCAGCATCAATTTCAGAGCTATTTAATGTGGACATGTACCCTGAGGACAAAAGAAATAAGGGATTCCTCCTTTCTTCCCATCCTATCAATATGGACCCACCCACCCTCCATTTAAGAAGGGTGGCTTTTCAGATTTTAGGAAATCAGGCATGAGGGGAAGCAGGCAAATTGGCTGGGTTCCAACATAGATTTAGGGTAAAGATTCAAGGAAAGAAGGAGAAAGCAAGACCAAGACAACTTTGAAGGGAAGAATAGAATCAGTTCTCTCCATCCTGAGGAAAATGGATGCAATTCATGTTGCATTTGAGTTTATAGAGTGTTTTCAGATACAGTGTTCATTAAACCAAGGCATATGTATTGATCCCCTTCTCTGTGTTCTGTGACAAGCACTGTAGATTCAGCAGAGAATAAATCAAGGTCCCTGAAATCACAGAGCAGATATGTCATCTCACCGAATTCACACACCTGTCCTTGGAGGTGTTCTTCCTGGTTCATGCGCTGGAGTAAGTAATGAGCCCAACACCACACAGCCATTCAGTGGCTCAAACCTTCTGTGCCCCAATTCACCTCTTCTTCCATGACTCCAGGCTGGGAGTCATGGAGCTGAGGAAGGAGCTGTCTGCAGAGAAATAGCAAATTAACTCTAAGAAGTAAGAGTAAATTATTAGAAGGATCTTTGCAGAACTGAGGGAAAAGCTGGACAGGCAGGATTTAGAAAGGACAGAAGCCAGGACAATTCCAGGATTTAGGGACCAAGGGTCAGAAGACTGGTGGGCGGGGAGCAACGTGTTCTCCTGACCTGGCTTCCTTTCCACTCTGAGACATCGCTGGCTCTAAGGCAAGGCTCTTAACAGCATCCCAAAGGATCTGTGAATGAGGATGGGGAAAAGTACATTTTATTTTCACTAGCCTCAAAGTGAAATTCAGTATTTCTTCCAAGGCAGTTGTCTGGAGAGAATTTTTAAATAATACTAAAATCGACTTTTTATTGTTACCATGCACCAGCAATTCTACAATGATAGTGACAAAACACTGCTCCCTGTGGTGCAGCGCCCTCCCACTCCACCTCTCTTGGTATATCACCGCACACAGGAGAATTAACTATTTTCAGTTCACATACACACACACTTAGCCTTTGGAGAGTCCCCTTTACCCTCAACTCTCCCTCTCTCCTGAGGTCTCCTCAACCCGATAGTCTGTAATCCCATCCCCTGCGTGGGCAATGATTTGATGGCCATCAAACCACCTTCCATCAAGGGTTTGAATACAATAACCAGCTTCCTCTGCATCAGCTGCGTGCCTACCAAAGAAAAGGAGCTTCTTAATTTGTCCAGGCTTGGAACACTCTACTCAGAGGTGTTCTCTGATCTCCTTCGGCACCAATGCATCATCCTCTGAATCCACTGGATGAAATATATTTTTGATGATGACAACTCACTCTTGGTACATTCTGGTTGGCCCATCTTGCCTCTCAGGTCTCCAGTCCAATTGCTTCTGTTGCAGAGACAGCTTCTTCTTGTAGATTTTGTACTTATTCTTCTTTTTTGAAGCATCATATCACTCCTTCAGCTGAAACTTTGCCACTTTGAGCTGTAATTCGTAGCTTCTTAATGTTGTGTTAATTTCTGCTGTACAGCAAAGTGATTCAGTTATACATATATAGTTTTTTTAATATTCTTTTCCATCATGGTTTATCTCAGGATATTGAATATAGCTCCTGGTGCTATACAGTAGGACCTTGTTGTTATCTGCTCTATGTGTAAGAGTTTGCATCTACTAACCCCAAACTCCCTGTCCATTCCTCCCTATAGCTTCCAATTTCATCTTCATCGAAGAGCTGTGATGCAAGATCCAAAGATTTCCTCTTCAAATAACAGCAAAGCCCATGTCCTTTAAGATTTCTTTGATTATCTTTGTAAAACTTGACCTTAAATTCTTCTGACGATCGCTCATAATAATGCAAAATTTGGATGTCAGCTGTGTAAATTCACCTACTGTAATGTCTAGAGGCAAGTCAGATATATAATACATTTGTTATTTCTATCTTTGTGGACATGAGACCATCTTGATTCTTCCTTTTCTCTCCCTTCTTTTTGGGATCAGTGGGTGTGAGGTTTTTCTTGTGGAAGTTCCTCTGCATCCCTAGCATTGACGTCTTGTATTTTTGCGGTAGAGCTAGACATGCTATCATTAGAGAAGCCATAATTGGCCTGATATGTAGCAATGAAACCTTCTGTGATCTTGGGGAACCAAGCCTCCCTCCCAGATGTAGGCAGTGTCTTCAAGCTGTTGCCCCCAAAGCGTCCATTTTTCTACCAGGATCTTCTTGGGTGTCTCTGATCTTGGAGTCATTCTTGCATTTGCAGCTGCTCATCAAACTCCTCGTTCCCATCCAATAGGTGGCTACTTGGCTTTCCTACCTAGCACAGGGCAGGGGCCAGGTGAGCCAAGAGGCTGCTCTCCTGGGCTTGGGAGCCACCACCGAGTTATCTGAAATGACTGTCCAGACACTGTTCTCAACATTTAACACACTAAGTCACTGGTTCAGCACAACAACCCTGTGAGGTCAGAACTATTGTTATCCCCATTTTACAGAAGAGGAAATGGGGGCCCAGAGACCTTGCCCAAGGTCGTGCATGACAACGCTGGGATTTGAATCCAGCAGGTCTTCTCTAGAGGCCACATCCTGAACCATCACTTCTTATAGCTTCCCAGAGACTAATGAGATGATATCCAGCCTGCCTCCCATCCGTGTTTTTATATTTAAGAGTGAAAATGTAAACTCCCTGGCCCACCTACTCTACCGCGTTGTTGTCTCCACCACACTCTGTGCTTTCTGGCTCTGACCCACGTGCCCCCTCCTGAACCCACCCTCGTGCCCTCTAATAAGCTGGGAGTCTCCTCCTACCCTTCGCTTCTCCTTGGAGTGCTCCCTCCACTTCCTGGCTTTAACCGAAATTGAACTCTCCCTGGAGGGTACTACCTCCTCTGCAGGCTTCTGAAATGACAGCTGTTTATTTTCTTATAGGTGAGGGTGCTTTCCTTGCTCCAGATGGCTGCCTCCAGACCCTCGTCCTCCACCCCCACACCCCCAGTTTCTGCTTTAAAATAACCCTTTGCCTCCGGGGCTCAGCCATTGGGCTAAATTGCTGTCTTCCTTTTTGCTACTGTCTGTCCCCTCCCAGACCTCTCCATCTCACTCAGGGGGACTCTGGCACTCGGCAAACTGTCTGTCTCTTCCCATCTCATTGTCCAAGGAGAGGACCTGTTGCCCACCTGACATCTCAACACCTTGGTGACTTCATGCCCTGGACCTTCTCCACTCCGACTTGGCCACCCCTCCTCACTGTCACACCCTGGACCTTGTCACCTGCAGCAGCTCCTCCAGAATCACTCAACCCCCATCTCCTAAGCTTCCCCCCTTCAGTCTCGGCTCCTCTCACAACCATTTCTCAGTCTCCCGGGACCTCCGGGTCAATGATGCCTCCCTTCCTCTAGCCCATCAGCCCCACCTTATGTGGCTACACCTGTGTGGTCCTTCATTTCATCAACTCTCTCGACAGTATCCTGAACTGCCTTGCCCTGCTATATTTCCATCCTTTGTATCTCTCAGGCAAAACCTCAACCCTGGTGAGCCTAATGATCTCTTTTCCTCAGGAGTTTATTCTTCAAGCTAAGAAGTGTTGGAGGAAGTCTCGAGCCAGGAAATGGTCACCACTCCTCATTCGTGGTCCCTAAGAGGCATTGCTTTGTTAACCAGTCACATCAGGCTGGTCATTGGCTACATTAAACTCCCTGATCCTGGAGCCTATGAGATGCCTCTCTGTCTCCACCTCACATTCAGTTGATGATCTTGCTCTTACATCACAGAGAAAACTGAAGCCATTAGAGGTGGACTCCTTCAACCACCTGTTACCAAATCCACATAGCACCTGTGCCCATCTCTCCCTGTTCCTTCAGAAAAGAGCGATGGTTTTCCAACTTGGCGCATCAGAATTGCCTGGAGGGCGTGTTAAAACACGTTTCTTATTCAGCGGGTGGGTGGGTGGGGGGCTAGAATTTTCAGTTGTAACTAGTTTCCAGGTGATGCTTGATGCTGCTGGCTGGGGACCCCACTTTGAGAACCACTGGAGCAGAGGCACTGCCCTCCTCCTGCCCAAAGCCAGTTTCCCTACCTGTGACTGCATCCCATTTCCTTGATTACCCTCCCTCCCCCTTTTCCCCTCCTGAATCTTCAGCCTCTCCCTCTCAAAATAAAACACGAAAAACCAACCCCCACCTCCACCTCACCTCCTCCTCTGACCACTCCCTGTACCTATCCATCCCCTCATCCAGCCTCACTCTCCCACACACAGCGCATGTACATTGATGGGATCCTAATTTGAAAAGACATGTATAAAAGACATTTGGGGGTTCATCTGAGTATATTCTGTATATCAGGTGGTATTAGGGACTGATTGTTATTTCCTTAGCTGGAGGAAGTCCTTATTTTGAGGCAATGTGCTCAATGTGTGCTGAAGTGTTCAAGTGTGAAGCATCACGATTTCCTCAATTTTCACATGGTTCAAGGACTATATCTAAATATGCAAATATTCGTATGTACGTATAAATGATAACGATTTTAAATTAAGTGGTGGATGTACAAGTGATCATTATACTATAGTTTCAACTTTTCTGTATGTTTGAAACTTTTCATAATAAAAAGTTGGGGGAAAATTCTCTCTCTAGTCCCTCACTTCCACTCACTCCTCAACCCTCTTGGGCTGGTGTCCACCTCTCCCAGGCCACACAGGTGCTTTTTTTTATGACCCTCATTTCATTAAATCCATTATTTAGTTTTCTTCTGCTTGACCTCCCTCCAGTATTCAATGCTTTTCACCAATTCTTTTATTTATTTATTTATTTTTGGCTGCGTTGGGTCTTCGTTGCTGTGCGTGGGCTTTCTCTAGTTGCAGCAAGCCGGGGCTACTCTTCGTTGCGGTGCACGGGCTTCTCATTGAGGTGGCTTCTCTTGTTGCGGAGCACAGGATCTAGGTGCGTGGGCTTCAGTAGTTGTGGCGCCCAGGCTTAGTTGCTCTGCGGCATGTGGGATCTTCCCGGAGCAGGGCTTGAACACATGTCCCTGCATTGGCAGGCAGATTCTTAACCACTGCACCACCAGGGAAGCCCTTGACCAATTCTTTATTGAAACACAGTCTTTACTTGGCTTCCAGGACTGAGCACTCTCCTGGGTTTTCCCCTCTCCCTCTGGCTGCTCCCTGCTCCTTTGTTGGCTCATCCTGCTCTATTTGGTTGTACTGGAGATCCTCAAGTGTCCTGAGCCCTAGACCCCTCCTTTCTCATGCTACACTCTGCCTCCAGGAGATCCATCACTCCTAACCTATGGCTTCAGTTGCTATCAGCTGATCACTCTCAAATTTATGTCTTCCTCTGATCTCCAGACTTGTGGATCTGACTGCCTACCTGGCATCCCTACTTGGATGTCTCAAAGGTACCACAAACTTAGCATATTCAAAAGCGAATATGTAAAAGTGAATTTGAAGTGAATATGAATATGATCACAAACAGTGTCATGCTCAGATCTGGACCACAGGGACCCTGCTCTGGTCCACAGACTTTAGGGGACCTCACCTATCATGTGCAACATTTATGAAACCACACCTGGGCACCTTTGTCACTTGGGATCCGGCCCTCAGTTCTGGCACAGCACAACCTGAAACCCTGAACTTCTGCTCTCATAATTAACATCCTTCTGGCCCCAGGGAAATGCTTCTGCAATCTCTTACCTTCTATCCTAGAAACAAAAGATGACTACAACCGAATCCTGAGAAAGTTTGAGGTTGTGTCTCTGCCAGATTGCAAAACACACACTTTTGGGGGGTGGGGAGAAGTTAAGCAATAGAAGCTCATCACAACAACCCAATGGAGCAAATCTTCATGGCTGCATCGCCTCTGTTGCTTTGTATCTTTGTCTTTAAAAATAGTAATTTAAAAAAGCATTACAGTTATAGCTAAAGCTCATCCCATTCCTCTCCTTTCTAGGTGGTAATTATCATTCTGAAGTCACTGGGAATTATTCCCATGCATATTTTCTACTTTAACAAATAGGCTTTTATTAATATAAATGTATTTATTTATTTTTGGCTGTGTTGGGTCTTCATGGCTGTGCGCGGGCTTTCTCTAGTTGCAGCGAGCGGGGGCTACTCTTTATTGCGGTGCGCGGGCTTCTCATTGTGGTGGCTTCTTTTGTTGCGGAGCAAGGGCTCTAGGCGCGCAGGCTTCAATAGTTGCAGCATGCAGGCTCAGTAGTTGTGGCTCGCCGGCTCTAGAGCGCAGGCTCATTAGTTGTGACACACGGGCTTAGTTGCTCCACGGCATGTGGGAGCTTCCCAGACCAGGGATCAAACCCTTGTCACCTGCATTGGCAGGCGAATTCTTAACCACTGCACCACCAGGGAAGTCCCAACAAATAGTTTTTTTGTTTGTTTTTTTTAACATGTATCATTGTTTGTGTATTTTAAAACACATAAATATCATACAACATCCACTTTTGCAACTTTCTTTTACTTATATGTTGGTAAATAAGTCATTTATTTTAACTGCTGTGTAGCAGTCCACTGTAAGAATAAACCATACTTTATTTATCCATCCTTTTACCTTAAGGACAGATTAGGATGTTTCCACGCTTTCTTGACAATCACATGATAGTGCAATGCCCATTCTTATCCTTGCCTCCTTGTACATATGTAGAAATTTTTTTTAAGAGTTATGCATGATCAGTGTTTGTTTATTTATTTATTTATTTTATTTATTTATTTTTGGCTATGTTGGGTCTTTGTTGCTGCGTACGGGCTTTCTCTAGTTGTGGCGAGCGGGGGCTACTCTTCGTTGCGGTGCGCGGGCTTCTCACTGTGGTGGCTTCTCTTGTTGTGGAGCAAGGGGTCTAGGCATGCGGGCTTCAGTAGTTGTGGCTCACGGGCTCAGTAGTTGTGGCTCGTGGGCTCTAGAGTGCAGGCTCAGTAGTTGTGGCGCACAGGCCTAGTTGCTCCGTGGCATGTGGGATCTTCCCGGAGCAGGGCTCGAACCCATGTCCCCTGCATTGACAGGCGGATTCCCAAACACTGCACCACCAGGGGAGCCCCTAGAAATGTTTTTCTAAGGAATACATCTAGAAGCCAGAGCACTGGGTTTTAGGGTATGTGTATTTTCAGCATTAAGTGTTGCCAAATTTCCCTTCAAATTTGTTACAGCTGTTCACACTTCAAGCCAAAACGGATGAGTTCCTAATATCCCACATTTTTGTCAACACTTGGTGTTATCAGAGTTATTTTAATTTTGCTGATTTAGTAAAGTAGTATCTCATGGTTTGGGTTTGCATTTCTGCATTATTAGGGAAGTTGAGCATCTTTTCCTATGTTTATTAGCTATATGGCTTCCTCTTTGATGACTCACCTGTTAATAGCTTTTGCTCATTTCCCCCTGCCTTGTCCTTTTTTTTTTATTGATCTGCAAGAGTTCTTTATAAATCCTGAATACCCATCCCTCATTGGTCATATAGGTTGTAAATAGTCTCAAAGTCTGTGGCTTGTCTTTTTGTTTTGTTGTTTCTTGTCTCATAGAAGTTAAAAAAAATTTTTAATGTAGTTGTATGTGTCAATCTTTTATTGCCTGTGTTTTTGTATCTTGTTTAAGAAATCCTTCCCTATGCTGATATCATCAATGTATTCTCTTGTATTTTCTTTGAAGAATTTAAAGTTTTCTTTTTCACATATTTAAGGTATCTGAAATTTATTTTTGGATCTGTTGTAATGCACAGATCCATTTTGTTTTTCATTTGGATAGCCAGTTAACCCCAGACAAGTTAAGAAATAGTCCATCCTTTTCCACTGACTTATGTTCCTTTTGTCATATACAAAGTTCTCATATCTCTGCGGGTCTGATTCTGGACCTGTGGTCTATCTATTTGTCCATGTGTCAGGACTACACTGCTTTAATCACTCCAGCTTTAAAGCTGTGATATACGGTGAGGCAAACACTCTGGTATTCTTCCACTTCAAACTTGTTTTGACTTTTTTTGGCCATTTACTCTTCCACAAGAATTTTAAGAACAGCTTGTTAAATAGAATTTAGATTAGAATTGTACTAAATTCTAGTACTTTTGATTAGAATTGTACTAAATGTATAGATTTTGATTAGAATTGTACTAAACGTATAGATTTGAGAAAAACTAATCAGCTGTATATTGAATTTTCCTCTTCATGAGCATGACGTATCTCTCCATTCTTTTTTGTCTTCTCTTCATGTTCTCCAATAGAGTTTTATAATTTTCTCCATAAAGCTAATGAACATATTTTGCTATATTGATTCCTAAGTATATTATAGTTTTTGTTGCAATTACAAATGGTATTTTCTTAAAACAAAATTTGTTTATTGCTGTTGTATAGCCATATTGATGTTTGAATATTCATCTTGCCCCCCAAAAGGGGGTTACGTTTAATTGTTTGTAGGTTCTCATAAATTTTCTTTGTAAATAATCAATCATCTATGTATAATTATGACTTTACTTCTACTTTTTCTTATTGTGCTAGCTCAGACCACCACCACCCCCAGCACAAGTTGAATAGAAGCAGTAAAAACTAGTATCTTTGTATTAACGTTGGAAGTTATTTTCTATTCCTAGTTAGCTAGATTTGTTTTTTAAATCATTAGTGTTAAACTTTATCCAGGTGCATCTCTACCTATTGGGACAATCATATTCTTTCCTTTTAATATGTCAATGTTGTAAATATCATTAATAGATTTTTAAAGTAGACCATCCTTGTATTCCTGGAATAAACTCTGCTTGGTCACACATACACACGTGCATATATACATGCACTTGCACCAACTCCATTGGATTCAGTTTGCTAATATTTCATTTAGGATTTTCAATCTTATAAGTTCAATTGGTCCTCTTTTTCCATTGTCTGGGACAGTCTATATAAATAAATAAACAGTTCTTTGAAGAGTTAGCAGAATAATATACCTATAAAGCCATTTGGGTAGTGTGTGTCTGTGTGTGTGTGTGTGTGTGTGTGTGTGTGTGTGTGTGTGTACTTAAAATTTCTCATTCAATTTATTAGAATTTATAGAGCTGTCAGGCTTTCTATTTCTTCTTGAGTCAGCTTTGGCTGTCTTTCATCTAATTTCCACACCTGTTCAGGACTGAGACCTCATCTGTCTCTGGGTGGCTGGTGAAACAGAACAGGTTGACAGAACCTGTTCCTTCCCAGCCCCCTCCTAGTAACCGTAGCCACAGTCAGCTCACCCTCTGGCTTTCAGTTTCCTCTTTGTTTCTAGCACCTGGGATTTTACTTTCCTTTTGAGAACTCAGGTATATGTTTAATTTTTTCCCTTTTTATCAGTATTTCTAGGTGATGGTGCTTTTAGATTTTCCACATCCTCCATCTTGCTTGATTCTGAAGTTGTTCCCATTTTACAGATAAGAAGGCCAGGGTTCAGAGTGGTTTAAAAGCCAGCTGAAGGTCACACCGTTAATACTTTTACCTAGTTATTGAACCCAGATTTCTGATTCTGAATCCTCCGCTGTTGCCATATTATTCCATGCTGCCTTCTGAAGCCAAGGAGGCAAAACCAGGAAGGGGCATTAGGAAGTAAAAGGGAGAAGAGGTCTCATGGGCAAGGTGGAGGAGTCTGGGACAGAGCCTCGACCGTGGATGGACAATGCCAGGAAGCATGGAGGAAGGAATGGTGTTAAGGAAATGACATATGGGACTCCTGGGCTGCAGCTGCTGGAGGGAGAATCACAGCCTCAATCCATCCTGAGATTCTGAAATATGCATCCCCTGCCCCAGATCCAGGCATGCATGCATCCTTTCAACCAATATTTCAACTCCATATTCATAGAGTGTCCAGTTCCAGGCCCAGGGAATGGCAAGAGTGAGCATCTGCAGTCCTGGTTCCTGCCCTCAGGGAGCTTACGTTCCATGGGGAGCCAGACACCAATCGAGTAATCCCCAAAAAACGTAGATCTGCGACCACACACAGTACCTCGGAGAAAGAGTGCGCCTTGGTGTGGGAGCTCAGAGGAGGGGAATCTGACCCGAAAGGAAGGTCTGAGTACCTTCCCTGAGGATGTGGTAAAGGAGCTGAGATCTGAAGAATGCACAGGAGCTAACTTAAAAGAGAAATGGAAGAAGCAGCCTTTCGGGTGGAGGGCTCAGCCTGCGGGAGGAAGCACGACGCGGTGGAGTAGAGCGCTAGGGAGTGACAGGGGTGAGTAGTGGGAGGCGAGGCTGGAGAGGCCGGCGGGGCCACACCCCAAGGGGCCTTAGAGGCCAGGTTAAGGACTTGGGTCTTTAATTTAAGGTCGGTGGGAAACCATTGACTGTGTTTCAGCAGGGTGCCTGAAACCATCAGATTTGCATTTCAGAAAGGTCTCTCTTACTCAGGCGTGCCGCTTGTTTCAGAGAAGGCCTTTCCAGCCTCTCCAGCGATCTCAGTGATTCAGAGAAGAGCCAGACAGTCCCAGTGGTGGCTGGCCCAGGGAGGTGGAGGGATGGAGAAGAGTCGACAGACTTGAGAGATATAATAGTGGATACACTTGTTAGGACTAGATGCTGGATTCAGTATTGAGATGCTCACCACGAACACCTGAGATCACATTCTTCAAAGGCAGGGGCCACATCACACACCTGTTTGTGGTACCCAGGTCCTAGAACAGTCCTGACACATGGTGGACTCAATACATAGTTTCTGAAAGGGTGAGACTGACCAGTGGTCTCCCAAGTGATCCTTCTACCTTTGAGGTTCTTTCATCCCTTCCTGCATGTGGCAATAAGCAGCCTCTCTGATACATCATCGGGAGAAATCTGCCAAGTTCTAAAGAGTTTTCTTTGGGGGAAGTTAATACAAGAACTAAGGTCTACCTTATCCTTGAACATGAACAGTAACAATAAATTTACTGCAGGTGCCGCCGAAGGGGGAAACTCCCCCAGCAGAACCTCCTATAAGAGTGAATGATGGGGACTTCCCTGGTGGCACAGTGGTTAAGAATCTGTCTGCTAATGCAGGGAACACAGGTTCAAGCCCTGGTCCGGGAAGATCCCACATGCCACGGCCCGTGCGCCACAACTACTGAAGCCCGTGTGCCTAGAACCCATGCTCTGCAACAAGAGAAGCCACTGCAATGAGAAGCCCGCACACCGCAACGAAGAGTAGCCCCCGCTCACTGCAACTAGAGAAAGCCTGCGCTCAGCAACAAAGACCCAACGCAGCCAAAAGTAATAAATAAATAAAATAAAAAAACAAACCCCCCCAAAAAACAAACAAACAAAAAAGAGTGAATGATGATGGTGCCATCCTCGGGGCCACGCTGGGCCCCAGGGTGCCAATCTGGAGGGGATGCTCCGTGGGACTCCCTGCTGACTCTTGTTCAAAACCAGTTTCCCAGCACATGAAGAAGACAGCAAGTGAGGAATCTGTGGAAGAAGTGCAAATGCCAGGAAGTGCTTGTACTGGCCAGGTGTTTCTTGTCTGTCTTCTCCCACACAGCCCTGTTCTACTTTTTCCACACCCAGAACCTCCCACTTTCTCCTCCACCCTCCTTTGTCTTCTTCCGCTGGTCTCCATCTCCTCCATTTCCCTGCCTTCTCCTTGGATACGTGCCTCTGCCTATTTTCACCTTTCAATAAGAGGCCCACGGTGCTGCTGGAAAGAGCAGCCTCCGTCTGGGCTTTATTCTTAGTGTGAAATGCAGTGACGGTCACAGAAAGCCCTGAAACAGGGCCCGTGGGTCCAGGAGTGGGCACAGGGAGAGAGATGGCCTCATCCAATGGGGTGCTGGGTGTAGCTTTAGCACCGGAGGCAAGAAGCACCCAGCGGCCTCTGGGGGAAGTGATGGGGTTGGGTGGGATTTGTGGGCGACTAGAATTTGATGGTGGGGTTTGTCATGGAGATCTCTGGGGATTCAGTTATCTCTTTTAAAAATCCTGTCAAGAAAATCCCGGGGAATCTGATCCGTCCGTGATGGCAGTAGGTCTCAGGCAGCCTGGTTAAACTTCTCAGATGGAGGACAGGAGATTGGAAGTACAGATTACTTTCTAAGAAACAGGAAAAGCTCTTTTCCTGGGGGATTAGATTGTGGACTGGGAGTGAGGTGGACCTGGCCATTCCAGCTCTGAGTACGTCCCGGTGAGACACTCTGATCACCTAATGTGGTGTCTCTGGCTGGGATGGGGTGGGCAGGGAGCCGTGCCCCATTATGCCTCCCACAGAAGAGGCAGTCACTCCGACTGTGGAGGGAGTCTGTCCCCAGGGCTGCCCTCCTGTAGTGCTGCGGGGTTGGCGGGTGGCACTGCCACAGGGGCCTTGATTTGCTTCAACCCCCCTCCCTCTCCGCTCTGTTCATCCCTGTCCTTCCCACTGGGTGTGGACGGTTGTCAAAGCAGAAGGGGGCTCTGAGTGAAGCCACAGCCATGGAGGCCAGAGCCATAGGGACTGTCACCTGTGTGGGAGTGCAGGGGCAGGGGCAGGTGGCCCCGTGGCTGCAGCACTTCCCACACTGGGGGCAGGGAAAGGGCCTCTCACTCAAATGGACCAGGCGGTGCTGGGAGGGGTGGGAGCATGAGAAAAGGAGGCTCCACAGTCCAGGCCAGAAAAGGGCTTTGGGGTGGGGGCAGGGGCTGCTGAGAGGGACGTGGGACAGGGTCAGCTGTGACAGCAGAGGGGTCAAGGGGTAGATGGGGAGCTGGAGGTCTGTCCTGCCTTCTCCTCCTCTGCCTGGGCTCCCAGCCTGTAGGGGAGGGGGATGAAGGTGAGAGCAGCCAGGAGGAGGGGGAGGCAGAGAGACCAAGGTGGCGCAGGCAGGCTGAGCCCCGCCCTGAGGAACCCAGGGCACAACTTTCCCGTGAGCAGTTTGCCAGGGTTTTGAGGGCAGCCGGGCGACAACCAAACCCTCAGAGTTAGGCCTCACCGGGGCAGGGGTCTCCTGAGGCCCTGGGCTCTGGGGCTCAGCTTCTGCACTTAGACACATAATCTGCTATGGTTTGGAGACCAAGAAACCTGAAAGAGATAAAATGAGGGGGAGACTAACAGAGAGAGAGGCTCCCCTCCCCCCCAGGCCCCCCACCTACTTCCTTCTTCCCCTCCCGTCCATCCAGTCTGGTGGCACCTCCTCTGAGAAGCTCTTCCTAACCACCCTGCGGCTCCCAGTGATCCCCCTGCCCTGAGGCCTGGCATCCCTCCTGCAGGGGACACTTGTCATTCACTCTGTAAGGACCAGAGCATCTGCTGCAGGGGTTCTGGGCCCCAGCACATCAGATTCACACGGAGGGCTTGTTAATACACAACTGCGGGCCCCACCTCGCAAGTCCCTTTCCTATGCGAGGTCGCGTGGTTTGTAAGTGGCGAGGTGGACATTTGGATCCCGATCAGTCTGAATCTAATGTCTTTCTTTCTCCACCTTGCTCCTCTGGGTTGTTATTCTCCTTTTATCCTCTGTATCTTGTCTCTCAACAAAATAATCAGGTTCCCTTTTGTATACTTTGTGTCTCTCACTTTGCCTCACCCAAAGGTGCAGGCTTCACTGACAGAGGCTGAAAGACTTGGGGAGCTATCCCAGGGAGTGGGGGTGGAACAGAACTGGAGCAACCCCCTCCCCTCCCCGCTTCTGCCAGCACTGGGGAAGAGGAACGCCTGGTCAGGTCAGGTAGTCATTTTTTCGTTGTTGTGGGCAGGGGAGATGGACCTGGAGCAACAGTTCTGTATGTCACTCACATGGTGCCATCTAAAGAAACAGGCAGCCTGCGAAGTTCAGCGTCTCGGGGGCAGAGGAGGGCGACAGAGCACTGGCAGCAGAGAGGGGTCCGAGGAGGAGCACGAGGAGCGGAACGGCGGAGAGGGTGGGCCGTGGTGTGGCCTGGGGCACTAGGAGAGGAGAGACCGGGGACCAAGGCCCGCAGGCGGCTCCAGCGTGAAGCCAGAGGGCGGGGGAACAGGCAGAAGGGCTGCTGGGTCGGGTAGGGCTGGCGAGAACAAGGAGAGTGAGGAGGTGTCGCTCCGGGCAGCCCGTGGAACCAGAAGAGAAGCCGGGTTCATTCCAGACTCCCGCGACTCCTCCCCATCGGTTTCTCTCCCTTGAAACTCCGGGAGCGACGCCCACCTTCCTCCCGCCCTCACATCCCGGGAGCGTCGCCCCCCTTGGATGCCTGAGGTGGGAGAAAAGGGGAGCCAGGCTCGGGGCTCCAGGGAGGCGGGTGTAAAAAGGGGCTTCTACAAGGGTGAAGTGGGTGTTGTCTATTTCTACAGGGCGAGAGGTCTCGGGGGTGGGCGCCCGGTCACCGGGGCTGGAGGGTACCCCCTGCGTCCGTCGTACTGAGGGTGAAAGGGACGAGGGGCAGCAAACGAGAAATGCCAAGCGTGGAGTGACGCGCCCTCGAGCCGGCGGGTCAGACCCCGAGGCTGACTCCTCAGCCGGTAGGGCCGAGACTGAGCGAGCTTCGGGAATTTGGGGCGGAGCGGGGTGGGGAAGCGAAGGGCAACGGAAACAGGAAGCGAAGGGCAGAGAGGCCAAAGTGGGTGGCGGGAGGCGGCGTCAGTCCCTCCTGAAGAGGCGATCCTCCCCACCTCGCCGGGGCGCGGCGCGCTACGTGGGCCCCTGACCCCGGGCCCCGCCCGCGGAACTCGAGGCGTGGGGGGTGCGGAGCAGCGAGCGCTTTACTGGACGCCCCCACCTCTGCTCTCCGCTGCCGCCGGTCCTACAATTCCCGGGCAGCCCTCCCTCGGCTCGGCCCCGCGACTCGGCGGGCACCGACCAGCTCGCTCGCTCCCGGGAACTGTAGTCCCCGGCCCTGCCCGTCTTCTTCGGGAGGCTACCCGGGGGCGGGATATGTGCAGGGAGGTTCTCGCAGCCCTCCCCCCATCTGCGCCTTTTCTCTCCAGCTTTAGAAACCAGCTTCTCGCAGGGACGAGGAATTATTCCCCTTCCAGACATCTCGGGCCTGCCGTGTCACCCTCTTGAGCCACTTTCCTGCTTTCCCTGTGGTATTGAAACCCGGGATCTCAGCCTGGGCATTCAGGTCATAGGGGGAAAGCTTGGGATCTGACTTCACACCTCTCCGCTCTCCACCGTGTCTCTTACAGCTTCACAGGTCCTTCCTATTTTCGTTCACATTTGCTGATTTGAAGGTTCAGGAAAATGGGATCTACACACCGTGAATACCCTTTGACATTTCCTCCCCATTTCCAAGGCTGATTCTACATGATTTCTAGGGTTCCCTCCCCGATCTTTGTTTTCCTCTCCTTCTAGTAACCCCCCTGATAAAGAGACACAGAACCACAGGTTTCAAAGAGGAAAAAAAAGCAAATTTGTTGTTGTTGGTAGAAGGGCATGAAGGGAAGGGCTCTTCACCCTTCCCAACATCTTGCATGGATGGGAGGTTGGGGGCAATAGAAAAGGCAGTAGATGGGGGCACAGGCCCCACTCTGTACAATATAGAAGAATCTGATATAGATACTTTGTATAAAAGCCACTTGTCCTCATTTGTGTCCTCTTGCTGGCTGGCTGGGCTGGGGGGCTCTGGGGGACAAAGAAGCTGGGTGGTGGGCCAGGACTCAGGGACACCCCATGGTCCCCATCCCCTGGCTGTCCCCTTGAGGGGTCACTTTGGATCCTTGGTGGGGGCATAGCAGAGCTCCAGTGGTCGGGACACTTTCCAGAACTTCTCATTCACCAGCTCCAGGGTTAGCGAGCCATTCAATGTCTACAGAGGGGGTGGAAGGGGGAGGAGAGGGAAGAGAAAAGTAAGTTGGGAAAGATGGTAAAGGAAATGAATGAGAGGAGAAAAGAAAAAGGAATAAGGAATAATAAATGGGGCACAGCAGGGACACGGATGATGGGGAAGAAGGACAGACAGAGAAGGGAGATGGGAGATGCAGAGGGAGAAGAGGGCTGGTCAGTTAGGAAGTCAGGATCTCGGTTCTGCTTCCCCAGGCCACTCTCCCTCCTCTCCTCTCTCACACAGCTGCCCTCAGAGGCTCTCACCGTGAAAGCTCCGCCCCCGGGGGCGATGTAGATAGTATACTGCTTTTCGCTGACACCCTCCAGACTGGGCAAGGCAGGCTCCTCAGGGCTGTCACCTCCTCCGGCACCCCCACCCTCCCCGCCTCCCCCATCAGGTCCTCCGGCGTCAGAGGTGCCCCCTCCAGGCCCTCCTGGCTCCCCCGCCTCTTGCTGCTGCCTCCGTTCGAGGGCAATGCGCAGGGCCAAGTACTTGGAGAGATGGTCCACTGTGGCGTTCCCAGTTGTCTTCACATACCTGGAGTGGGAGAGAGGGCAGGTTGAGGGCACAGGAAGCCTCAAATGGAGAAGGGAAGTTGGGGATTTCCCAAAGGGCCTCTGGGTTAGGGATTCTTTCTGGGTTTGGGCGAAGCCCACTTCTGATGGAAGATCATGAGACCTTTGGTTTCTCAGTGGTCTGGGGAAGGACGAGGCTCTCACCTAGTCTGGCAGTATTCTCCCTTCTCCACGAGCAGGGGGTGGGGCCGGAACACGAGCTCAATTTCTCCACCTGGCTCTGGGGGACTGGGAGCCCCGGGAGGGCTTGGGGGGCCCAGGGTTCCCCCTCCCAGGGTCCCTCCCCGGTCACCAGAGTCTTCAGAACCGGCACCCCCACCTACCCCACCAGTGCCACCTCCCCCTGTCCCTACACTGCTTCCCCCTGCGCCCCCTCCACGGGGTCGCTTGGGAGCAGGGCCTGGGGCAGAGTCAGGGGCGGAGTCTGAGCTCACATCCTCTCCATCCCCCTCTCCCTCCCCAGGCTCTCCTTCCCCCCCACTCATCGTTGTGGTCTGATCTGACCCAGGCATCGGCCGCCTCACACGCTGGGCCCTGTGGAAATAAGTGGTCGAGGTTAGAAAGCACCAAGGATAAGGGGTTTACATTTTAAACTTCAGAGAATTAAGAGATCAGGGAAATCTTAATGATGATACCTAATATTTATTACATACTGACTACGTGCTAAGCACATTGCTAAGTATTTTGCACTGATTGCCTCAAATTATACAAATCCTATGGACACAGGTAATTATATCATCTCTATTTTATGGCTGAGGAAACTGAGGCTTAGAGAGGTTAAATAACTAGTTTGAGACCATAGTCTCTTTGCCTCTCAAAGCGTGGTCCAAGAACCAGCAGCACAGTCTTGTAGAGATGCAGAATCTCAGGCCCAACTTGTGACCTACTGAATCAGAATCTGCATTTTTAACAAGACTCTCAGGTAATTTGGATACACATTAAAGACTGAGTGATGCTGGCCTAGGAGGTGATTTAATTCCCAGCAGTGTGAACTCAGAGCTTATGCTCAAAAAGCACTCTACTGTTCTAACTTCTAGAAAGTTAGAAGATGAGCTATTTCCTTAAGAACAGTAGTACCAGTTGCTAAGAAGCTACAGTTTACATCCATGACCTCCAGGCGTGACAGTTAAGACTGTGATCAGCACTCAGGATGCTGAGGCTTAGAAGCAAAGACAGCCCCAGGAGTCTGACCCACGGATCTGTCCCATCAGCACCGCTGCCACCTTCTTCGTGGCCCCCGAACCTGTGCATGGCCTGCATGCGCAGCCCCTCCTCAATGCTGGAGCTCAGCGCCTGCTGGTTGTGCAGGCGGCTGAGGCGGATGAGCACCCTGTCTTGGTGGGCCTCATATTCCTCCCGGCTGGGGTAGATCTTAGAGATCAGAGCATCGAAGTTGGGGTCTGGCCGCAGAGACCGCTTGGATACCAGCTTCTTTCGGCAGGTAGGGCACTCCTTGTTCCTGGTATGGGAGAAAGGAGGCCCTGAGGAGTCAATCACCAGGGCATGGAGGGTCCAACTCTTGCCCCCTCCCCCCATCTCAAACCTGTCCCTCCTGTTACCCGCTGCGCAGGGCCGTGACAATGCAATCAGAGCAGAATCGGTGGAGGCACTCCTTGGTTGTCATCGTATTCTTCAGCATGTCCAGGCAGATGGGGCACATGAGCTCTGAATGCAGTGACCGAGGGGAAACTGCAATCTCTGTGCCATCCATGATGGCTTCCTGGAGGCGTCCATGAGTGGAAAGGTGGTGGGTGGGTTGGGGGGAAAGGGGTTTTAGAAACAAGTGGTCCATGAAATTGGAGTCTTGAGAAATACAGTGAGATATCAGAATCTGGGTACCTCACGTTGGCCACTTGAGGAAATTGGGAATTCTAAGAGCAGGAGCTTTGGAATAGGAGGATCTGAGATTTGGTGATAGGCCTGGGGATGGGCGTGGCACAGATTTGCCATCTGTGGAAGACTTACTTGGTCAACAGAATTTCTTACACTGCAGTCCTGGTACTACCTATATCAGAATCCCCTAGGATGCAGGTTAAAAATGCAGATTCTGGGGTCCCATCCCTTTACTGTATCACAATGTTACAGGTAGGGGCCAGCGGGAATTCCATTTTTAATAAACTCCCAAGGTGAGTCTTAAATGCACTGACCTATGATGCGGAACTGAGGAACGGGGAAGGTAATTTCAGCCTGTTTACTATCTTTCAAATGAAGATAGTAATACTTGCTCTACCTCTCTGGCACGTCTGTTTTGAGGATTAAATGAGATAAATGTGAAAGTGCTTTGAAAGATTAAGGTGATTCAAAGGTAGGGCCAGGGAGTGTGAAATCGGGCAGAATGGGGCAAAAAATGGAAAAGAGGCTGTGAGATGGGGGTCTGGGGATGGAGTGGTCTGGGGAAAGGGAGTAAGTTGTAAAGGGAGAATCCCTGTCACCTGAGGGGTCCGGTGGAGCTCATACAGACTCAGTTCCCACGTTTTGCTGGCATTCTGGGCATTCGCCGGCGTCGTCATGGTGACCGGGCACAGACCCCCACGAGGGCTCCACCGCCGGGGAGGAGAAGAGGTAGGCTGGGGAGTGCGGGAAGGGGGAAGGGGAGGAAGGGTGTTAGGGGGGCCGCCCCTCGCGCAGACCCCGCCCTCCCTAGGCTCCCCTCCTCCGCCCCCCACTCCGCGCCGGCGCGGCCCCTTACCAGCTTCCAGCCGTCCGCGCTCCCGCCGCCGCAGCGCCTCTCCCGGGGCCCGGGCTCTCCGGCCGAGTTCGCTCGGTCCGCAGCCGCTGCTCAGACAGCAGCTCCCGCTGCCGCCGCCGCCGCCGCCATGGCCCGGGCGCTGGGGCCCTACGTCACTTCCGCCTGCCCCTCCACTCCACTCCACCCCCCGCCGGCGGAGACGTCACCCGCCAGTCGCGGCGCGGGTGGGACGCGACGTGGACGCCCGGGTTCCCCTCGGTCCCCGCGAGGAGCCGGCGTCCCCAGAGTCCCACGCCACGTGGGGACCGCGGTTTCCGTCCCCTGGCCAGCACCGTCGCGCGGCCGACCTCAGCCACTATCCCCTTCCAAGGTCCCCCACTCGGGGCCTCCGCTCCGGAGGGCGGGGCCTGGGATCGCTCGGACCCCGGGAGGGGACAGAGGGAATTGGAAAAGGGGCCACCTCCCCCATTCCGCGTCCCCTGGCGGCTCTGGGGAAGGGCGCCCCTCCTCCCCACACACAACTTCTCCATAACCCCAGCCCGGGATTCCGGGGAAAAAAAAGCTGCAGAGGAGCCTCTGCCGCTACAGTCCTTCAGTCCTGTGAACGCAACTAAGTCCCGACGTGCCCGGGATTCCCTTACCACCCTGGTGACCTGCTCCACCCTCCGCTTTGGCTCTCCCTATACCCTCCGACCCGCTCTCCCTTCGAGGTTTGGGGGCGACGGCTCGGGACGTCCAGACTCAACTCTCGGCCAGAGCTAGAGACTCGAGAATTGCGTTTGGACAATCAGGAGCCGCGGCCCGGGGCGGGGGAGGGAGGCACACGGGAGGTATGGGGGAATGGAGACACCACGCGGAAGCAGGGACACACACACACACACAGGATGGGGCCCCTATCGGGGAGGGGTTGTGCGCGTGTAGGTGGGGGGCACAAGGGGCCGAATGTCTGGAGTGGGAAGCGGGCAGAAGTCTCCTCCAGGACTTCCCAGTAAAGGAAGGGGACCGGGAGGGAAGAGAAGAGGAAGGGGCAGAGCGATCCCCATTGAGGGCAGGGGATGAGAGGGATACGGGGGAAAAGAGACCGTGATGGGCGTCCTGTCTCCTCCAGCTTGAACTGGGGCTCCCGGACTTGGGCTGCAACTGCCAGGGGGTGGCCTCTTTCTGGGACAAGGCAGCAGTGGGTCCCCTCGCCCCCTCCCCCAGTTCCCCCCTACTTCCCTGTCCTCTCCTTCAGTCCGTGGCCAGTCCTTATGTGGGCTCCAGAGTCGATTAGCGCGGACCCCCTCCCCTTCCTCCTCCTCCTCCCAGCCCCCTCCCTCCCTTCTGCTCTCCTCCAGCCCCTTTCATCGGCTGGCCCATTCCCCTAATCCTGGCCCCCTCCCCTAATCCCCCCCATCCGACCCCCGGCCGGCTGCAGCTATTGTAAGGTGGAGAGAAAGGGGAGGGGGGGGACTCAGAGAAAGGAGAGGGGTGGGGGAGGCCACCTGTTCCAAGACCCCCTCCCAAGGCTAGACTGGATACTAGGATGGGGCCATGAACAAATCACCCTTGGGGACCATAAGGACCCAGGGAATTGGGGGAGGGGACTAGGGCTGCAGGATCAGTGGAAGGGGGTGGGGCAGAGACCCCCTCCCTCCAAAAGACCCAGAGTGTCACGCACACACAGTGACACACACTCTCTCCTCTCATACCCGGCGGCGGGGGTTGCCCTGGGAGACCAGGCAGTGAAAGGGAACAATCCTTCGCGAAAGGGAAAGGAGGGGGAGGTGGCGAAGGGTCTGAGGACTTGGACACAAGAAGAACCGGAGGTGGCAGGGAAGAGGATTTGGAATTTATTAGGGTCACAAGCACCCCTGCCTCCCATATTCAGCATTCCTGAGCCATACACTGCCACCCCTTTTGTAGCCTGGGAACTCAGAGTCCTCATCAGCAGGAGGCCCGGCAGAGTGGTGGGATAGTGAGCAGAGTCCAGGGTCCTTGAGGCAGTTACATGAAAAGACCTCCTGGGAGGGGCAGAAACATTTGGACAGATGTATAGGTGGAGACAAATGGGCTGGGGGGGAGGCACCCACTTCTGTCCTTGGCCTATGGGAACTTCTGCCCTTCCCTCAGTGGCTCCAGACTCCCCTCATTTGCTTTCTGGGTTCCACTTCTCTGCCCTCTTCCTCCCCCTGATGGCCTCATACCAGTGACTTCCACTGACGCCCCTGTGATGTATCCACTGTCTTCAGATGCCAAGAATGCGACCACATCTGCCACATCTATGGGAATGGTGGGGAGAGGGCAGAATCCTACGCACTCACAGACCCAAAGTAGCCTCCTATCAGAATCACCCCTCCCCCAACCACCAATCCTGGTGAGACCCTCTCAGATACCACGAACTTTGGGATCTCTTCATTCAGGCCCCGTCTGCAGTCAGTGCTCACCCTCAGGGTCCCCCATATGTCCCATCGGGATCATTCCAGTCACCTATAAGGAAACACTCATGTGTGAGTGAAAGTTTTTTCATGGGTTTTTTTTTTTTGTAGACCGAGTCTGTGACTTTGGTCTTCATTCCTTTTACACTTGCTGAATATCTACAGTTTGCCCCTCACTGGGCCCAGCATCCTCTCTCTGAAGCCCAGAGAGGTTGGCTCTCTGAATGATTCTGCCCTCCACCCACAGTCTCCTACCTTGTCCAGTACTTTCTGTGGCACTTTCTGTGTCATGGGTGTTTTAATGAACCCTGGGAGGACAGAGTTACAGCGGATCCCATGTCTGTGGAAAGGAGAGTGGCTGCTGACTCCAGAGAGGACTGAACACTGACCCTCCCTCAGACCTTCCACATGGCCCCAGGTGTCTGACCAACCGTCCAAGCTCCCGGGCTGCAGTCTGGGTCAGCCCAACCACTCCAGCCTTGGATGCTGCGTAGTTTGTCTGTCCCACGTTCCCCACCTTTGGGTGAGCCAGAGATTGGGGTTAAGTTGGGAGTCCCAAGGAAGGGCTCTCCTCTCTGTGCCCACTTGGCTGGCTGACCTCGTCCCAACTCAGCCTGACCTTCCCTACGATGCTACTGATGTTGATGATGGAGCCAGGACAGCCACTGGACACCAGGGCTTGGGCTGCAGCCTGAGTGACTAGAAAGATGCCCTGCGGGTGGGGGGAGAAAGTAACAAGGCAGAAAGGATCAGCAGGGGTGACACTCCTCCAACTCCCTCCCCAGGCTAGAGGGCCCAGAAGTCATGGGTTCAGAGATCACCACCTTGAGGTTGACAGCTATGACTCTGTCCCAGTCGTCCTCAGACATGTGGAGCAGAAACTCATCCCTGGTGATGCCCGCACAGGACACAACGACAGATGGCGGACGAGAAAAGCAGGCCTATGTAAGGGGTAGGTTACACACCAAAAAACCTTGTAGAGCAACGTTAGGGCTTTAAAGGGGGCGAGGTCGTCTCGCTTTTTCACCTGCACTTGATCCAGCAGGCGCCTGACGGCCCCGGCCTCGGACACGTCAGCCTGGAAGGCTGCGTGGGCCCCGCGCGGTGCCCCCTCGTCGCTCCCCGGCCCTCCCAGCAGCCGCACCGTCTCCCGTGCCGCTGCCCCGTCCAGGTCGCAAGCGGCCACAGTGGCCCCCTCAGCGGCCAGGCGCACACCGACTGCTCGGCCGATGCCGCTACCAGCACCTGAGATGGGAGAGAACACGCGGGAGGGGGGGAGGGAGAAGTGGGCAGGGGTCAGAGGTCAACAGGGCGCAAAGTTAGTAAAATTCGGACCACAGGCCACAGCGGCTGTAGAGTCCGAGGGCGCGCCCCGACGTCACTCTAGCACACCAACCCGCCCTGGGAGAGGATCCCCTCCCCCGCCCCCGCCCCCAACCTGTGACCAGGGCCAGCGCGAAGCGGAGCCGGAGCTGAGACGCCATGGCGGGTGGCGAGTGGGCGGGCCCCCCAGCACTGAGCCAATCCGAGCGCAGAGGAGGCGCGGCGAGAGCGAAGCCGGACCAATCGAAGACCCGCCAGCGTTAGGCCACTGGCGGCCACCCCGGCAGGCGGACCTCCAACCGCGGGGGCGTGGCCAGACACCAAAGCTTGGGGGCCAGTGGAGCCGGGAGAAGAGGGGCCCCCATTCCCCCCAAAAAGACAAAGACTGCGCGTGGAGCGGAAGATCCAAGGACTTTATTTCCGGTCATCACCCCTCCTCCTCCATTCAAACAGTGATATAAAAGAATACAAACAAACAAAAAAAATCAGGCCATGAGAGTAGCAACTAGCCCCCCTCCCCCCAATCACTCCCAAATCAGGACACACGATTGACGTTTATCCCCGACTTCTGCTACCCACTTCAGGGCTCTGGTCTTCCCTGGAGTTTCCACCAACAGGTGGGAGAGAGGGAGGTGGACCCTGGAGAAGCCAGTGTGTGGCAGCTTGGTCCTCTGTGAATAGGTGGGGTGGGGGATGTGGGGTAGGCTGCCATGACTCCTCTCTCTTCCAGCCTTCTTCATGGCCCCACTTAGCCCCCAAACCCAACAACATGGTCAGCTCATGCCCAACACTATGGTCCCTCTGGGCTGTCATTCTCACCTCTGCAGCCCCTGTAAGACTGCCAAATGTTGATAGCTTTCAAGCCAAAGTCGCCACCTCCCTAGGATACAACTCCCTCCTTTGGCAGATGTCCCAGGCCAGGGCCCCCAACTTCCACAGACCCCTGACCTGGAGGGCTTAGAGGCTAGAGGTTTGGGGCTGGGGTGGGGCTGGTTTACCCCACCTCTCACTCAAGGTGGGCAATCAGCACCATCATGACAACTCCCCCCAGCAGCCCCAGCACCTCCAGAAGTGATTGCAATGGTGATGCCTCCCTCAACAGCTCAGGCAACACTGACACCGTTGCTACGTAGATAAAGCCACCTGCAGTGAATGGCAGAACCCAGCCAGGACCTGTGCCACCTGCAACTTCACTGCCCACTGCCCCTCCTTCAGTTAGGAGGGCACAGGCTGTGCCTGCCAGTGCCCCTATTGCCGTCAGTAGTTGTAGACGCATCGCCTGGTGGGCAGAAAAGAGAGAGAGAGGCACTCACCAACATCTAAAGGTTATCAGTGGTTTAGACGTGGCTGGAGGGGTATAAGTGTACATGGATAGGATGCATGTCTTTAGAAACTAAATAGTAAAGCAAAAAGAGGGGGATCTAGAATAGACACTGAAAAATCTTAGATCAAAGAGGTCCTTTCCACAGACCTTCTGACCCAATAGGTCAGGGTCAGGGGCATGGTGTGAAAGACCCCCATAAAACATTCAGATGGCTTATGGACCACAGTTCAAGAACTACTGAGCTACAAGACAAAGAAACAGAACTTCTTCCCCCTCGTTTCTAGAGGATCCGTTGTCAACAATACAGGCATACGTCGGAGATATTGTGAGTTCAGTCCCAGGCCATCACAATAAAGCAAGTCACATGAGTTTTTTGGTTTCCCAATGAGTATATTTACACTACCCTGTAAGTGTGCAGTAGCATTATGCCTACAATGTACGTAGCTTAGTTAAAAAATACTCTACCGATAAAAAACGCTAACCATCACGTAAGCCTTCAACAAGTTGGAATCTTTTTCCTATAGTAACGTCAAAGATCACTGATCGCAGATCAACATAACAAATATGATAATAACGAAGTTTGAAATGTTTCAAGAATTACCAAAGTGTGACACAGAGACATGAAGTAAACAAATGCTGTTGGGAAAATGGTATCCATAGACTTGCTCAAGCAGGGTTGCTACAAATTTGTAAAAAACGCAATATCTGCTAAGTGTAATAAAGGAGCGCAATAAAACGAGGTATGCCTGTAGTACAACTTGTTTGGAACTAATGGGTGGGAGTCTGGGTTTGGGGTGGGTTAGCGGGGGATAAAGGGCTTGAGGCAACCATGTTTGGTGCACACCATCACCAACCTGCTTTTTGCTGCAGCCAGACTGGACCAAGATGGCAAAGTCCCCAACTTCATGGGGCACTTCATGTAGCAGAACAGTCATTGTGGTCAGGATCCCCAGTCCCCGACCCCCTCGAAATGAAGCACCAATGGCCAGACCATCCGTGAAGTTGTGTGCCAGGTCAGCAGCCAGATTCAGGTACCCTGATACACGTAGGTCTTTTACAGGAGAAAAGGAAGATGAAACAATTAGAGGTATTCATCACCCCTAGTCTCAGCCCTGATCAGCCCCCCAGAGACCACTTCACATCCAGCCCCAGTATTTTCCAGACACCTGCCATCACCCACAGTGCTGTTCCATGTGATTCATGATGATGCCCCTTGCCCAAGCGTATGCAACCCTGGCCCTCACCTGAACCTGCTTTTTCCTCTTCAGAGTTCTGAGGTTTCACTGGCCTGTCTTTGGGCCTTGTGCTCCCTCCTCTGCTCTTCCTCGACCCCCCTGCTTCCTTTTCTTCTTCCTCTGAGCTTTGTTTCTCCTTTGAAGGACGCTCTGAGGGAAGAAAGGAGTTGGTAAGAGTGGAGAACAGAAATTTGCCAGTATGTCCTCATAAGGGTAGTCTTCTCCCACCTAAGAACCATAAAATGAGGAGATTCAGAGATGGCAAGGTGGCTTTCAGGAAAGTTGTTCCTGGGCTCACCCTGTCTTCCATGTGTGTGACTGTGAGCGTGTCCATGTCCGTGTCCATGTCCTCCTTTCACATGTCTCACAAATTTCTCCACCACGAGAAAGGCGACAATTCCACTGAGGACCCACAGTCCCACAGACAGAATGGGGCCCTGGCCTAGGAATGGATACATTGAGACATTAAAGGAGATTTGGATTTCAGACTCTTCCTCCCCAAGCACAAGAGAAGAATAGGGAGGGATAGACCTTCCCCAGCACCCCAACCCCACGTCTTCACCTGCCCCTTCCTCACCACTGTGGGAATGTCCATGTCCAGGCTGCTCCAGAGGGTGGTGAGAATGAGGTTCTGGAGGAAGGGGGAGACAAAGCCAGATGAGGAAATACCCCACCCAAGGGGTGTGTATTTGGGAGAATATTGGAAGGTCAGGGATCACAAAGGGGAAAGAACCCACTTGTCCAAAGCATGAAATACATTAAGATTTGAGGTAAAAGCTAGAGATTACTTACCCAGAGCATGAGGGATGAGGTGCAGGAAGGCATCTCCCAAGAGCCCACCTGAAGCAAAACTCAGCAAGATCTGGAGCAGAGAGCGGTGCCGAGGGGAGTTTGACTCCACGGGGATAAGGAAGAGGACGAAAAATGGAGCTGCAGAGATCAGCACTGTGGCCCCCAGTGCCTGGTGAGGGAGAGTCAGGGGTCAAGTGGTGTGGGGTTTCCCAACAATCCCGAACCAGCTCCCCTCTGCCCCATCCCTGGGGGACTCACATAGGCCCAGAGAGTGACAGTGTCCAGGTCCTGCTTGATGCCTGGAGCCCCAGACTCCTCATAGATTCCATGGCTGTGCTCATGATCATGTCCATGTCCTTGGTGGTAGAGGCTCTCATGAGAGTGGCTATGACTATGGCCATGGTGCAAATCCTCATGTGAATGTCCATGGTCGTGACCGTGGGTATGCCCATGCCAGATGCTCTCGTGAGTGTGGCCAGGGGCATGGCTGTGTCCATGGTGGAAATCCTCATGTGAGTGCCTGTGGCTGTGGCCCTGGAAGTCCTCGTGCAGGTCTTCGTACAGGTCGCCATGACCCCCATGTCCGGCCACTAGCAGCCCCAAGGCCGCCCAGATCAGCAGTCCCACGGCCACCCAGTGGGGGGCCCCCAGGCCTCTGGCCATCACGCTGACCAGAGGGACAGAGATAGTGACTCCACTTGACCCTCAATTCTATACCTATGAGGGGTCCGCTCTACTCCGTTCGCGCCCTCCGTCCACTTCTATGGGCTGCTTCCCCATTCCATCCTGTCCCCACCCACATTGTTCCCAAGACTCGTTTTCTTTATCCGGAACCCCATCCCTGATGCAGGGCCCCCGGGACACCGCTCTAGGCTTTGATCCTCCACTATACGGACTCTCTGCGCCCTCGTCTCTATGACCCACTAAATGAAGAAAAAGGCCTGAAAAGGACGGTAGGGAAAAACAGGGAATTCTCACCGGCTCCGGAATCCTCTCCTTTCCCGGTTTGCTCGGACGTGGCAGTCCCGCCTCTAGCTCCCGCGAGAACAGGGAGTTCCGTTCAACCTCGGTCCCAGTACCTTCACCAATATGGCGGCACTCCGGCAGTAGTGAAGCCCTCTAGCCCTGGCGCGCATGCGCGGGTGTGGAGGTTATTTGAGGGGACACTGGGCTAGGCGGGCTAACCGGCGGGAGGAGACCGCCTCCTCCGCTTCCAACCAGACGAGGAGGCGGGAACCAGCGCATAGACTTCCCGTCTATACCAAGATGGCTGCCATGTCGGCGCTGTCATTTTGCTACAGCGCAGAGCGAAGCGCTTAATTCGACCCGGTTAAGGCCAGAGACTTTTTCTCTGGGGCTTCCTCGTGCTCAGCTAGTCCAACGATCAATCCTTGGGAATCCCTGGTACCTCTTCGGTATCCCTACACTCAGCCAGGAATCATGTCTTGGGCTGCTCGCCCGCCCTTCCTCCCCCAGCGGCATGCCGCAGGGCAGTGTGGGCCGGTGGGGGTGCGAAAAGAAATGCATTGTGGGGTCGCGTCCCGGTGGCGGCGGCGACGGCCCTGGCTGGATCCCGCAGCAGCAGCGGCGGCGGCGGTGGCAGCCGGAGAACAACAAACCCCGGAGCCGGAGCCGGGGGAGGCTGGACGGGACGGGATGGGCGACAGCGGGCGGGGTGAGTGACCTAGCGGACGGACCGGCAAGCCAGTGACCGCGTTATCAGCAACCCCTTCCCCCCCTCCCCTGGTGTTCTTTCCCAGGCGCTCCCGCCCCCTTGTTTGTAAACACGCGTCCCCTCCCTCCCGAGGGCCTTAGTGCCCTCCCCCCGGGGCGGGGCGGGGAGGGGGAGCTTCCGCCCTCCTAGCGGTGGCCGCTTGAGGCCCTGCACTACGGAGGTCCCAGGCGTGGGACACTAGTCCTCGAGATTGAGGACTCTGGACGTTTGAAGGCAAATTCTATGTCCTAGGAGGGGTCTCTTCTGCCTATCTTCCCTGCACGTTCTGGCTACGAGCTGGGAATGGAGGGGCTGACTGGTCCACCCCACGTGCTGCCCCACCCACACGAGATGCGTCTGGCTTGGGGTGATCAAATGCATTGTTTGGAATTTGCCTCACCTGAACGATCCTCCTCTGTCAACCCCCTTCTCTCACCACGATTAGGAGTTAAGCCGTTGTTTGACAGCAGGGTGCCTCTGGACTTGGGAAGGGGTGGGGTGAGGTGGGGGCGCGGTGGGGGGATCAGAGAGAGAATTAAAGGCTCCGGTTGGATGATCGAAGACTCATTTTCTCTTTTTGTCTCTTCTGTCTGTGTGTGTCTGTGCCTGTGTGTACCCCTCCCCAGACTCCCGAAGCCCAGACAGTTCCTCTCCAAATCCCCTTCCCCAGGGGGCTGCTCCCCCTTCTCCTCCGGGGCCACCCTTACCCCCTTCAGCAGCTGCATCCCTTGGAGGCTCTGGGGCTCCACCCCCACCCCCGATGCCACCCCCGCCACTGGGCTCCCCCTTCCCGGTCATCAGCTCTTCCATGGGGTCCCCTGGTCTGCCCCCTCCAGCTCCCCCAGGATTCTCCGGGCCTGTCAGCAGTCCCCAGGTGAGAGGTCGTGACCCCCTTACTGCCTCTCCACTTTCATTTCCTTGTTTTCCTTGTGACCTAGATCCTTGTGTGAACTTCCCCAGGCTTGTGGTCCTTGTGTGACCCCTGGCCTTTCTTGAGGTGACTGAGCTTTCAGTGCACGCCTCCTCCCCAACCCTGTAAAAGAACCCAGCTATTCTTGATGTCCTTTTCATATATCAGTGATTTCTTTGCCCTTTTGGTCCCATCTCCCCTTCTGAGATACAAGCCCTTCAGGGCCGCTGTGTTGCACAATTTCAGGGGGACCTTTATGTCTCATCTCTTCGGGGTTGTACTCCAGGGGTGGCCCTTCCCGGGCACTGCAGTGTAAATAATGTCCTTTGTAGCGTGTAATGCAGGGCCCTGCCTAGGTGGTAGGGAATGATGTCCCCCCCCTCTGAGAGATTATCCTTCCCAATGAGTCTCCCTGTGACTTCCCTATTTCCCCCAACCCAGATTAACTCAACAGTGTCGCTCCCTGGGGGTGGGTCTGGCCCCCCTGAAGATGTGAAGCCACCAGTCTTAGGGGTCCGGGGCCTGCACTGTCCACCCCCTCCAGGTGGCCCTGGGGCTGGCAAACGTCTATGTGCAATCTGCGGGGACCGAAGCTCAGGTATGGGGCTCAGAGGACCAGCAGAGAGGAAGAGAGCGTGTATCATTTACCATCACCTGTGGGATTCCCAGGGGCTCTTGAGGTTTGGTTAGAGCAAGTGAGCTGGGGGAGGCCTGATGACAGTTAAGGACCCTGCGGCTCAGATTTGGTGTGTGGGGGGGGTGGTCAGAGGGAGGAGGGGGCTGGCATAGGGTTTTCGAACCGTGAGAAGAGTGGGACTAGATCATCCCTCATGTCCTGGTTCCCCGTCTCTCTCTTTGGCAAACACAGAGCAGACTTCAACTAAATTTGCTGGGGGGGAGGTGGGCAAGAGTCCTAGTGGCACAGGGTGCAGTCTTACTGCTCTTCCTGTCCTCTCGCAGGCAAACACTACGGGGTTTACAGCTGTGAGGGCTGCAAAGGCTTCTTCAAGCGCACCATCCGTAAGGACCTGACCTACTCGTGCCGGGACAACAAGGACTGCACGGTGGACAAGCGCCAGCGGAACCGCTGTCAGTACTGCCGCTATCAGAAGTGCCTGGCCACAGGCATGAAGAGGGAGGGTAAGGGCCTGCCCCACCCAGGCCTCGCAGTCTACCCTGTGGGAGGAGAGGAAGGACGGGGAGGGGAGACTGCAGGGACTATACCTCTTAGGAAAGCTGGACTCCTCTCTCTCCTCCAGAGGGCGATATTTGATTCCCTCTCCCCTGCTCGTCAGCCCTCCTCTCTGGTACCCTGACCTGGTGCCTTGAGTTTCCTTCTCAATGGTTCTGCTTCTGTGGCCTGCCCCTCTGACCCCTCCCTGGTCTGGTGCTAGGGTAGGATAAGTTTTCCTTCCCCATGATGGGTTTCTCCAGCTCCCCTTCTCCAACCTGAGTAATTCTTCCTCATTTTGACCAAGTGCTTCCACTCTGGTCTCCATCTCCCTATTATCTGTGTTCTCTCCTCCAAACTCTGGGACTCTACCCTCTTAAGCTGCAGCCTTTACTGAAGACCTCAGGGCTTCTTTTCCTCTTTTTTTTTTTTTTTAATCTCTATCTTTTCTTCTTAAGCCTGATTCTGGAATTCTGAGAGAGATACTTTAGGGAGTATATGTTGGTCACATCCCTCATTTTAGAGAAGATGAGCCTGAAGCCTGGCTTTCCCAAGGTCATGCAACAAAAGAGTGGCAGGTCTGGGATCAGAACCCACACCTCTGAAGGCCCAGGCCAGTGCTCCTTTTCCTCCTTTTTTGTTGAGTCAGAAGAACACCAGATTTGCCATCAGGCACGCTTAGATTTGGACATATGACTTGCCATGTATTGTGTGAACTTGGGCAAGCTGTTTAATGAACTCCCCCAAAATCGTTATTTTTAAAAATGGGGTCAAGAGCTCACAGGGTCGTTATAATACTTGATTGAATGTGAAAGTGTGCTTGGCACATTTCCTAGTATATAGTAGGCTCTCAGTTTAAGTGCTAGCTTTCTCCATAATTCCTTTACCCACCCTTTTACTTCTTCTGGGTTTATTTATCTGTTCTTTTATAAGTCCTGCTTCTAGACTGCTACAAATCTGCTATGGTTTCAAGTGACTTCCCCAATTTCTATAAATATCTTCTAAGGGCCATGAGACCCTGATAAGGCCCTAAGGACATTTTGGAATCTCCTCATGGCTGGCTGCTGACTTTCCACTTTTTTCTCCTTCCTCCTTCTCCTGCAGCGGTACAGGAGGAGCGTCAGCGGGGAAAGGACAAGGATGGGGATGGGGATGGGGCTGGGGGAGCCCCCGAGGAGATGCCTGTGGACAGGATCCTGGAGGCAGAGCTTGCTGTGGAGCAGAAGAGTGACCAGGGCGTTGAGGGTCCTGGGGGAACCGCGGGTAGCGGCAGCAGCGTGAGTGCTGGGGTCAATCTACTCTTCTTCCTGATGGGGGTGGGGAGGCGGGAGTCTAGGTCTGTTCTATCTCCCCCTCCCCTCCCTCCCCCTCACAACCCATCTAACACTGCCGGGGACCGGAAGTGCCGCCAAACAAGGTCTCTTAGACATCTGAGGTAGGCGTGATAACATCCTCCGTCCCCGCTCCCAAAACAACCCACTCACAGAACCACAGGCAAGTCCCAAATTAATAATTGTTTTCCTGAATGCTAGAAGAGGAGGAATTGGTTCAGGTGGGGCTTGAAGAGAGACTACAAATAAGGAGGGGGTGTCAAAAGCCTCTTATGGGGTGGAGGGGGGCTCCCAGTGTACTTCCAAACCTTCCATAACTCTCACCCCTCCTCCCCTGCAGCCAAATGACCCTGTGACTAACATCTGCCAGGCAGCTGACAAACAGCTCTTCACACTTGTTGAATGGGCAAAGAGGATCCCACACTTTTCCTCCTTGCCTCTGGATGACCAGGTCATACTGCTACGGGCAGGTCAGTGACCTTGGACTCCTTGAATCTCTTGTCATTTGACCCCTCTTGGACCTCCTGACCTTCAGGGACCCCAGCGGCCTTACCTTGCATACTCAGAGAGCCAGTCTCATTGATGACCTCGCCACCTCTTCTTCTCTTCCCCTGATGTGCTTTCAATCCCATGGCCCGATCCCTGGCTCCTCACCCTTGCCACCCCCAACCCCCAGGCTGGAACGAGCTCCTCATTGCCTCCTTCTCTCACCGATCCATCGATGTCCGAGACGGCATCCTCCTCGCCACAGGTCTTCACGTGCACCGCAACTCAGCCCATTCCGCAGGCGTGGGAGCCATCTTTGATCGGTCAGTGGCCCTCGGCTGGGCTGGCCTGTCGGTCGAGGGGGTGGGGCTATAGGCTGGTCCGTGTCCAAGGCTGGCTGAGCTGTGACCTTTGAGTGACCTGCAGGTCCCTCTCCAGGGTGCTGACAGAGCTAGTGTCCAAAATGCGTGACATGAGGATGGACAAGACAGAACTTGGCTGCCTGAGGGCAATCATTCTGTTCAATCCAGGTAAGAGGAGGATTACCCCCGTCTCTCAAGACCAAGGCAGCCTTGGAGCCTCCTCTTCTTCGGAGACTCCTAAGTTACCCAGCTATCCCCCTCAACCTAGAAATCTCACAGCTGACCAAGAAGAACCCACATCTGCTGATAACATTCCCTTTGCAACCCCATCCCTCAAACCCATTGTGCCCTGCTTCCCTTGCCAGGCATCTGGTGAAGGGCGTGTAGGTGGGGCCCAAGAGGGACATCGTGTGGGCCACACCTCCACATTTGTCCTGATTTGATTTGTCCTCCTTCCTCTTCCTCCTCTCTTCCCTGCCATCCCAGATGCCAAGGGCCTCTCCAACCCCAGCGAGGTAGAGGTCCTGCGGGAGAAAGTGTACGCGTCCCTGGAGACCTATTGCAAACAGAAGTACCCTGAGCAGCAGGGCCGGTGAGAAGGCGCTGTGGGGCTGAGGGGTTGTGGGAACCGAGGCTCCTGCTGGGGTGGGGGTAGTGCCATGTGGCTCTAGCTCTCACTCCATGTCTCCCATTCCCTCCTCAGGTTTGCCAAGCTGCTCTTGCGTCTTCCTGCTCTCAGGTCCATAGGCCTTAAGTGTCTAGAGCATCTGTTTTTCTTCAAGCTCATTGGTGACACCCCCATCGACACCTTCCTCATGGAGATGCTTGAGGCTCCCCACCAGCTGGCCTGACCCCACACCCAGATGTGGTGTTCCTCACGCTTGAGGAGGGCACATGGGCAAGGGACTCTGAGCCTTGGGGCAGGGTGGGGAGGGACCATGTTCCTAGAATCTTGGTGGGGTGAGGAGCATAGGGCAGAACTGAGACCTCCAAGGGGGGGTCCCTAAACCCTGCAAGGGTTTGCTTGACATCCCAAGTCAGAGGGGACCCCAGACTACTTTGAGGGCTGGACCTCTCCCTTCAGTGGCCTTGAGTCTCTGAATTTGTCTGGCTCTGCCATGATCTGGGGGTGCTTTCTTACCCCTGGCCTGGAACGGCCTCTCCTTCCCCCAGCACAGAGCACTGGCCTTGCTCCCAGGACCTGGCTTCCTTCTCGTCTTGCCTCACTTAGCCCCCCATCTGAAGAATGGAAATGGGAACTCCCGCAGAGATGGATATTGGGGGGCAGGCCCCCCAAACGGATGGACATGGGAGTCAGGCTCTGACAGGCCTTCCTCCAACCAAGACTGGCAGATGGGGGCTTCTCTGGAACAAGGAGGGGCTCTGTCGCTGTCCCCTGTCCGGATCCCCCTCTCACGCTTCACCTCCTTCTGCAGTCAGACTGAAAAAGAAAAAGGTGGTGGTGGTTAAGGGGCGGGTGGAGATGTAGGAGCCCATCTGCTATTTTTAATTTTCTCTGAGGATAGAGACTTGCAGTTAGACTCAAAGAAGTACTGTACTCTCCCAGGTTGACTAAGAAATGCCAGTGGTGGAGGTGGTGTTTGGGAAAGGCAGGGCCCTGAGATGGTCTGCGGGGCTGGCTCTTGAGCACTGGCCTTCCCAGCCCCCTCCCCCACTCTCCCGTCTGGCTTGGGGAAGGGGCCTGGGCTGTGAGGGCGGTGTGGGGGGGAGCGGCTTGGTGAGTAGTCCTCAGACCCTTCCCCTCCCAGCTCTCGCCCCAGCCCGGGGCACACACCTTGTAGGCTGGGGACACAAGCTCCTGGCCTCAGAATTGAGGGGAGATGGCCCGCCTGCAGAGATGGGGTGCAGGGGCTGCATGATTTTTGCCCTGCGGCTCTTCTCTCCGGGGTTCCCTTCCCCTCTCTTTCACTCACATAAAATCGCTTTCAAATTAAAATCGATGTTTTCTGGACTGAGGTGACTATGGGGGGTGGGGGCAGCGCCGCACCGGGCCGCGTGTGGGAGGGTATCCGGTCGGGAGCTACGGACCGGCTCCCTGGACGCCGCCGCCGCCGCCTAAGTTCCCTGGGGCCTGGGAGGCGGGCGCAGGGTGGGGGACACAAGGCGCGCTTTGTCGCGGAGGTGGGGGGGGAGAGGGTGTGCCAGCCTGGGGGCGGGGCCGGCTGGAGGGAGGGGGGCGGCTGACTCTCAAAGGCGCCTTGTTCAAGGGCGCCCCCCCAGCGCCAGCGGGCGGCGGCGCCTCGGCTCGCTCCGGGCTTCCCTCCGGCCGCGCCGCGGGCTCCGGGCAGACCCGGCGCCGTGCCCGTTCGTGGGGGCGCACTGGGCGCCGAGCGCCGCGGCTTACTCCGGTGTTGCCCGCCTGGAGGCGGCCTCGTCCCCGAGTGACCCCGTTTCCCGTACTCTGCCAACCAGCGTCGGCGGCTTCCCGCGCCCCCGCCTCTCCACTGGGTGCCTTTCCACCTGGGCTCCCGGGCGCTCTTACGTCGTCCCCCTACTTCCATCTCTTGGGACCTGATTAGCCTGTGTGTGGGTCTGTCCAGTCTCTGGCCTCCCCTCTAACCGCCCTCCCGCCTCGCCCCCCACCCCCGCTCCCCGCGGCCGTCGGTTGCAGGTCCCCAGTCGCTGTCTATAGCCGTGTCTATAAATACCGTGCCCCGGGCCAGGCTCTGTAATTACAGCGGGCGGGCCGGGCCGAGGGGAAATAATTATGGAGACCCAACGGGGTGAGGGGAGGTAGCGACCCCCAGGCCCGCCACTCCCCTCCCACTGTGCCGTAAATCCCGCCCCGGACTCTGCTGAAAGGGGGCTCTGGGCCCCCGAGGGGGAGTAACGGGGAGGGGTGTTGTGACTGGACGTCTGCCCCCCCCCCCAAAGAAAGAGACTGGGGAAGAGATATTGGGGTTCCCGAAAAGAGAATCCTAAGGTACAGGCCACTGAGTCCCTGCGAGAAGCAGAGGAGAGCAGTCCGAGGGTCAGCGAGGGAGGGTTCCCACTCGCCCCCCCACACCAGGTGGAGATCGGGGGTGGGGTTTCCCTCGGTGGCTGTGGGCGGGCGGCTGGAGGCAGGGGCTGGGCCGGGGGCGGGAGCGGGGTGGGGGTTCTGGGCTGCCGGGGTGGCCGGGGACACACAGGAGCGGTGGCCACCGAGGAGGGAGCAGCGCCGGAGCCCCGACGGCGCCTCGCTGCATGGAGCTGGGTCACTGAGAGCTGTCGCCACCCGGCAGCCTCCGACTTCCCCGAGACCCCGGCGTGCGAGCCTGCTCGCTCTCTCCTGCCAGCCTCGGGGTGTCCGGCGCCTCCGGCGGTCCCTGGGACTTGGCGTTCCGGGCGCCAGCTATGGAGCGGTGCAGCCGCTGCCATCGCCTCCTCCTGCTGGTACCGCTGTTGCTGGGCCTGAGCGCGGCCCCCGCCTGGGCAGGTAAGGGGAGTCCCAGCGCCTGGGTCATCGGAATCAGGCTGGAGCTCCGCACACCTCGGTACAGGGGACAGCAGATGCCTGAGGAGCAGGGGGCAGCTTCTGGGTCCAAGAATGGGTTTTGGAGGGGGTCAGGGGTCCAGACTGGAGGGCAGGACACCTGGGTTCCTTGGAGCCAGGGTGGGGATCTCTTTTCCTCCTTGAAGTGACTGGTGGAGGGCAGGTAAGGCTGAATGGCAGAGCATCACCTGAGGGCGGTGAGTGGGGCTGGATGGTGGGGTCCTCCAGCAGGGCCACTGTGGTCCAGCTACTGCTGGAGTCAGGAGTAGATGCCAGTGTTGATGGGTGAGAGGCGCATGTCTGTTTTCTGTCTTTCTGTCTGTATCTCTGGGGTGAGGGGGGGGAGCATCCTTGGGTCAGAGCAGAGCCTCGAAAGTAGAGAAAGGAGGGATACCTGGACTATTTGTCCCATCAGCTTCCCCGACAGGATCCCCTTCCCCCTCCCCGTGCCCTCGATGCTGCCACGCGGCTGGCTCTGGGGAGCACTGGGGCTGGCTGCCAACAGGACGGCCGCTGGACAGGCCAGGATCAGGTGTCTGAGGCAGGAGCCAACTCTTTGCATTCCTGCCCCGCCCCTCCCCCTCTGGCCAGCCGGGCTCCCCTGGGACCCTGGCATCCACAATCCCAAGCTTTTCCTTCTTTTTCCCAGGATCCAGAAGTCCTGGCTCCTAGGAAAGGGGGTTTGATGTTGGAGAGGAGGAGGCTGGGAGTACCTGGGTACTAGGCAGGCTGGAGCAAGCCGCCTCCCCCCATGGAAACACTGGAGGCTGATTTGCATATAACTTGACTATTCATTTCTTCTCTGCTTTGGAGAGAAGATGGTCAGAAAATCAGCATAAAGGATTAGATTAGATTACAGAAGGAAGAACTTTCAAGATAGGAGGAGCATGTGGCTCAGGGACAGAAAATTGAAGTGTGGGATGTCTGTAGACTCTAGGAGTCTTTTTTAGAGAGAAAAGGGAACCTTTAACATGGAGGCAGGGGGATGGCTGAGATGACTGTCTCTTATTTGGGGGCTGAGTGGGTAGAGGTGGGACCCTAGCGGGAAATAGGTTAGTGTGGAATTCATCAGAGTAAAGAAAAGGGCGTTTTGGGGGCCAGAGGTAGAGTGGTGAGGGTGATGGGGCCACCAGTGGGGAGACTGGGGCAGATTGAGGCCAGAGACAGTGGGGCACGTATGTGGCTTGAAGTGGGAAGATGGGTGGGCAGACCTGTGGGTAGGTTGTCTATAGGATGGAACTGTACTCTTCTGGGGTTTGGTGGAGGGTGGGGCCCTCTGAGGTCTCCTTGGCCTGGGGTCTCTGTGAGTCTCTGTGTCTCTGTCTCACTTACCCTTCGTCTCTCAAAGCGGCCCTTGTGTGTTGGTGTTTGCGGAGCTGCCACACGTGGGGGCCAGGCTAGGGCAGGGGAGTGGGAGGGGGCAAGGCCGTGGTTTCCCGGCTTCTGGACTCAAAGGGCCTTTTCTCTGCCTGCCCGCCCCACCTCACCTACCCCACCCAGCTCTGCTCTCCTGATCACTCTGGCCCCTGCCCTGCCCCACACTTCTATGAGGGTTTTGCTGGAACTTTCTCTGGGATTTTTCCAATCGAGCTGATGGAGTGAGAAGTATGTGTATTGGGGAGCAAGTGAGGAAGAGGCGACCTCTGTCTTCTCAGGAGTTTGAACCCTCAGAAGCTGAGTTCTAGGTGGACAGGGCTGGTGGCCCGGGTCTTGAATCTTTGGACCGTGGCGGGGGGGGGGTGGCGGTGGGGGCAGGGTCGAAGTTCCAGGTGTGGGGAGCTTGCCCGGGTTTTGGGCAAAGGACTCTGATGGGATCCACAGATGTGTGGCTCCAGGCCCTGGACCTGCTCCGGCTCCGCGTGGCAGCTTCAGGCTCCCCACCCGCCCCTGCACCCCAGCCCATCTCCCGAGCCAGGGGCACCGGCTCCTGGGGTGGCTCTTTCTTGTATCTCCTTCCTCTGCATGGTCAGAGGTGTCCCCACCTCCCCAAACACGGGAATCCCAGCAGCTTGCAGTCCCCTCCCCACAGAGCTGCTTCTCTGTTCCCTCCCTCGTGGCCCCCCTGCACCTCCCGTGCCCAGGATGATCGTTTGCCCAGATGTTGTTTATGCTAGAGACATGGGACTGAGGCCAGAGACCCAGAGACCAAGAGATACGGAAAGGGAGGAAGAGAGGGAGAAAGGAAAAGCTGGGTAGAGTGTGAGGGAAACGGAGGAAGACAGAAGAGCCAGGGAGAGAGAAAGACCAACAGATACAGAGACAGAGAGAGTAAGCGTGACAGAGCTAGAGTAAAGGGAAGGCAGAGTTGGGAGAGAGAGATTAAGAGAGAATAGAGAGAGATTCATAGGCTGAAAGATGGAGATAGGGAGAGAGTGACAGAGACAGAGGCTGGGAGGCGGGGACAGTGGTGGGCATGGAGCTGAATACCGGCTCAGCGCTGCCCTTTTCCAGGTGACTTTCGTTTTCCATCCATTCAGGCCCCGTTCAGGAGCAAATAAGGGAGAGGTGACTTTTATCTTCCAGGGAGTTTGAGCCCCAGGAAGCTGAACTGTAGACCCCAAATGTCCCCCGTGTGGGCCCTCCTGAGAGTGTGTCCCTTCCCCTGACCCTCGTGGACTCTCCCAGGTGCAGGCCCTGTGGATGTGCTGCGGGCCCTGAGGTTCCCCTCCCTCCCTGACGGTGTCCGGAGGGCGAGAGGCATCTGTCCAGCTGATGTGGCTTACCGAGTGTCCCGACCCGCCCAGCTCAGTGCACCCACCCGCCAGCTCTTCCCAGGTATGGGTGACACGCTGGAGGAGGGAGAGTTGACCGAGGTCACAGGGTAGGGTCTGGGATCAGACACAAGAAGGGAAGGGGTTAATGTCTTGCTTTGCCTCTCACTCCACCTGTGTGTGTCTCTCGGGTACCAGGAGGCTTTCCCAAAGACTTCTCTCTACTGACTGCTGTCCGGACCCGCCCTGGCCTCCAGGCTCCCCTCCTGACTGTCTATAGTGCCCAGGGCGTCCGACAACTGGGCCTGGAGCTTGGCCAACCTGTCCGCTTCCTGTACGAGGACCAGACTGGACGGCCTCAACCCCCTGCTCAGCCCGTCTTCCGAGGCCTCAGCCTAGCAGATGGCAAGTAAGTCAGTTTGCTCCTCTGGCCTGTCTGGCCTACCCTTTCAGGAGCTCCCCTCTGGCCCCTGCCCGCAGAGCCCCCACCCCCTAATCTAGGAAACCCTGCCGACCCTGTGGGCCACCACTCACTAACCCACTGCCCAAACTTCTGCCTAATCACTTCTAGCCCAGAGTTTGGGCTTTAGAGTTTAAATCCTTGCAAGTAGGACTAGCTTGTACCTTGGGCAAGTTCCTTGACTATTTTTAGTCTCGGTTTCTATGTCTGAAAAATAGGGATAATAGAATTGTGAGAATCAAATGAGAAAGTGATGGGATGGTGCCTGGTGTATTGTAAGCCTTCGGTACATGGTAGTTAACTGTGATTACTACTATTGTTATCATTGGCTTGTCAACTCTTCCATCAAGGGCTGCTCAGCCCTCTTGACTTACCCCCTTCAGTCAGTTGCTTGAACCTCCCGCCACCCTGTCCCTATGACCAGATGGCACCGTGTGGCTGTGGCTGTGAAGGGCCAGTCGGTCACCCTCATAATTGATTGCAAGAAGCGAGTCACCCGGCCCCTCCCCCGAAGTGCTCATCCAGTTTTGGACACCCGAGGCGTGATCATCTTTGGTGCTCAGATCCTGGATGAAGAAGTCTTTGAGGTAACCAGAGCAGCCAGAGAGAGGAGTGACTTCTGGTTCTATGCCTTGTATCCACTCCCCTTCTGACCTCAGTACTCTGTCTTCCTATGTCCTACCCTTCACTTTTCCTTTCATAAATTTATATTTCCATTTCCTTTCTTCAGGGCTAATTTTTTTTCTGTAGGAGAATTAGGTGCCCACTTATGTGGCAGGACTGTCCACAGTCACTTATTCTGTCACTCGGTTTTCATTAGTCCACCCATCCATCCATCTCTTCAACTGATCCATCTGCCCATCTATTCACCCACGCATCCATTCACACACTCACCCACCTACTCAAGCATTCAGTCTTGTATCCGCCCACCTGCCCATTCTTCCCCTGCTCAGCCACTCCCTGCTTTAAACCACCCATCTATTCAGCTATCCTTCCGTCCATCCATCCTCTTTAACCCATCCATCCACCTATTCACTCATCCATCCACTCACCCGCCCTGTCTACCCATGCATAGAAGGATACATGCATGCATCTAGCAACTCATTTACCCACCGCACTCTCCACCCTACCATTTCTTCACTTCCATCCATCTACCTACATACTGTTTGTATCTACTCTGCACCTCCCATTTATTTACCCACCAATCCACCCACACATACATTCACCATCCATCAACGCTCCCATTCAGTCAAGTGTTCGAGCCCCTATTCACCCACCCACCCACCCACCCACCCATCTATCCATCCACCCATCCATCTGTCCATTCACCCACCCAGCCAGTCAACATTTTCTAAATACTTGCTGGCCCAACACTAAGGGGGAACACAGAAGAATAATATCAGATCTCAATCATCCCAAGGAACTACCAGTTCCACTGTGGAGATGAGACAGTATCCCCAAACTAGAATACAATGCAGGGTGCGCTTATCACCACATGTGGGCACAAATAAATGCCATTGGAAATCAGAACTGTCTTCCCCCCATTTCCAGAGATCCTGAGAATTCTCATCATCACTGTCATTGGAAGGTCAAAGCAACTAAGGTTGGGCCACTGTCTCCAGAAGCCCTTGTGAACAAGCTCATGCATGGCCACATGGGCAGGGTGTAGGCCAAGAGTTGAACTTACAGTTGGAAGGTTTGAATTCTAGTCCTGATTCTACCACTTCGAGTGACCTCGGACCAGTCTTTGTCTCTTTGAACTTTTATGAATGGAATGGGCTTGGAAAATAGGCATAAAGATCCTTGTTCTACTGACTTCAATCCTTGTCCAACTGTCCAGTTGTTGTGAAGGTTCAGTGGGATTATGAATGAGAAGGTCCTTTGAAAACTGAAAAGAACTGTGCACATGGGAGGGCTGGTAATGACCTTCTCCATTATATAGTCTTATCTCGGATTGGCTTCCGACCCCGTGTCCCAGACTCTACCCTGTGTCTCTTGGAAGCCCACTCTGCCTCCCTCCATTGGTGTCCCTTCCTCTTGTCTTTGTAGGGTGATGTTCAGGAGCTTGCCATCGTCCCGGGGGTGCAAGCTGCCTATGAATCCTGTGAACAGAAAGAGCTGGAGTGTGAGGGGGGTTGGAGGGAGAGACCTCAGAGACAACAGTCTCACAGAGCCCAGAGATCTCCGAAGCAGCAACCACCAAGACTTCATAGGTCACAAAACCAGGAACCCCAGCGACAGGTGAGGGAGCTGGGTGAACCCCAAACTGCAGCACACCCCAGGGAGGGAAGACACCCTCACATCTCCCCAGGGGAATTCCCCCGATGTCCCAGAGCTCCCCATCCTATTTTGGGCTCCTGTTCTCCCCTCCCTTGTGCCCCTCCCCAGCCGTACCCTCTATTCCCATCACCCGCCCCCCCCCCACCCCCAGTCCTCATTCATCAACCTTTTTATTTTCATTTAAAAATAAAAAGTCATCATGAAGAATTCGTGGCTGGGAGCCGTGTCCCCTCCTTGTGTCTCCTCCTCTGCTAGTCTTCCTGGGACTGTGCCCTTGGGCTTTCCATCCCTTCCTCGAATTAAGAGATTGCTAGACCATGGAGAGTTGGGGAGAGAACTGGGGACAGAGGATGGGAGAGCAGAGGAGGGGAGAGGCAGAAACAGGGAGAAAGTTGAAATGATAAGACCAGGAGGGGAAGAGGGGAAGGAGTAGGAGGTAGAGTAGGTCTGTGCAAGTGTGGATACGGGGCCCTCTCTCTGGCCCCCTGCACGGGGAGGTGCAGGATAAGGGACTGGTGGGGGGAAGGGAAGGGAGGGTACGAATTGGGTGGAGTCTTGACAGTGACAGGGGTCAGTGGTCTGAAGATTGGAGGGTCAATCTCTTAATCACGTCTGCTTCTGTCCCACGTGTGGGACCCATCCCCCTTTCCCACCACCCCTTCTCTCTCCTGACTCCCACCCCTCCTTTCATCCCCAACTCCCACGCCACCTCCTCACCTGCCTGCCCCCCCTTCCCACCTATTCCCACCGCCCCTTCCCTAACCCCAGTCCACTGAGTCTCTCTACTATGACTACGAGCCCCCCTATTACGACGTGATGACTACGGGGACCACCCCTGATTATCAGGTAAACTTGAGGGACTTCTCCCGTTCCCCCCACCACCCCTTGCAAACATCTATGACACCTTCCTCCCCTCCCCACATGCAGGGAGAGCCACCTTGTATTTAGACTGTGGGCATTCCCTCACTGCCCCCTCCCGTGTCTCTCTGCTGCAGTGGCCTCCAAGCCCCAACCACAGGGCTCCCCCTCCCCCCAGGGGGCGTCGGACCCCTCCCCGAAAGCCTACCCCACCTGCCAAGAGATCAGCGGCCGGGCAGGCGTCCCCCTCTCGAAGTGGAGGTTCTGGCCCAGCTCGGGGCCAGCCTCCCCTCTCCCGGCGCCCAGCTCTGATGGCAGCTCCCATCACTACCCGGGGCCCCCCCAGGACCAGAGGCAGCGGTTACCGGCAGGTAGAGCCAGGGCATCCAGATCTCTGCCCCCAAACCTCTGTGACTTCGGAGATTCACTCTCCCCAAAGCGTCCCCCCTCCTAAGGGGCTGCAAGATCTGAGATTGCCCCCACCCCCCAGCACAGACAGACACTGCCCCCGGGGGATGAACTGCTGCTTGGCCTCCCTTTCCGCTAACCTCTCTCCTTTCCTCCCGCCCTGTGCTCCTCTCCCCACACTTTCCCCCTGGGGTTAGGACCCCACCCCAGGTGAAGAGGAAGGAAACCTGGAGTCACGCCCCTTGCCACCCCCTGAGGAGGTAACTCCATCCCCCACCCTCGCCCCAGCTGGGTCGGTGGGCATCTGTGACCCACTCCCCTTGCCCCACGTCGTCTTGATGAACCAGCGCCTCCTCTGGCCAGAGGGCTCTTTGTCATCTCCATTCGTGTCCTTCTGTCTCCTGGTCACTCCGGACCTATCGGTCTGCTTTCCTCTCTCAGAACAGTCATTTTTCTCCAGTGTCCATGTCTCCTGCCATTATTCTTTGATTCTGGAGTAACTTCCTCTCCCTGTTTGTGTCAAATGGTTTTACTTTCTGTCATATTTCTGTTCCCAGGAGCCATTTTCTGTCCAATGCTGTCACTTTTCCTCTTCTCCTCCTCTTTCCATCCATTTCTTTGGTCATTCCTTGGATTCTTTCATCGATTATTATGTCCATGGACTGTCCACTCTGTGTCCAGCCCTCTGGCCACCCTTCTTGTTACCCATCATTTCTTCCAACCGGGCCCATTTTCTGGACCTCCCTCCACATTGGGGGGCTTTGATGGCCATCCCCCTTCTCTACAACGGCTCCCCTTGCTCTTCTTGGGAGGAAAACGCCAGTCCCTGTTACCCTTCAGAATCCTTTGGGCTGGAAGTTGTCACACCCTGGGGTCCAGGGAAAACCTCCTCTCGGCCCTAATGCCCCCATGTACCCCTCTCCCTCCCCATCCCCGGGAAGGAGCAGACAGATCTCCAGGTCCCCTCCACAGCCGACAGGTTCCTGACAGAGGAATATGGGGAGGGTGGCACAGACCCCACAGCAGGGCCCTACGATTACACCTATGGCTATGGGGACGATTATCGTGAGGAGACGGAGCTTGGCCCTGCACTCTCTGCGGAGACAGCCCACTTGGGAGCCGTAAGTGAAAGGAGCTCCTCTTCCATCCTTGACTTCCAGTGGGAGCTACAAGAATCGCTTCCTGTTGTTTTTGATTGTTGTCTCTTGTCTGTGAGCTACTTCCCATTAGTGGTTTTACATTTTCTGTTCACTTCCTGCCTTCCCTTGCCAAAAGTCTTATTCTATGGATCCTTCTGTCCAGGGCAATTGGTTGTTTTTGTTTTCTTTTTTTTTTTTTTAATCCTATGGCCACTTTCTGTCTTTCTTGGTCACTTCCTGTCTCCATCAAGCTGGATTTTATAAAGCTTTTGGTCAATAAGCCCCTACCTTGTGTCCATTTTCAGTCTGTCTCGATCATTTCTTCTTGGTCGAAACAATTTCTTGTCCGTGTTGCTGCCAAATGATCTAACTTCCTCTATCACATTTTCTAACCTACAGGCCCCTTCCTGTCTGTCCCCTCCTGTCTTCTCCCCTTCTCTACAATGGCTCCCCTCCTGTCTTCTCCAGTCATGGCACCCGTTCTGGTGACTGTGTCAGATTGAACTGGAAGGGACTTATTCTTTGTGTTTTGGCTCTAGTTTTTCATGCTCTCTTATCCTTTGATAATCAGCCGCTTCCTATGTGTCTCAGGTCATCCAAATCATAAAGTTTCCATTGTGGGCCTAGATATTTATCACGGCCACTTCCTGTGTGTACTAGCCTTGATGTTTGTGTTTGCTGGAAGAATTGCCTTTCATTGTCATAATCCATTTCCCGGAGTTACTTTCTGTCTGTTTTGTGAATTTCTTTTCTCTCTTGGTTGTGGTAGCCATGTTGTTATTGAAGGTCCACTTCCTGGATCCTCTTTCCTTGGCTGCTTCCTGTCTGTCCCACCACTTCCTGTTTATCTGGTTCATTTTCTAGCCGTCTTGGCCATGTTTAATTTTTCTTGGCCCTGGTATCATTCTTGCTTCCAAGTGTTTGTCCCTTTGTTCTGTCTCCCCTAATTGTGTCCCATGTTTCAACCACTCCCTGTCAGTGGGGTATTTCCTGTCTACTCACTTCATCTTTTTCCTCTACCCCACTGCCTCATCCTACCCTCCCTGCTCTAATAATTCCACCCTTGACCCTCTGCTGCCTTTCCCTTATGCTGCTTTCTGGAAATTTAGGGTTGATCTGGGATATGGGAGAGTTTGGAAATTGATCACTGTTGCTTGATAAGGATGGAGGTAGAGGGGGGCATTTTGAAGATCTTTGTTGGGAGAGTTGGGGGGTGGTGGTGAATATCCTCCATTCTCCTTGTCCTTATCTTGGTTCTGGCCCCAGAGTTGGGAGTGGGCATCGGAGTGGAAGTGTGGAAGAGAGGCGACGGGTGGGCTTGAAGTATAAATAAGGGTCAGAGGAAGGGTGTAGCATCCTTTCTGGGAGAGTAACTGGGAGGACTTGAGGGGCTTGGCTTGGGGCTTGAGCAACTGAGCCCAGGAGCTGTATTTTCCCAAAATCCAGTTATGAGGTCTAAGTTTGAGATATCAGTGGGGACTGCTCTCCAGATATACTTACAGTATGAATGTCTAATCTCCGGGGAGTTTTAAACTTGTGAACCCTTTGAAACTCTAAGTAAAATTCTGTGCATAAGGGCATACACTTTTTCTTTTCTGGAGAAAGACTCCATAGATTACATCAGATCCTCATATGGATGCATGACCTTCCCCTAAACCCAAGTAAAAATCTATCCACAATCTTAGAGAGATTCTTATTTGGTGAGGTGGGGTAAAGATGAGGAAGTTGATGGTTTCTTAAGGTTCTCAGGGAGTTTGGGGAATAAGGTGCAGTCCTCCAGAAGAGAATTTGGGAAGGTTGGGGGTTTGGAATCCCAGGAAGTGTCTGGGGACCTTTCTGAGAGAGGTTCTCAGGGAGATGAGGAGACTGTGTTTGCTGAGGTGGAGCTGGGAATTGTGGGGAGGGGAGCCCTGAGGTCTCCCTTGGCAGACCTGGGAGGTCTGTGAAGAGGGAGTCTTAGAGGAGGAGGGGTGGACTTGGGGGTAGGGTCAGGAGGTCTCCAGAGGACCTGAGACTGCCACAGGGATGGGGGAAGTCCTGATGTCTTGGCTGCTTATGGGCCCCCCTGGGGGTTACATATGTGTCTCTCTCAGGCTGCCCGTGGTCCCCAGGGGCTGAAAGGAGAGAAGGGGGAGCCTGCGGTGCTGGAACCTGTAAGTCACTGTGGTCACCGAGCTGAGGGCAGTGGGATGAAGGGAAGGAGGTGGGGGTGCTAGCCCTATAGCCTCTGACTTTTAACCTTTGACTCCACAGGGTATGCTAGTGGAGGGGCCCCCTGGTCCAGAAGGCCCTGCGGTGAGTTCTAGCTGTGACCCACTAGCCTCCATTCTTTTCACAGAGATGCTTCCTACATGCTCACCTGTGCCTTCCCCACATAGGCCCAGGCCTCCTTCTTAGAACTCAGAACACCCTTCCAATCAAAGCTTCCCAGATCCCCAGATCTCTTCTGTAGAGACCACCCCTCAGCCACATACCCCTCTTCTATCCGAACGCCCACACCTGACCCCCTCTTCTTGTGTCCTTCAGGGATTTCCTGGTCCCCCTGGCATCCAAGGCAATCCAGGCCCAGTTGGAGACCCAGGCGAGAGGGTATGAGGACATCCTATGGGGGTGGGAGGAGGGCTGCAGAGGAGCCACTGGTACCCAGTAGGGGTACCATGCTCAGTAATTTCTCATTAGAAAAGAATTAGACTCTGGTCGGGGAGGGGAGTAGTCTGGTGTCTCACCATCATTTTTCTCCATGGGGTGTGGGGAGAGCTTGGGAAAGATGTAGGGAAGTCTATATTTATTCTGTTGAGGAGGGTTTCAAAATGATGCCAGGACCCTAACAATCCCCTGTGGCCATATCCTTCTCATTCTTTCCCCACTCTAGGGCCCCCCTGGCCGAGCAGGGCTCCCTGGATCAGATGGGGCCCCTGGCCCTCCCGGCACATCCCTCATGCTCCCAGTGAGTTGTCTTCTGGGCTTTGGAACGAGCTGAGGTGGGAGGGCGGGAGAATTGTGTTGTGTCACCAAGAACCAGAGGAGCAGGAACGCCAAGGAGGAGTCTCTAAAGACCATCCACCCAAAGAGATTGATCTTAGGGGTGGAGGGTTTAGGGCCTCATTAGATGACCTGGAGCCAAACATGGAGCATCTAGAATTGGGCAGAAAATCCTAAATTTCAGGGGGTCTAGAACCAAAGGAGAGTCTTTGGGGAAGAAGGGGCTCAAGAGTGGAGGAGGAGGACAGGAGTTGAGTTTCTGAAAACCTCTAAGTGATTACCTGGAACCCATGGGAGACACTGGAGGAGGGCATGGGGGGAAGTGGTGTCCTGGAACCTGGGAAATGGGGCAGACATACTGGATGATGCCTCTGGCTGGGAGGGTCATGTGGATTTCCTGGAAGACCCTAGACCTTCTCTCCTTGGCCCGCAGTTCCGGTTTGGCAGTGGTGGGGGTGACAAGGGTCCCGTGGTGGCGGCCCAGGAGGCCCAGGCCCAGGCAATTCTGCAGCAGGCACGGGTGAGGAAGGCTGGGGGATCTTGGTGGGGGGAAGGGTGTGGTGGGAAGGGGAAGACTCTAGGAAGAGTTGGAAGGGTAGGTTAGAGTGAATGTAGGGCAGGCGGAGGTCTGGGTTGGCTTGGGGTTGAGAGGGAGGTTGGGGAAGATACAGGGCAGTGGAATGAAGATCAGGGGTACAAGGGTGACTTTGGGAAGTGACCTGGGGTCCGGAGTTCTCCAGCTGCCCCTTGCTTAGCTCTTCCATCTCCCCTGCTCCCCCAGCTGGCGCTCCGAGGACCCCCGGGTCCCATGGGATACACGGGCCGCCCTGGACCCTTGGTGAGTGAGTGGGGTGTTGGGATAGGGGATTCTTTATTTGTGTGTGGGGGTATGGATAGTTCTGGAAAAGGACCAAGTTGCAAGTTTTTTGCTTCTTTGGGGGAGGGCTCTGAGGCCACCGATGGGTGTGTCCTTCAGCACAGCCACCCTCTCTTCTCTCTCACAGGGACAACCTGGGAGCCCTGGACTGAAAGGAGAATCTGGAGACCTAGGACCTCAGGTGACAGCCCCCACCCACCTGATCCCCAAACCAGTGCCCCCTCCTCTGTCTATACCCACTAACCCTGCCCCTGCCTCTCCCTCCCAGGGCCCCAGAGGACCTCAGGGCCTCATGGGCCCCCCTGGCAAGGCTGGGCGAAGGGTGAGTGACCTGGGGGTAGGATGGGTGTGGGTGGGGGATGGGAGACAGGGCATGGGGTGTGGAGGACTGTGCCCCCGCTGGCTCTGACACCTCCCCTGCACCCCCAGGGCCGAGCGGGTGCTGATGGAGCCCGAGGGATGCCTGGGGAACCTGGAGTGAAGGTAACAGGTTTGGGCCCCTCTCTGACACCCATAACTCCCAGCCCCACCTGAGCTCGTTTGTTTTTAGGGATAACCGAGTACCCCCATGAAGCAGCCCCTCCCTACTCAGGACACAGTAGAGAGGGGTGGGGTGGGAAAGGGACTGGGACCTCACCTGGGCTGCCCCTCTGCTCCCCAGGGTGACCGAGGATTTGATGGCCTCCCAGGGCTACCTGGGGAGAAAGGACACAGGGTGAGTATAGGGGCGTGGTGTGTTGTGATGAGGGGGTAGATCTTCTGTGGAGGGGAGGGGAGGTAGGAGGCTGAGGGTCCCAGCAGGAGCTCAGTGAAGGAAATTGGTTGGTTAATTGAAGACAGTCAGTGTCTGCCTGTGTTGGGGGCTCTGCACCCCCTCTTACCTGTTCACCCATTTTCCAGGGTGATACTGGTGCCCAGGGCCTTCCTGGGCCCCCCGGCGAGGATGGAGATCGGGTAAGTGTTGTGGACGGCGGCGGCAGGGGCGGGGGCTGGGTATGGGAGAGGTCTGGACGCTGAGCCTGCTTCACCATGTCCTCCTCCTCCAGGGAGACGATGGGGAGATTGGGCCTCGGGGGCTGCCTGGAGAGTCGGTGAGTGTCAAGGGGTTTGGGGATGGGGGTGGCCCTGGGGATGCCAGAGGAGGGAGGCGGGCATGAAAGGGACACGTTTTCTCTCACCCATGCGGGTCCTATCTTCCCCTCACCTGAATGCAGGGACCCCGAGGTCTCCTTGGCCCCAAAGGTCCACCTGGGATTCCTGGGCCCCTGGTAAGTGACTGTCCCTGACTTCTGACCCTGCCCTCTCCCTCTCTCCACCTTCCCTGACTGCCTCCCTCCTCCCTCCCCTCCGGCTCCTCCTCCCTGGCCCCCACCTAGCCCTGCTTCAGCCTTCAGCCCCTGGTGCCCTTGCAGGACCATGTCTTGTAGTGCACCAAAGGCTCTCATCATAGCCAAAAAAAAAAAAAAAAAAATCCTCAAGAAAAACAAAACAAACCCCCACAAACCCACAGCCCCAGGGCCCCAGAACCCCACGCCCTGTGGATCTGGACCGGCTGTGTTTGCTTAGGTTTTGGATGAACTGCTGTGCGCCTGACCCGTCCCACCCTCTGGGATGGCCTGGCCTCAGAAACCACAGGTCCCTCCAGGGCCCAGGGCCGCCTTCCAGCCTGCTCATGCCCCTCTCGTGTTTCAGGGAGTCCGAGGCATGGATGGTCCCCATGGCCCCAAAGGAAGCTTGGTGAGTGATGGGCATGGAGACCCCACCCGACCCTTAGCCCCTGGGGTCTCTGCCAAAGTCCTGTTCCCTTTGCCACCATTTCAACCCCCCGCCTGCCGTCTCGGCTGTCCCTGCTGGGACTCGGCTCTCTGCCCTGTTTGTTCTGTCACCATCTCCTTCTGACCCCTGCCTGGTTGCGTGTTTCTAGGGACCCCAGGGAGAGCCAGGACCTCCTGGACAACAGGGCACTCCTGGGACCCAGGTGAGTGGTCCTGTCCATCCCCTCCCCAGCTTTAGCGATTTCCCCTGGGCTTCCACAGTGGGCCAGATCCCGGGTGGGGACAGGAAATGAAGGGTCTCAAGCCTTTGCTGCTCATGCTCTGAATGGGGGCTGCTGGCAGAGAGAGCGGCCCACCCCTGGGGGGGCCCCTGTGACTTCTCTCTCTTGTGTCTAGGGTCTCCCTGGGCCCCAGGGTGCCATCGGCCCTCATGGAGAGAAGGTAAGTGACTAAGTGATCGGGGGAATGGTGGATGGGCCAAGGCGGGGTGTAGGGTGGGCCCCAAATGTCTGGCTGGGACTGAGCCTCGTCATCTCCCTGCAGGGTCCTCGAGGGAAACCAGGGCTTCCTGGCATGCCTGGCTCAGATGGACCCCCGGTGAGTGGCCCCCACCTCTTAATACAAATCCCCCTTGACCTTCCACCCCAGGGAATGACTTTCAAGCACCTTCAGTGAGTGTCCATACTGTGTGTCCCTTGCACTGGGAGGTCACTGGTGGTGCTGCCAATGGTCGGTCAGCTTCATTAGGTCCCAGGGGGGCATTTGGGTGGAAGAAGTGTAGGGAGGGGTGCAGGAGGTGACAGGGGCCAGTGGTCACGCTCTCCTTCCCCTACCTCCAGGGTCACCCGGGCAAAGAAGGTCCCCCTGGAACCAAAGGAAACCAGGTGAGATCTTCCACGCCTCCTCTCATCCCCTGGAGGGGTCTCCACCCAGGCCCTGGGCCTCCAAGTCCTTGGGATTTCCTCATCTCATCACACGGCTCTGACAGTCCTTTGTCCCATGCCCCTCAACCCTCTCCAGACTCCAATGTTGTAACTTCCATTTCCCCCACCCCTAGGGGGCCCCCATGGTGACACCCTGAGACCCCTTTATTGATGCCGCTCTGTCTTTTTTCAGGGTCCATCTGGACCTCAGGGTCCTCTGGGATACCCAGGACCTCGAGGCGTCAAGGTAACGAACCACTGGGCTGGGAGATAAAGGCTGGGGTCAGGGGAGCCAGCTGGGGCCCCAGGAGCTTGGTCCTGCCAGCCCAGCCTCCTCCCCTGATCTCTCGGTCTCTATCCCCCACTCTAATTCCAGGGTGTGGATGGAATTCGGGGTCTGAAGGGTCACAAGGGTGAAAAGGTGAGCAATGCGCCCCTAACTTCCCAGCCCCTCCACCTGCCCCACACCAGCCTTTCTGTCCACCTCTGCCTCACCCCCTCCCTCCATCATCTGTGGTGTCCTTTCACCCCAATCTTTCTCAGGGCGAGGATGGCTTTCCTGGGTTCAAAGGTGACATGGGTGTGAAAGGTGACAGGGTGAGTAGAAACCCCACACTGGCCCCCCAACTCTAAGTGCTGATGATCCTCCCCTTTGGAGCCCCCAGTTACCAGCCTTCCCCTCACCCCCCCAATACCCCAGACTCCTCATCTCCAGGCTCCCTTTAGAGGATCTGATCGCCCTCTAGAGCCTGATCTGAGCAGGAACCCAACCCCGTGCTCTGTGACCCACCAGCTCGCCAATCACAACACTCTCCCTGCCCCTGTGGGGCTCCCTGTCCTGCAGTAGCTTCGGAGACCCCCACCGACCCCACTCAGCCTCACTGGGGCCTGCCTCTCCTCTCGGGGCTCAGCCCCTCCCCTAGTCCCTATCACTCACCTCTCCAACTCCCTCACCCAGGGCGAGATTGGAGTCCCTGGTTCCAGGGGAGAGGATGGTCCCGAGGGGCCGAAGGGACGCACTGGACCCACTGGAGACCCTGGCCCCCCTGGGCTCACGGGCGAGAAGGTGACAAGGAGGGTGTGAGGGGTCTGGTCTACATGCTCTAGGGGGATGGGGCCCGGGGTGCTGGGATCAGGGTTGGGGTGGGGTGCCAACAGCTGAAGTCTGCAAGTCAATCAAAGATGACCATGCATTATGCTCCTCTCTGTGTATATGGCGCCTCCTAGACACTGATGTGTTGAAGGGGGGGGATACATAAGAAGTCAAGGAAAAGTCTCTGTCGTGAAGACTTTACAACAGATTGATGGGGACAGGGCAGAGAGGCCGTCATAGGATACCTGAAGGTGCCGGGCAGAGTGAAAATGTGTCCAGACTCCGAGCAGTAGGCATTCCGAGAAGGAAGAGAGTCAGAGAGGAGGTGAGCTCTGACATCTTCAGAGCTAACTCTCACCAAGCCCTCACCGTGTGCCAGCACCGTGACAACTTGTCCTGTCAGTCCTGTGGGGTGGGCGCTACTACAGTCCTGAAGCATCAGGAGGTTTAGATACTAGTTCATCACACAGCCAGTGAGGGCAAGAGCCAGGGTTTGAGCCCCAAAAGTCAGGCTGCAGAGTCCCTGCTCCCCACTTCCGCTCCACAGCTGCCTTGGCAAGACAGGTCCTGAAGCCTCAGGGGGCAGGGGTGGATGGTGGGGGGGCCCCGGGGTGGTGCAGAGTGGAGCCAAGGAGTGAGGCGGGGTTGGGGGGCCTGCAAGGGGGCCGGTCTTGGTGGGGCAGGACTGTGTGCTGGGAAGATGGGGCTGAGGTTGACAGGTAGGCAGGGGCTGGATCACAGCGCCTGCAGGACTTGAGCTGCAGATTTTAAGACACAGGGGAGGTGAGATTCCAGCCCTAGAGTTTGGGGAAAATCCACTCTCAGCAAGGAGAGGTTACAAAAGCCAGGCATCCTGGGAGGTGGGAAATGAGGGGCCAGGGGCTGGGGGTTTGCTGGGTGGGGGCTGGCCCCCATCTCTGAGGGTTGGGATCTCCAGGGATGGAGTGGCGTCCGTGGCCCCTCTCGCTCCTGATCGCGCCCTGTCCATCCACAGGGCAAGCTGGGTGTTCCTGGTCTGCCTGGCTACCCCGGACGCCAGGGTCCCAAGGTGATTCGTTGCCCCGCATGTGCCCCTCCTCCTTTTCCCTTCCCTGACCCCTAATTACAGGAAGCACAGACCGACATAGCAGCGGGGGACCCTAGAGAGAATTTAGCCCACCCCCATTCTACAGATGAGGGAACAGAGGCCAGAAGCACTAGTTATTGGCAGAGCCCGAATCTCCCACCCTGCTGCCTCCACCACCTCTCCTGACCCACCTTGGCCCTTCCTTGGCCCTCCCCTTTTGTGACGTGTCAATTTTTCCCCTCCTCCATCCTCACCAGGGGTCTCTGGGATTTCCTGGTTTTCCTGGAGCCAGTGGAGAGAAGGGAGCCCGTGTAAGCTGGGGAAGGGTGGGTGTGCAGAGGGAGGGGCAGCTCTGGGAGCGGGGACCTCATGCCCTGGGTGATGTGTTGTCTCCGCTTTGTTCCCACCAGGGCCTGTCAGGGAAATCAGGGCCTCGGGGAGAACGTGGCCCCACGGTGAGTGCAGGGGAGAGACGTGCGGCTCAAGATCCAAAGAGGTGCTTTGGCGCTTTTCTGACAACTCCCCTGTCCTCTCTCTAGGGTCCACGGGGTCAGCGGGGACCCCGAGGTGCCACTGGGAAGTCTGGAGCTAAGGTTGGTGGTCTTGGCAGGGCTCATCCCCCCCTCTGCCCTGTAGCCCAGCTGCCCTCAACTCCTCTGGCCGCAGGGTTGGCTAGAAAGCAGCTCCTCTCACTCTCTGACTGTTTCCCCCACAGGGAACATCGGGTGGTGATGGCCCCCACGGGCCCCCCGGAGAGAGGGTGAGTGTGGCTTGAGCCCCCTGTTCCCCAGCGCTCCCCAGGGAGCCAGAGTGGGGCCGGCTCCCTCTCACCGCAGGGAGAGGCCCCTTGCCCAGCACCCCTCCCCATTCTCCTGACTCAACCCAGCTTTGTCTCTAGGGTCTCCCTGGACCTCAGGGCCCCAACGGATTTCCTGGCCCCAAAGGACCTCCAGTAAGCTGACCTCTGACCTCTGACCCGCCTTGGTTCTGTGAATCCTTCCCCATCCCCCTTCCCAGCCTAGAGCTCACCTGACATCTGAACCTCTTCCAGGGCCCCCCTGGGAAGGATGGGCTGCCGGGACACCCAGGCCAGAGAGGAGAAGTGGTAAGTTGTGCCCCGGCCTCCTCAGACCCTCACTCCCGAGCTGTCCTGTCCGGAAGTCCCGCTGGGAAGGTCCTCCTGGCTGAGTGGAGCGCATCTCAGCGCTGCTCAGACCACAGCCAAGGACTTGCTGGTGACCCTGCCCTCCCTCCGGGAACCTGGGGTCCGTGCCACAATGTCCACGCCTGACTGTGTGTTCTGACTGCCCTCTCCTCTCTTCCTCTCTCAGGGTTTCCAAGGGAAGACCGGCCCCCCTGGCCCCCCAGGAGTGGTGGGACCCCAGGTATGCCTGCTCCCTGGAGAGAAAGGACCCCAGACCCTGGAGTTAGTCTATCTGCCTCTCTTCTCCCTTTTCCCGGTCACGGGCCCCTGCCCCTCCTTTGCCTGAGCTGGGCCCCTGGGGCTGGGATTTGGAGCAGGGATCCCAAATTTCAGTCTGTTTCCTGAACCAGTTCTCATCTTCTAGCATCTTGGAGAAGAGGAAGGTCCCCTCAGGGACACCAGGTAGTATGGTTACTCCACACCGGGGAATGAAAACCAGAGCGGAGGCCTAGGAGAGCTCTGGGAATTTCCCAGGAGCTTTGGGGCAGACATGAAGGGGTTCTAAGGGAAACTTTAAGGTGGACAGAGTGAGGCGAAAGCTCTGAGATTGGAGTCTCTCTGTCTCTTTCCCAGGGAGCCGCAGGAGAAACCGGGCCCATGGGGGAGCGAGGTCACCCAGGCCCCCCGGGACCCCCTGGAGAGCAGGGACTCACTGGAACAGCTGGAAAAGAAGGGACAAAGGTCAGTAAGGGGCCCGGCAGGGGGGAACTTGGGGGTCTAGGGTTGGGGTGCCTAAGAGAACAGGCAAATGGGGATTTGAGGGAATAGATATCTCTCTGCCCAATTTGGGAGTGTGGCAGTGGCTCATCACCTCTGTTTCCTTTTAGGGTGACCCTGGGCCCCCTGGGGCCCCAGGGAAGGATGGTCCCGCTGGTCTGAGGGGCTTCCCGGGAGAGAGAGGCCTCCCTGGCACTGCTGTGAGTGTGACTCCAACCTGGCTGCCTGTAATAAGTCACCAGGCTTCCCGGCACCCCTCAGCGTCACCCTACTCCTGTCTCCCCCCCCCATCCTTCCCCGCATATCTCCTGGACCCCATGTCCCCCCTTCCTGTCTCATGTCTGTTGCCTCTGATCTCTGGTTCATAGGGCGGACTTGGTTTGAAGGGAAATGAAGGTCCGGCTGGTCCCCCTGGCCCTGCAGTAAGTCTGGGGTCCCTGGGGGGCAGAGGGGAGGAAGGATGCGGTGCGGCATCTGGATTTTGGCGGGGCTGCGGGACCGGGCAGGGTCAGCCATAAGGCATCTGATGTTGGGCTCTTCTCCTGGGAACCATGGTCAGTGGTCCTCTGGTGTAGGTGGGCTGTGGTTTCTTCCTTGGGAGGGGTCTGACTCTATCTCCTGTCTCAGGGCTCTCCTGGGGAGCGAGGTGCAGCAGGATCTGGGGGACCCATTGGCCCCCCAGGGCGCCCAGGGCCGCAAGGTCCCCCTGGAGCAGCAGGAGAGAAAGGCGTTCCGGTGAGTGTGGGGTCCCTGGGGAGATGCTGGGGAGGGGTCTGTGAGCTGATGGGTTACGGGGGATTTCCTGTAGGGGTGTTTGAGGGGGACACCCATCTCTGGGTCATGACTCCTTCTTCATTTCTCACAGGGTGAGAAGGGCCCCATCGGTCCGACTGGCCGCGATGGGGTACAGGGTCCCGTGGGGCTTCCTGGCCCTGCTGGTCCCCCGGGCATGGCAGGAGAGGATGGAGACAAGGTGAGGGAGCCCACAGACCCTGGACTCAGTCTTCTTTCCCCATGAGATCGCTGGTCTGGGCATGGCCCGCAATCCCTGTCTGCTTATTCTCCCCACCCTACCCACTCCTTTCTCTAAAACGTCCCACCTGCTTTCTACCCCCAGGGTGAGGTGGGAGACCCCGGACAGAAGGGCACTAAAGGGAACAAGGGGGAACATGTAAGTGTCCATTCCTTTGACTTTTCACCTCTGGCGTTTAACCTCATTTCCACCTGGTCTCTCCTCTTGTCTTGGCATCTCTGACTCTTCTTTCTCCCCCAGGGCCCTCCTGGACCCCCTGGACCCATTGGTCCCGTGGGGCAGCCTGGAGCCGCGGTGAGTGACCGATGTCCTGTCTGCAGCCTTGATTCCACCCTCAGTTTCCCTCTGCCCTTGGGGTTGGGGGTGGGAGTGGGGGGGCTCCAGGCCTGGTGCCTGGCTCTGTGTGGGGCTTGTGGCTAGAACACACCTGACCCACGACCATCTTTGTGTCCTTGTCCTGCCCTCCTCCCACCTCAGGGGGCAGATGGGGAGCCTGGAGCTCGGGGTCCCCAGGGACACTTTGGAGCCAAAGGTGATGAGGGAACCAGAGGATTCAATGGGCCCCCAGGACCCATTGGTCTACAGGTGAGTTGGGGGGTGGAGACAGGGGCTGAGAGGCGGGGTCACACTGGAGCTGATGTCCTCCCCAGACCCCCTAGCCCCCTGCTGACAAAGGAGGTCTGGGGAGGTGGGGGCAGAGGACTGGGTGGTGGGGGGTATGTGGGATCTGGGTGGGGGGGGAACCCCTCTGCCGAGGGCTGTGCTCCAGGTGGTTTGGTCACCTGGGTCTGTGCTGTGTACACCTGCGCAGGGTTTGCCAGGCCCCTCGGGGGAGAAGGGAGAAACAGGAGACGTGGGCCCTATGGTGAGTGGGACCCCATTAATAGGGTGTGATCCCAACTGATTCCAGCCCCACCCGCTAGGCACACCCCTGCTCATCCAGCCCCCACCCCAGCAGCCCACTGCCGCTGACTCCCAGCTCCCTGCATGCCATTCCCTGGCCTGGCTGCCTCCCTCCCCGCCAGGACCTCTGCCTCCCTAACCCTCCACCACTCACGTGCATCCACGGCTCACTTTCTCTCACTTCCCTTCCCATCACGTGTATCTTTTCTCCAGGGACCACCCGGGCCCCCAGGACCTCGAGGCCCAGCTGGACCCAATGGAGCCGATGTGAGTCCTCTTGGCCTCTTGTCCCTCCAGATCAGTGTGGCCAGTCCTCTGCCTCCCTTTCCCCAGACTGTAAACTCTAGTCTCATCTCAGATGCCAAGAGAAGCCAGTGGACCCTGGGAAGGTCTCCCACTGTCTCACTGCTCTGACCTCAGGCCCTCCTCCAGGCTCTGCCCCCTCATGGCACCCCCTCCCATAAGCAATGATCCCTATTTCTATTCCTCTTCCAGGGTCCACAAGGTCCCCCTGGAGGTGTTGGGAACCTGGGTCCCCCTGGAGAGAAGGTACTGGGAAGGGGTACATAGATGATCTGGGGGGATGAGGGTTGGACTTTTGCCAATTTTGGGGGGGTCAAAAGAGAGTGAGGGGGAATATCAGGATTTTTTTTTGTGGGGGTGGAGGTTTTTGACCGCAATCTCCTTGCAGGGGGAACCAGGAGAGCCAGGATCTCCGGGAGTCCAGGGCGAGCCAGGGGTCAAGGTGAGTGGTAGTTCTGAGGCCCTGCTCTGCAATCCCCTTCACCCCCTCAATCCCACCCCCACCTTTCCTGTGACCTCCTGGAGCTGGAACTCCTGCGCAGCCCATGAGTCTGTGCTCCCGGTCATTCTCCGTGAGGCCTGGTCCCTGGATCCCGGTGGGCTCTGTCCCCCTTTCCTTGAAGGGAAGAGGGGCCAGGGACTCCCACTATGGGCTTGACTTTCTGTGTGCACCCCGATGTCAGCGAGGCACGAGGGGGAGGCTGAAGGTTTCTTAGAAGCACGGGCTGGATCTTTGATCTTTGGGACCCCCTTTGGGACCATCTGTAACCTCTGCTCATCCTCTAGGGTCCACGTGGGGAACGTGGGGAGAAAGGAGAGTCGGGGCAGCCAGGAGAGGCGGGACCACCAGGGCCTAAGGGCCCCACCGGTGATGATGGCCCCAAAGGGAACCCTGTGAGTTTGGGGGGAGGGGCTGCGAGGAGGCCCCTGTGAATGGAGATCTGGGGATATGGGTGTGAGTGTGAGGATCTTGGAGTTTGGGGAGCCCAAGAGTGTGGGAGATGCCTGGGAGGAAGGCTTTGCGAAGGGGGTCTCCTGGGAGGGATGTACGGGGTCTGGGATCCAGAGAGAAAGTGAGAGAAACCCTAGTTAATAACCTGAAAGGCTTAGAGGGCAGGCAGTGCAGGAGGTGGGAAAAAGGGGGTGCCGGAGACCCTCTTCCTAAGTGGTGCAGGTGGGCACTGCCTGTAGAGAGGGAGAGTGTGGCATGTGGCCATGGGGGTCTGTGTTGGCCCTGGGTGGGCTTAGGGGGCTGTGACCCTGACCCTTGGTTTCCCTCTGAATCAGGGTCCTGTTGGCTTTCCTGGTGACCCTGGCCCTCCTGGAGAAGGTGGCCCTCGGGTGAGTCTTACCTGGGGAGGGGAGGGGCTCTGTGTGGCCGATGGGCATGGGCGTGGGAACCGGGGTTATGGTAGGGCAGGTGGAGGGATGGGAGGATTGGCAGTTTGGGGGGTGATGCCAACCAGGTCAGGGGCCCCCTCTGACCTTGCTTCATCCCTGCAGGGCCAGGATGGTGCTAAGGGTGACCGCGGAGAAGATGGAGAGCCAGGACAGCCTGTGAGTGCCCGGTGACCCCTACCCCACCACTGAGCCCAGGCCCTCAGCCCTGTTTCTCCTCCACTATGCCCTATGCCTGAGGGGTCCCTCACCCACCACTCTTCCTCCCTCCATAGGGATCCCCTGGTCCCACTGGGGAGAATGGGCCTCCTGGACCACTTGGAAAGAGGGTAAGTGAGGTGGTCTCCTGGGACCTTGCGGGGCAGGCTGGATGGCAGTTGGGGCAGTGGCAGGTGGGATGTGGAGGGAGACGCCTGGTGTGCCGGTTGTCCTTGGGTGAGGTGTGTATGTGTGTGACCATGTGTGTTCGTAAGTGTGCTGTGTATATTTGTTCCTGTATATTCTGTCTGTTCTTGCCAGGGGTGGTGTTGTGTACCAACCAATCAGAATGGACACGGAGGGAAGGGGCTGGCTTTCCTGGGGAGGTCCCTGCTGGGTCAGGGATTAACCCTGTTTTTGCTGGTGGTGTGTGGGCAAGAGGCTCTTCACCAAATGCACAGAACTACTCAGTATTTTAACAGCTGATACAGCTGTACCGGCTCTCCCATCCGTGAGTCGGCCTCTGTGATTGTGCCTGTGCATGCGCAGGTATGTGTGTGTGTGTGTGTGTGTACACGTGTGTGTGTGTGTGTACACGTGTGTGTGTGTGCACCAGGAGGACAGCGAGGGGGAGAGAGGTGAGCCTGGCTATTCACTGCCGCCTCCACCTGCAGGGACCTGCTGGTGTGCCTGGTCCTGAGGGGCGACAAGGAGAGAAGGGAGCCAAGGTGAGGGAGACGCAGCCCTGGATGCTGGAACATCCCTTCCATCTTTCCACCCTTTTGGTCCTCACACTTCAGCCTCCAAATGCCTTCCCCACATCCACCATCTCCACGCCGAGCCCCCTGTGGGGACAAGGTTCCCTATACTTGTCCCTGCCCCAGGGGTCCCTGGGGTTTGACCCCTCCTCCCTGCCTCACCCCCGTCCACCTTGGACCCCCTGCCCCCAGCCACACCCCCTCCTCTGCCCTTCAGGACACTTTTTTGGGTGTGTTTCAGGGGGATCCTGGTGCTGTGGGCGCCCCGGGAAAGACAGGCCCTGTGGGTCCTGCAGGCCCAGCAGGAAAACCTGGTCCTGATGGTCTGCGGGGGCTCCCGGGTTCAGTGGTGAGTCATGGAGCAGAGAGGCTTGGCTGGGGAGGGGGAGGCGCACGGTGTGGGGACACTCTTCCTGATCCCCGTGGTCCCCTCAAATCTGCAGGGTCAGCAAGGCCGTCCCGGGGCCACAGGCCAGGCTGGGCCTCCAGGCCCTGTGGTGAGTGACTGTGGATAGGTGGGGGGGGGTCGGGGGGGGGTCCCTGGGGCAGTGGGCATCCAGCCTTGGAGGAAGTGGGAAGTGGTGGGGGGAGAGTGTGGTCCCACCTCCCCCAGGAGAGAGTGACTTCCTGTCTCCCCACAGGGACCCCCAGGGCTTCCTGGCCTCCGGGGCGATGCTGGGGCCAAGGGAGAGAAGGTGAGTGACCGCACATAGCCAGGTGTCTCAGCCTCACCCCTGAAACCTCCGGGGGGGCCTTGTGCTCTTGGGGAGCCCTTCCTCAGTCAGGGCCGTGGCAGCCCCCGCTCTTTCCTCAGACCTGGCCCAAGTCCCTCTCTTGTCTTCTGGGCTCTGACCCCTGTGGTTCTCCTTCTCCCCATCCATGTGTCTCCTCTCTGCATCCCCCTGACCACCTGGCCCCTTTTCCAGGGTCACCCAGGTCTCATTGGACTGATTGGCCCCCCGGGGGAGCAGGGAGAGAAGGGTGATCGAGGGCTTCCTGGTCCTCAGGGATCCACAGGGCCAAAGGGGGAGACGGTGAGTAGAGGGCGTGGTCTTGGGAGGTCTGAGGGCGGGGTGAGGGTGGGGATTCATGGGGGTGTGGGAGGGTGGGGGGTGGATACTCAGCTGTGGGGTGAGGGAGGGGGAGGGGAGGAGGACCCAGTTGAACCAGGCCCCTCCCTTTCCTAGGGCATCCCAGGAGCATCTGGCCCTATTGGTCCTGGAGGGTCCCCTGGCCTCCCTGTGAGTACCCCATCTGTTCCTCAACTCAGTCCTCTAAACCCCGCTGCCCCCCTCCATAATCTCCCACTGGTTTCCATGACAATGCCAGCATAACACTCATAGGCCCCCGTGTCCCCCATATGTTCCTACACCTTCAGTGTTTCCACTCCTGTCCTTCCAGGGCCTCCCGAATGTCCCCATGTCCCCCATGCCTGCCCCTCTTGTGATGGCTCCAGGGTCCTGTGAACTCATGACCTTGCCTCTCCAATTCTCCTTGTTCTGATCTTCCCCTGTGGTGACCATCTCTTTCTTGTTCCTCGTTTCACAGGGACCTGCTGGCCCCAAAGGAGCCAAAGGAGCCACAGTGAGTGACCCCAAGCCAGCTCTGACCTTCCCTCCCCCCAGCCCTCCATAGGTGGACTTGACACTGTCTCTTCAAGACAAACATACTCCCTGCCAGCGGAGCCCCTCATTCCCAGCCCAGAGACTGATTTGACCCTTCTGTGACCTTGATTGCATTCTTGACCTCTTGACCCCTCCATGACTTCATTGACTCCCTTGGCAGGGCCCAGCCGGACCTAAGGGAGAGAAGGGCGTCCAGGGCCCTCCAGGACACCCGGTGAGTCAGTGTCAGGTCCTGCTCTTCTGACAGTCCCCCTCTGTCTGGGTGTTTCTCCGCATGGCCCTCACCCTGACCTGTCTCTTGCCCTCTCCGCCCTTCCCTCCACCAGGGTCCCCCCGGCGAGGTGATCCAGCCCCTGCCCATCCAGATGCCCAAGAAGACTCGGCGCTCAGTGGATGGAAGCCAGCTGATGCAGGAAGATGAGGCCGTGCCAACTGGGGGGGCCCCGGGCAGTCCTGGGGGGTTGGAGGAGATCTTTGGCTCCCTGGACTCCCTGCGGGAGGAGATTGAGCAGATGAGGCGGCCGACGGGGACCCAGGACAGCCCCGCTCGCACTTGCCAGGACCTGAAGCTCTGCCACCCAGAGCTGCCTGACGGTCAGTGCCAGGGACACGATATGTGAACAACCGCGTGGACGTAAACAAGCAGGATGGATGTCGGGGGAGGCTTGGGGAAGCTGTGGGGTGGGGGTGAGGGTGGAGGGGCTTGGGGCAGCAGCTCTTTACCAACTGGGTCAGAGGTATTTCCGTATTTAGCAACTGACATGGTCCTACCAGTCTCATCAGCTCGTTACCTGCTCGGGGTCTACAGGAATTGATAAGCATAGACTCGTGGACACACATGCTGGCATTTACGCACACAGACACGTGTGCAAGCCTACAGCCACACGTTGGACCAGCGTGAGGGTGTCAGTGCTCCTACCCCCTCCATTTGCGAGCCTGGGGGTGCTGCTGGGGGGAGGGGAGGCAGAGACGGACAGGGGCATAAGGTGATGCGGGAAAGCAGAGCTGTGTTCTGGGGGTCTGGTGGGGGAACGGAGGACTGGGTGTCGGAGGGCACGTGGGGGCGGCTGGTTGGAGCAGTGGGAGGGAAGTGGGGCAAAGAGCATCTTGGGTCCAAGACCTCGGGGGCCCTGACCCTCCCCGCCACTCGACAGGAGAGTACTGGGTTGACCCCAACCAGGGCTGTGCTCGGGATGCCTTCCGGGTTTTCTGCAACTTTACGGCAGGAGGGGAAACCTGTGTGACGCCCAGGGATGATGTCACGCAGGTGAGATCTGGCCTCTGACTGCCCTGTCCCTTGCACCACAGTGGAGCCCCCCTCTGGGCCTAGTGGTTTCTGGGTTTGTGTGACAAGTTCCCTGACCTTTGACCCTGCAGAGCCTGCTGACTCTTCTCTTATTCTGTTCCTTCTCACCAGTCTTCTGATGCTCACTTCATCTCCTTCCCCTGACAACCTAAGACAAAAGTCTGTCTGCCTTTTATTTATCCCCTGGTTCCACCCCGGCCCCTTGTTTCTCCCCCAGCCCTTTCCTCCCACCCATTCCCCACCCATGACCCTGGCTCAGCCGCCCTGCTTCTGTAGCTGCTCTGCAGGCCCGTGTCCATCCTTGACTACAGCCCTCTCTCCTGCCAGTTCTCTTACGTGGACTCTGAAGGCTCCCCAGTCGGTGTGGTCCAGCTCACCTTCCTGCGGCTGCTCAGCGTCTCAGCCCACCAGAACATCTCGTACCCCTGCTCTGGGGAGGTCTGGGATGGCCCCCTGAAGCTCCGAGGGGCCAATGAGGATGAGCTGAGCCCGGAGACCAGCCCCTACGTCAAGGAATTCAGAGACGGCTGTCAGGTGGGAACCAGGGAGAGCTGGGTGGGGGCGGGTCCCAGACTCAGGCTGGAGGAGGCGGTAGGAAGACCCTTTGGGCAGGGGCGCTCAGGGAGAGCAGGAGGAGGCCAGCTTCCTGGTGTCAGGAAGGGCAGGAAGGATGGAAGGATGGAAGGATGGAAGGTGGGTGTCACCTGTGTGCACATGGCAGTGTCTCCAGAGTGGGTCATGCAGGCTTGTAAGCACAGTTACACAGGTTGCCCTCTGCACACACGGGGTATAAACAATGCCCCCTCCCCATGGAAGGGCACATGGACACCCCCAATCCGTATATACATCCCCAGAGTCTCCTGGAAAGGGTCACAAAGGTACACACATGTGGAATTGTGTCAGCTGTCATCACACACTTACACCCACAAGCACATGTACACACGTCCCCGTGGAGTCACACAGGCTCACACAACCACTACAGACAAATAATCTCAAAGACAAACCCAAAGCTGCTCAGACTGGCTCAAGACTGCATGTGTGTGCATGCACACACACATGCACAACCTTCCCAGCTTTCCCAAGCCTGACTCTCTGGAAGAAACTTTAGGAAGAAAATTTAGCAAAGTCTGAACATGGGACACAGATGAGAGGAACAGCATCTCAGGGCACTTGAAGGAGCGGAGAGCCTGGGCCTGAGGTTGGGGTGTCCGCGGGCCCTGTGTGCCTCCCCCATGCTCACTCTCATTCTGGTGTCTCCCCCTCAAGACCCAGCAAGGCCGGACGGTGCTGGAGGTTCGAACACCTGTACTGGAGCAGCTGCCAGTGCTGGACGCCTCCTTCTCAGACCTGGGGGTCCCCCCGAGGCGGGGAGGGGTGCTGCTGGGGCCTGTCTGCTTCATGGGCTAAGACTTTCTCCTCTGTCTGACCCTGTGCATCGACACCAGGCCCACCTGGAATCCCACAGCATCGGCTCTGTGCCACCTCGCAGAAGGGCTCCTCGCCATCTAGGGGGCCTTGGGCCAGGGCACCGAGAGCCCCCAGTCAGGGGCAGTGCAGGGGAGGGGTGCACCTAGGGCTCGCGGCCCTCCCACTTGGAGCCTGTGCCCTGTTCGACAGCTGAGACCCTTATTTAAAATTTACCTCCCAATCACCCCAAACACGTGGAAGAGAAAGGACACTGTGTATTTTGTATTTAAAAGTAATTATATTAATTATTTAAAGAGTGGAAAACAAAATGACAAAAAAGATAAAGAGAGAAATGCCAACAAAAATCAGCGGACTTTGGAGACAGGGCTCTCCAGGGGTGAGCCTAGCACCCTCATCTTTGCCTCAGGGCTCTCCTCAGAGACTGTGGGGGGTTGGGGGCCGAACCCCGCCTCCCTCACACCCCACCTGCAGCACCCACTGTGAACGTTGTAATACATGGTCTCCCTTGTCTCAGGGCTCTGCCTCTCTCTGCCCAGGGTGGGGCTCGCTCATCTCTACCTACCAGGTGTTTGGCTCCGCGACCCGCATGCCTGCTGTCTTTCACTTGGTCTGGGGCTCGCAGGAATGCCTGCTACTTGGGGACCAGGCCAGTCCCTCAGGGGAGAAATGGAACAGTGAGGGGTGTGTGCAGGGCCTGCGGTCAGCAGACTGTTGAACTATTGAAATTCTTCCACGTTAGCTGGGAAATCGCCGTGGCCCTGAGCCCCGCCAGTACACCATTGCCATCCTGGCCACCCCCATCCCTCCCCTGGGTGCCCCCTCACCTTCTCTGATCCTGCAATTAAAGGGTTAATGTGCAGCATCTGGATGGGACTCCCAGGGCCTTGTCTAGCACTATGACCTGCGTCCGTTCTGACTGACGGTTAAAAAATGTGATTGTTTCCTGCTGGGGTGTATGTGTGTGGTGCTTGTGTTGTTATTTCAATCCCCACCCCCACTCTCATCCAGCGGCGCCCCTTCTTCCCGGCTGAGCTGTTACCAGAAATGAATGGCTTAATCCCTATTTCCTGGAGGGCCTGTCCAGCTGGGGTGTTAGGGTGCAGAGAGAGTTCATAAAGCCTGGCATACGAGTTCAGAATCTCAAACGGATCCCCCAGTGACAGCAGGTGGGGGTCCAGGCTTCTGCCTGACGCTGGCGCTGGATTGGTTCGGTGTGAGGGTGTGCGTGCCCTCCCTGGTTTCACCTCAAACACCCCATCACCCCCCAGCTTTAGGGACCTCAAGGCTGGAAGGAGCCTTAGATGTCTAGCCTGAACTGTTTTCAGATGAGACTGAGGCTCACTTTCACGACAGCGTTTACCGCCCCAGTCCCTTTGGTACAGGCTTGCATGTCCTGCCATAAAAAGCCAGGGCTGCGGCTAGGGCCCCTCATGCTTGTGTGTATTAGGGTCTACATTACTCCAGGCTTTGTGCCGTGTCAAGATGCATAATCCTCGCGCAGTGTCTCCTCCGACTCCGTGCCGCCCGCCGGCGGCCCCTCTCGGGGTTTATTCAGCAGCTCCGAGCCCTCTGGGTCAGGTGTCTCCTCTGTTCAGGGCTGGCTGCACAGCCGGGCATTCTTGGCAGCTCCTGGGCTTCCCATCCTCACACAGCACATCCTGCCTCCCGCCCGTCCTGGCAGGAGATGAAGACTTCTTTCAGGGCCTCCTGATTACGACGCCCCTTTCCTCGGGCTGCTGGTGCGGGAGGGGGACGGTGTACGAGCGTGTGCACGTATGTGTGTCCCTGTTTCTCTTCCGCAAACCCCCGGTGCGGGTCGGGGAGGGGCTGCTTTGCACCCCAGACCCGGAGTCCCAGTAGGCAGCGCCCCCGTACTTCTTCCTCCTGGCGGATCCCCGACGGCAAGGACAAAGCCCCGATCTTTGAAACCCTGAAGTGTTGGAGCTAACTCAGTATCGATCCCAGGGAGCTCTCCTATGGGCATCTAGAAGTCCGGCCTCGCATCGGCGGCGGTTGGGCAGGAAAACCGAGCGCAGGTGAAAACCCCCTTCCGCGCGCCTGCTCTTCGGGCTCCGCGCATCTCTCTGCCTCTGCAGCCCCCTGGTGGCGGCGCGGAGACCTCGCCCGGCTAAAGCGCAAGCGCAGTGATTCCGCGCCCTAAGACGTCCCTAAACCGCCGCCCCTCCTGCATCACCAACTGAACCCTCATTCCCACTCCCCCAACCCAGGAGGAAGCCGAATGGAGCAGAAGCCCCTGGCCCTCGTCTATATGGAATCAGGCGATGGACGTGGTTTCTGGGATCAGCCACGCCCTCCCCTCCATCTCAATGGCTTCAGGCACCCTTCTCCCCCCAATCCCAGGCCTCAGCTGAACAGAAGATCAGACCTAAATAGATGTTCCTCACACCGCTCGCCCGCACCCACTCCCAGACAAGCCGGGCCAGAGCTGAGGTTTCTCCGGAGCTCTCTTTGCAGTTGGAGCCAAACCCACAGAGGTCGCCCTTGGAGCACAGAGGGGAGTGTTCCCAAAGGTCACTTTTGGTCAGATGCTCTGAGCTCAGAGAGCTTTTCTCCGTGGAAACAAAGCCATGCATTTACTCAACTAACATTTATACGCGGCGGTTAGGTCCCCAGGCCCATGCACAAAAGTCTATTTAACTAGTATGCCAAGCAACCCCGTATAACGGTTTTATGAGCAATTCTGTGCCAAGCTGCAGCCAAGGACGCCAGGACCACAGCCCTCTCCTTGCAGTAGGGCATCTCCTGCCCCCTCCTCCAGCAAGCTGGGGCCTGGCTCTAAGGAAAGATGAGGGGAAGCACCCAGAGGTGGAAGTTTTGGGGTGTGACTGGGCGTGGGTAGTGCCAGCGTCCTGAAATCTGGACATGTGGGTACTGGCAGCGGCTCCAGTGGCTTGTGGACAGTGGAGGCTTCTAGATGGGATGGGGAGGAGATAAAGGAGATAAAGGAGAGAGAAATAGAGAATTGGGGGAGTGACTTTGGGCCCCCCAGGTTGGAGGAGGGTGTGAAGGTCCTAGACACATACACAGCCAACAACAGGTTGGGAGGCTTAGGAGGGGAGGACTAGGAGTGGGGAGGACCATGAGATTATAGCGCGAAGGCTGGGGGCATGTCCTCTAGCCTGTCACATCTTGGAGCTGCTTCTCAGCCTTGAGCTGATATTTGTGGCGTCTGTGACTTATGGTCAAAAAACAACTTGTAAAATTTGGACAACTTAGGTAACTGTACTTGGGAGCACGACATATCCCAGAGGGCCATGGCCTACATATCTCTGTCTTCCCTTGGTCATCAAGTCAGTGAAATATGGCACCACTGCGTGAATTCTTACACATTTTCTTTGCCTAAAGTACGTGAACATGCTTTGGTTATAGCTGTTGTGGTTCTGTTTATGTCACTATCAAACATGACATTCACCAACATTCATTCATTAGACATACCTGACACCACTTAGCGGTAGAAAAGCCCAATTCCACTTTGCTGTGTCTTTAAAGAGTGATTTTTTTTTTTTTTTTTTTTTTGGCTGTGTTGGGTTTTCATTGCCGCGCATGGGCTTTCTCTAGTTGAGGCAAGCAGGGGCTACTCTTCCTGCAGTGCACGGGCTTCTCATTGTCGTGGCCTCTCTTGCTGCAGAGCACAGGCTCTAGAGCGCAGGCTCAGTAGTTGTGGCGCACGGGCTTAGTTGCTCCGGGGCATGTGGGATCTTCCCGGGCCAGGGATCGAACCCATGTCCCCTGCATTGGCAGGCGGATTCTTAACCACTGAGCCACCAGGGAAGCCCTAAAGAGTGATTTTATGGCTATTGCAAAAGCTTTGAAGATACTAAGTCTCCTACCTGGCAGCTCGGGATGCAACATGGATATTGGAAAGTATATCAGCCACTGTATTGTCTTATTGATTTATTACAATAAGTAAATCTATACCAGCTCCTTTCTGAAATCCTTTGATATGGCACCAAACTCAACAGATGCTCATGGGCCCACACAACAGCATCTGGGATTCCTTCTCCATCCTGTCAGTCACAGTTTTTGGGCTCTTTACTGGCAAGCACCGTGGAGGGTGCCATGTTGGACAAGGCACCATGTAAGGTGTGATTACCAAGAAGATAAGCAGCTGTGAGAGAGTTTTTAGTGACAGTCCTGCACTGGGGCTGAAGGAAACCATTCCATCGTTTTACTGTATCTGATGCTTGAGGGTGATATGTACTTTGAGAGCTCCATTTTACATTTCCATGAATCTACTCTTGTTATAGCCTGGCTGCGAACAAGAGATGCTGTATATATTGGTTCAGATTAGGTTGAGCTGTGAGACACAGATACCCTGAGAACAATCGTGGTTTAACCAAGATAGACTTTTATTTCTCTCTCACGTTGAGCTCCAGGGCTGGTATGGTGTTTAACAGTGTCAGAGATTCAGACTTTTTTCCATCTTCTTGTTCCACCAGCCTCAACATGGCTCTTCCTTCTCAGGTCCAATATGACTGCTTGAGTTCCAGCTTTCAGGTTTGCATTCAAATCAGCAGGAAAGAGGAAGGGGAAAGAAGGACCCATCACCTTCTTTATAAGGCTACCTTCTAGAAGTTGCACACAGCAGTTCTCCTTACAGAGCATTGGACAGAACTTACGTGTGGCCACACATAACTGGAAAGAAGGATGGGAAACTAGGACTTATTCTGGAAGTCCATGTGCCCAAATAAAACAGAAAGTTCTATTAGGAACTGTGGAATTATGGATATTGGGGAACAATTCTCTGCCTGCCATGTCTCTAAATAATTTCTTTAGATCCAGAAAGGGGGGATTCTCCAGTGGCTGCTTTTACCAATAAAGCAGTCCCACAATTTCCATAAAAATCAATCGTTTAAGAACGTATTTGCCCTGAGGGGAGGGGTTCCCAATATTATCTACCCCCGAGCACTAGGCAAAGTATTAAGCAGAAATTTAAAAACAAATAGGCTATGTATTCTGTTTTGCTGGCAAACTTCCCTCTAGGGATTTCTTGAAGTTTCTGCAGGCTGTTACAGGCACCTAGAGCTTGTTCCTGTGTCACACTTTCCTCCCTGACTTCACCATGAGTTATCTCTATTGGTGTGCTTGCCTCTGAGTGAGAAGGTAATTGGCCTTGTTGGAGTATAAGTAGAATAGTTAGACTGTGTATCATCTCAAGATGATTTTAATTAGAAATGTCAGCCACTTTAATTTTCAGAGACCCATGCCATACAGATATGTATTCAATACTCCAATCCTTAAACTCCAGTGGTCTATATGTCTATTTGCCCTCTAGAGCAGTGCTGTCCACTAGAACTTTCTGTGATGAAGGAAATATTCTGCATCTGTGCAATCCAGTATGGCAGCCACTAGCTGCATGTAGCTATCAAGCACTTGAAAAGTGGTTAGTGCATCTAAAGAATTTTATTTTATTTTTTTGTTTGTTTTTTGGCCACACGGCATGCGGGATCTTAGTTCCCCAACCAGGGACCAAACCTGTGTCCCCTGTATTGGGAGAACAGAGTATTAACCACTGGACTGCCAGGGAAGTCCCACAAGAATTGTATTTTTAATTTTATTAAATTTTAATTAATCTAAATAGCCACATGTAGCTAGTGGCTACCATATCAGAGAGCACAGCCCTAAGGTATCCTGTTTAAAGATCCATATGATTTGGATCCATTTTTAGTAATATGATGAAGAGATCCAAGTTTAATACAGATGTGGGAGATGCAGATTTCAGAATTCACACATGCCAATTAATTTCTGGTCTTCTTTTTTGGGGTAGGGGTGTTTCAAGGGCGAGGGCTTTTCCCTGATCTTAGGCAGATTTTTTTCTCCCCCAATTACTGAACATTTTATGGTTTTATGGTTCATTCCTTTTAATCATAAAATCAATAAGGGAAGACATAGTTTTGGGTTGCAGTTGCTTTTTAAAAAAATCAGGTTTACTGAGATATATTTTACATACAATGAAATTCATCCTCCTTAGCTGTACTGCCCTATGAGTTTTAACAAGCATATTCATTGTGTAATCACCACCACTATCAAGATAAAGGCTATTTCTACCACCCCCATAACGTTCCTCACAGGCATAATTGTTTTCAATTCACTCCTGGTTAATGTGTCATAAGTGTAACGAACAATTTTAATACTCGCATTAGGTTTAGGTCATCTCTTTAACTTCTGCTTTATTGGATTGTGCCTCAGGGGAAAAAAATCTACTGAGCTCATATAATAAATGAGACTTGTTGGGGCAGCCAAGGGAAAGCAAACTGGTGATGGACATAGTTTATTGATATTGAGAAGAATATATCAGCCAGATGAATGCATACACGCTAATCAAGGATTGACTTAGATCTTTTACTAAGGAAATAATATCAGGTACAATGTTAACCACATTTTGTTTATTTTTATTTATTTATTTATTCTTTTTAACCTTTTTTTAAATTTTATTTTATTTTATTTTTGGCTGCATTGGGTCTTCGTTGCTGTGCGCGGGCTTTCTCTAGTTGTGGTGAGCCGGGGCTACTCTTCGTTGCAGTGCGCGGGCTTCTTACTGCGGGGGCTTCTCTTGCTGCGGAGCACGGGCTCTAGGCACGCGGGCTTCAGTAGTTGTGGCTCACAGGCTCAGTAGTTGTGGCTCGCAGGCTCTAGAGCGCAGGCTCAGTAGTTGTGGCGCACGGGCTTAGTTGCTCCGCGGCATGTGGGATCTTCCCGGACCAGGGCTCGAACCCGTGTCTCCTGCATTGGCAGGTGGATTCTTAACCACTGCACCACCAGGGAAGCCCTATTTTTAAAAAATTAGATGAGTGAAATATATAAAAAGTACTTAGAACAATCCCTGGCATCTAGTAAGCACGATTTAAGAATTAGCAATTAAAAAAAAAGAATTAGCTATTATTCTTAAAAAAATTTTTATTGATAGTTGATTTACAACATTGTGTTTCTTTCAGGTGTACAGTAAAGTGATTCAGTTATATATTTTTTTCAGATTAAATTCCACTATAGGTTATTATAAGATATTGAGCATAATTCCATGTGCTATACAGTAAATCCTTGTTGCTTATCTATTTTAGGTATAGTAGTTTGTATCTGTTAATTCCCTACTCCTAATTTGTCTCTCCCTCCCTCTTCCCTTTGGTAATCATAAATTTGTTTTCTATATCTGTGAGTGTGTTTTGCATACAGATTCATTTGTATTAGTTTTTAGAATCCGTATATAAGTGATATCATATAATATTTGTCTTTCTCTGACTTCACTAGGTATAATATTCTCTAGGTCCATCCAGGTTGCTGCACATGGCATTCTTTATTTTTTAATTAAAAAATTTTTTGTTTTACTTTTTAAAAATCGAAGTATAGTTGATTTAGTGTTGTGTTAATTTCTGCTGTACAGCAAAGTGACTCAGTTATACATATATATATATATATATATAAACATTATTATTATTATTATTATTATTAACAGTCACTATACTTTTTATTTTTATTTTTAATTTTATTTTTTATTTTTGGCTCTGTGGGTCCTTGTTGCTGTGCGCAGGCTTTCTCTAGTTGCGGCGAGCGGGGGCTACTCTTTGTTGCGGTGCGCAGGCTTCTCATTGCGGTGGCTTCTCTTGTTTCAGAGCACGGGCTCTAGGCATGCGGGCTTCAGTAGTTGTGGCACGCGGGCTCAGTAGTTGTGGTGCACAGGCTTAGTTGCTCTGCGGCATGTGGGATCTTCCCAGACCAGGGCTTGAACCCGTGTCCCCTGCATTGGCAAACGGATTCTTAACAACTGTGCCACCAAGGAAGCCCTACACATTATTTTCTTAATATTATTTTCCATTATGGTTTGTCCCAGGACATTGAATATATTTCCCTGTGCTATAAAGTAGGACCTTATTGTCCAATATTTCATTCTTTTTTTTAATCACTGAGTAATATTTAGAATTAGCTATTTGGGGGGAGGGATAAATTGGGAGATTGGGATTGACATATACACACTACTCTAAATAAAACAGATAACTAGTAAGAACCTGCTGAACAGCACAGGGAACTCTACTCAGTACTCTGTAATGGCCTATACGGGAAAAGAATCTAAAAAAAAAGAGTGGATATATGTATATGTATAACTGATTCACTTTGCTGTACACCTGAAACTAACACAACATTGTAAATCAGCTATACTTCAATAAAAATTAAAAAAAAGAATTAGCTATTATTTTTATATGGTATTTTTCTTTTTTATTATATTTATTTATTTGGCTGCATTGTCTTTGTTGCTGTGTGCGGGCTTTCTCTAGTTGTGGCGAGCGGGGGGCTACTCTTCGTTGAGGTGCGCAGGCTTCTCATTGCGGTGGCTTCTCTTGTTGTGGGTCACGGGCTCTAGGCGCGTGGCTT